>NC_139225.1:141141253-141484914 GCF_055691185.1 Crinia signifera | reverse complement strand
GCGAGGGTGGTATATTGGTTCCACTACGATGCAGAGTGTTTACAAAACAGCCGGGTGTGTGCGTGATGACGTAATACGTCCGGCATTTCAGATGTGGCTGTAAGTGGCTGGATTTAGTCACATTGTGTGCGTGCGTCATAGCGTCACGCAACCTTCGTGAGTAGACGTGTTACTTAGATGCCCATAGTTGTTGTCTATTGGTCACATGGTCGGACAAGGGAGGTCATGTGATCTACATTGTGATTACTGGTTGCTATGGTTATCTAGGCAGACGGGAGGATATAAACAATGCTAGGTCCGGAAATATTCAGAGCAGAGTTCTAATAGATAGATTTATCATGAACTAACAGAGCAGTTCCAAATATCAATCACATATTCAGAGGGAATATATCCTATATAGGGGACGTATAGTATACAATTTGGTTTATACTACAGAAAATACAATTTCGACTAAAGAATGTTTATAAAAAATGAAGCAATATAGTAAAGAAAGTATATATAAAAAAGGTATATACATTTTGTTAACCCTTACATATGGGCAGTGTTGGAAAGGGTGTAAAGTGATTTCTTAGTTGTACATGGCCACATTTTACTAGTGAAAATTCGGAAAGAGAAAGATATCTATTGTGTCAAAGCAATATTAGACACATTTTGGAATACTTTTAGTAGGACATATACGAAAAGTGGTCGTTAGGGGGTGAGAAGTAAAAATTTGTTGGGTATGTACAGGTATCACATGTTCTTTGTATCATAAATTGTTGGGCTCATATAACTTCATACTAATAGTAATTGAAAAAGAACAACAGATTTCTAAGAGAGAACATAAGAAATTTATAAGGAATTTATAAAGGAGAGTCAGGGAATCCATAGAGAAAGAGAGGAGAAAGGCAATTCATTCTGTTTTTAGATCAGAACGTTCAGTTCAACGGCCTCGTTTAGGCCTTCCGGATGTATTGAGCCAAATTGGTGCATCCAAAACACTTCTTGGCGACAGAGGTTCCTATATCTATCGCCACCTCGTGAGGTTGTGTCAATATGCTCAATCCCCAGAATCTTTAGACTCTGGGGGTCTTTGTTGTGGTAAGTACAAAAATGTTTAGACACACTATGCGTTGTTAGGCCGTTTATAATATTGCGCCTGTGCTCCAGGAACCTCGTTCTTAGCTTTCGGGTTGTCCTGCCTACATAAAAGGTGTTGCAGCTGCAGGTCAGGACATAGATGATATATTTAGTATCGCAATTTATAAAATTTTTTATTGTATATAGAATCTTAGTGGTTGGAATTATATAAGTTTTGGTTTTAAGGATATGTGAACAGGTTATACACCTATTCCCGTTACAGTTGAAACACCCTTTTGGTTTCTGGGGTATCCATGTATTGCTATCGCCCGTATTTGATTTTTCTTCTTTCAGAAAGCTTGGAGCTAAGATTTGTTTCAGGGAATTGCTTTTTTTGAAAATAAAAATGGGTTCTTTAGGAAGAGATTTAGCCAGAAGGGGATCCTGTTTTAAAATAGGGAAGTTTTTCTTTATGATATTTTTTATTTCTTTGCTGGAGCTGTTGAAGGTTGATATATATGCAACTTCTCTATTAGATGTTTCTTTTTGTTTATTGTGGTAGACCAGAAGATCTTTCCTATTGACGCTCAATACTTCTTTGTAGGCTTTATCCACTATATGCCGGGGGTATCCTCTTTGTAAAAATGCTGACGACATTTCTTGTGCTTGTACCACAAAGTCACTGGTGTTGGAGCAGTTACGCCTTAACCTAATAAATTGACTTTTGGGAATGGCCCGTTTCCACGGGAAATAGTGTTGACTGGTGAAGTGCAGGTAGGCGTTTTTTCCTACATCCTTTATATAATTTTTCGTGATAATTTTATTATCAGATATTTCTAATGAAATGTCCAAAAAAGTGGTTTTAGTGGCGTGAAGGTGGTGGGTGAAGGTTAAGTTAAACACATTGTGGTTGAGGTGATCGACAAAAGATTGTGCTGAACGTGCATCCCCATCCCAAATAATAAAAAGATCGTCAATGTACCGGCCATAGAGGACCAGGTTTGCGCCAAAGTCACTGTCCCAAATTAGTTGTTCTTCTACCTGTCCCATGTATAGGTTGGCGTAACTTGGCGCAAACCTGGTCCCCATGGCGGTACCCATAACTTGCAAATAAAAAGTGCCAAGGAAGAGAAAATAATTGTGTTCTAAAATAAATAAAATGGAGTCCCGAATAAAGTGTTGGTGTTCCACCCTCAGGTCATCATCACTCGCCAGTCTATCCACAATTGCTTGGATACCTGTGTGATGTGGAATATTAGAATAAAGGCTCTGTATGTCCAAAGTAAGGAATTGGTAGGTGTTTTTCCATGTAAAATCTGAAATTAAATTTAGAAAGGAAGTTGTGTCCTTGATGTATGACCTGAGGGTGGACACCCGTGGTTGTAAAAAATTATCAACATAAAAGGAGAGATTAGAGGTGAGTGAATTAATACCCGAAATAATAGGTCTCCCAGGGGGTGCTGTGAGGGATTTGTGCACTTTGGGTAAATGATAATAAATAGGCACCACTGGGTGTTCAGAAAAAAGAAAGTGAAATTCGTCTTTTGAGATGATTCCATCTATTCTGGCTTGTTCTAAAAGAGTATGCAGTTCTGTAAGGAAAACGGTGGTCGGATTTTTGGTCAATTTCTTGTAAAAAGTAGTGTCCTCGAGCTGTCTGTGGGCTTCGGATACGTAATCCTCACGATTCTGGATCACGAGCCCTCCGCCCTTATCGGCTTCCTTGATTATTATTGTGGTGTCAGATGTGAGTTTTTTGATGGCTTGTTTTTCTAGTTTGGATAGGTTAGGTTTATTTTGTATCTTATAGCCTTTTGGGGAAGGTTTACTAAATAGAGATCGGAAGTCTGATAGAGTGGTTTTGTAGAATGTCTCGATAGTTGGGCCCTTAAATTTTATGGGAAAAAACTCAGATTTTGGTTTGAAACTCCCTCTTGTAATATCGAAGATCTTCTCCATCGTTGGTTCTATTTCGACTGAGTGGTTTGTTGATTGGAGTTCTTCTAGTATTTTTAGGGCCTGTTGGTCATCTAGGTCCAAAGTAATGGGGAAGGCTGCTTCATGTTCATTCTGGATACTTTTGTTCGCGAAGTACCGATTCCTACAGAGACTACGTATGTACCGATTTAACTCTACAAATAATGTGAAAATATTAGTGGTGGAAGTGGGGGCAAATTTAAGGCCACGGCTTAAAAGGGAGATTTCTGGTTTGGTTAATGTTTTGTTAGACAGATTTATGATGTTAACTGTTTCTTTTTCATTTCGTTTAGTTATTGATTTCTTGAGTGCCAGTCTTCTCCCTCCTCTACATCCTCTATGCTGTACCTTCTTTTTTTGGGGGGGTCTGGTATTCTGTCCGGACGTGAGGTTCTCCTCTGGCTCAGCTCTAAAAAACCTAAAGGTTCACTTGATCTAACTGCTTCTGAGTACAGTCTTTCCTTCCTCTTAGGTCTTGCTCCAAGTCTGTTTGGGGTTTCAGCTGTATATGATGTTTGTTCGGGTCTTTGTCTAGGTGGTGGTGTTGGGTAATTGGGTCTTGGTTGATAGGGTCTTGGTTGGTAATAGTTCTTTTTTATCGATTGTAGATCAGGGTATACATTTTGTTGCGATCTGTCCCTGTAACGTATGGGATGTTCCTCTTCGTTTCTTCTTTTTTCATATGTATTCCTATTATTATGGTCTCTTGGGTTCTGGTAATTATTTCTTCTTTTAATCAAATTGTTTCTGTTTAGAAGTTTGTAAGTTCGCTCCTCTCCTCTTTTGTAGTCTTCTAGATCTCTCTTGAACTTTGAGCATTTATTATTCAAGAGTTGCTGTTCGAAGTTCTCTACTTTCTCAATAACTACCTTGTCTCTCTCCTTAAATTCCCTATTATTACTCAGTGGTTCCATTGAGATCTTGAGATCTTCGATCTCTTTTGCTATGGACTCTGCTCGTTCTTTCCTATACTTAATCACCACCTCCATCAGGGAAAAGGAACAACGGTCGAGAATGTTGTTCCATTCCTCCTGGTAGATGGTCTCCTCTTGAAACACAGAGGGCTTGAAGAGTCTCAGCCCTCTGGGTACCATTTTTTTATCGACATACTTCTGTAGGTTGGTACTGTCCAACCAATGCCTCAGTTCCGATTTTAATAAATCTTCCAGTTTAAAAAAACTCTCTTTGAGTTCTTCATTTATATTTCCAGGGGGGTCCTCTGTTGAGGATTCCCACTGTGAAATATGATTCTGCCTCCTCTTCATCCTATCTTGAAAATGAGTGAAACAACTCATGTCAGCAGCCACCCAGAAACAAGAAAAGCAGAAAAAGTGTTGTACTTCTCCACAAGGGAGGGGTACGGGGTGGGTGGCGCTGTGACTTGTGTTGAGTCACTAGCAGCTGCTGGTTTATGTCGGAGTTGTCACGTCCGAACTGTACAGGAAAAAAGGGGGGGAGTGTAGCAGCGCTGATTAAAGTAAATATAATTAAAATACCATAAAAACAGTGCAGATTGGACTGATTGTACAATTTAAAAGAAACAATTTATTAAATGATGAGACCAAAATATGCTGGTAAAACACAAGGGGTAGGTCCTGGGGGGACAAGTGGTGTGGGACTGTCCGTTCCTATTATGCCTGGAAATATAGTCATAAAGTGCAAATGCAATAAGCGAAATTGGGTTACCGTCCACCTGTAGACACGTTGTAGGGGTGTGATGTAGTTCTCCCTGGGACTCAAGGCCCTGAGTTGGAATGTGGGCCGAGTCACCGTCCAGAGTAGGGGAGACACCCAGGATGGAACTCCCAAAGATGGTGTTGGGGTCTTTCAGGATGTAGTTTGGTGTCCACGGTTAGGTAAAACCCGAAATAGAATCCACGGCTGGTCTGGAACAGTCCAATCAAAAGTGAAAAGGGGGGGGAAATTGCAGTACACCTGACGCGTTTCGCCGTCTCAACGGCTTTATCAAAGGTGACATACTGATGTGGCTGAAGGTTTTTTATACCAGACTTGACAGGAAATAGATTTGGTCACATGGTACATAGTATACACATAATCAGTCCAATCTATAATTAAAATTAATGAAGGTATGTGGAGGAGGCAGAAAGAGCATAAAATTAATTATAAAATAACATTTTTTATGAGAAAAACAATATAATATATAATGAAATAAAATAAAATAAAAACGGGGGAATTAATTGTGGGTGCACTTGAGTCATGTGGCTCTGGGAAAGAGCCATCTTCCTATTGGTTATATTAAAATACCTGGTTAGTCAATGTGTCCCCGTATTGGTTGGACATATATAAATAGGAAGAAGGGAAATGCTTGTAAGGGCGGAAGTAGTATGTCCGTCCGTTTATTTATGTAACATGGAGCTGATAGGGCAGCGCCGGCCGTGTACGCGGTGACGTTGTACCTCCGGCCGGCTCCCCTCGCAGCAGCTATCTATTATGCGTCTGATAGGCGCGAGGGTGGTATATTGGTTCCACTACGATGCAGAGTGTTTACAAAACAGCCGGGTGTGTGCGTGATGACGTAATGACGTTTTTTACAACCACGGGTGTCCACCCTCAGGTCATACATCAAGGACACAACTTCCTTTCTAAATTTAATTTCAGATTTTACATGGAAAAACACCTACCAATTCCTTACTTTGGACATACAGAGCCTTTATTCTAATATTCCACATCACACAGGTATCCAAGCAATTGTGGATAGACTGGCGAGTGATGATGACCTGAGGGTGGAACACCAACACTTTATTCGGGACTCCATTTTATTTATTTTAGAACACAATTATTTTCTCTTCCTTGGCACTTTTTATTTGCAAGTTATGGGTACCGCCATGGGGACCAGGTTTGCGCCAAGTTACGCCAACCTATACATGGGACAGGTAGAAGAACAACTAATTTGGGACAGTGACTTTGGCGCAAACCTGGTCCTCTATGGCCGGTACATTGACGATCTTTTTATTATTTGGGATGGGGATGCACGTTCAGCACAATCTTTTGTCGATCACCTCAACCACAATGTGTTTAACTTAACCTTCACCCACCACCTTCACGCCACTAAAACCACTTTTTTGGACATTTCATTAGAAATATCTGATAATAAAATTATCACGAAAAATTATATAAAGGATGTAGGAAAAAACGCCTACCTGCACTTCACCAGTCAACACTATTTCCCGTGGAAACGGGCCATTCCCAAAAGTCAATTTATTAGGTTAAGGCGTAACTGCTCCAACACCAGTGACTTTGTGGTACAAGCACAAGAAATGTCGTCAGCATTTTTACAAAGAGGATACCCCCGGCATATAGTGGATAAAGCCTACAAAGAAGTATTGAGCGTCAATAGGAAAGATCTTCTAGTCTACCACAATAAACAAAAAGAAACATCTAATAGAGAAGTTGCATATATATCAACCTTCAACAGCTCCAGCAAAGAAATAAAAAATATCATAAAGAAAAACTTCCCTATTTTAAAACAGGATCCCCTTCTGGCTAAATCTCTTCCTAAAGAACCCATTTTTATTTTCAAAAAAAGCAATTCCCTGAAACAAATCTTAGCTCCAAGCTTTCTGAAAGAAGAAAAATCAAATACGGGCGATAGCAATACATGGATACCCCAGAAACCAAAAGGGTGTTTCAACTGTAACGGGAATAGGTGTATAACCTGTTCACATATCCTTAAAACCAAAACTTATATAATTCCAACCACTAAGATTCTATATACAATAAAAATTTTTATAAATTGCGATACTAAATATATCATCTATGTCCTGACCTGCAGCTGCAACACCTTTTATGTAGGCAGGACAACCCGAAAGCTAAGAACGAGGTTCCTGGAGCACAGGCGCAATATTATAAACGGCCTAACAACGCATAGTGTGTCTAAACATTTTTGTACTTACCACAACAAAGACCCCCAGAGTCTAAAGATTCTGGGGATTGAGCATATTGACACAACCTCACGAGGTGGCGATAGATATAGGAACCTCTGTCGCCAAGAAGTGTTTTGGATGCACCAATTTGGCTCAATACATCCGGAAGGCCTAAACGAGGCCGTTGAACTGAACGTTCTGATCTAAAAACAGAATGAATTGCCTTTCTCCTCTCTTTCTCTATGGATTCCCTGACTCTCCTTTATAAATTCCTTATAAATTTCTTATATTCTCTCTTAGAAATCTGTTGTTCTTTTTCAATTACTATTAGTATGAAGTTATATGAGCCCAACAATTTATGATACAAAGAACATGTGATACCTGTACATACCCAACAAATTTTTACTTCTCACCCCCTAACGACCACTTTTCGTATATGTCCTACTAAAAGTATTCCAAAATGTGTCTAATATTGCTTTGACACAATAGATATCTTTCTCTTTCCGAATTTTCACTAGTAAAATGTGGCCATGTACAACTAAGAAATCACTTTACACCCTTTCCAACACTGCCCATATGTAAGGGTTAACAAAATGTATATACCTTTTTTATATATACTTTCTTTACTATATTGCTTCATTTTTTATAAACATTCTTTAGTCGAAATTGTATTTTCTGTAGTATAAACCAAATTGTATACTATACGTCCCCTATATAGGATATATTCCCTCTGAATATGTGATTGATATTTGGAACTGCTCTGTTAGTTCATGATAAATCTATCTATTAGAACTCTGCTCTGAATATTTCCGGACCTAGCATTGTTTATATCCTCCCGTCTGCCTAGATAACCATAGCAACCAGTAATCACAATGTAGATCACATGACCTCCCTTGTCCGACCATGTGACCAATAGACAACAACTATGGGCATCTAAGTAACACGTCTACTCACGAAGGTTGCGTGACGCTATGACGCACGCACACAATGTGACTAAATCCAGCCACTTACAGCCACATCTGAAATGCCGGACGTATTACGTCATCACGCACACACCCGGCTGTTTTGTAAACACTCTGCATCGTAGTGGAACCAATATACCACCCTCGCGCCTATCAGACGCATAATAGATAGCTGCTGCGAGGGGAGCCGGCCGGAGGTACAACGTCACCGCGTACACGGCCGGCGCTGCCCTATCAGCTCCATGTTACATAAATAAACGGACGGACATACTACTTCCGCCCTTACAAGCATTGCCCTTCTTCCTATTTATATATGTCCAACCAATACGGGGACACATTGACTAACCAGGTATTTTAATATAACCAATAGGAAGATGGCTCTTTCCCAGAGCCACATGACTCAAGTGCACCCACAATTAATTCCCCCGTTTTTATTTTATTTTATTTCATTATATATTATATTGTTTTTCTCATAAAAAATGTTATTTTATAATTAATTTTATGCTCTTTCTGCCTCCTCCACATACCTTCATTAATTTTAATTATAGATTGGACTGATTATGTGTATACTATGTACCATGTGACCAAATCTATTTCCTGTCAAGTCTGGTATAAAAAACCTTCAGCCACACCAGTATGTCACCTTTGATAAAGCCGTTGAGACGGCGAAACGCGTCAGGTGTACTGCAATTTCCCCCCCCTTTTCACTTTTGATTGGACTGTTCCAGACCAGCCGTGGATTCTATTTCGGGTTTTACCTAACCGTGGACACCAAACTACATCCTGAAAGACCCCAACACCATCTTTGGGAGTTCCATCCTGGGTGTCTCCCCTACTCTGGACGGTGACTCGGCCCACATTCCAACTCAGGGCCTTGAGTCCCAGGGAGAACTACATCACACCCCTACAACGTGTCTACAGGTGGACGGTAACCCAATTTCGCTTATTGCATTTGCACTTTATGACTATATTTCCAGGCATAATAGGAACGGACAGTCCCACACCACTTGTCCCCCCAGGACCTACCCCTTGTGTTTTACCAGCATATTTTGGTCTCATCATTTAATAAATTGTTTCTTTTAAATTGTACAATCAGTCCAATCTGCACTGTTTTTATGGTATTTTAATTATATTTACTTTAATCAGCGCTGCTACACTCCCCCCCTTTTTACCATTCACACACACACTCACTGTAAGCACCATTCACACACACACACACACACACACAAACACACACTCACTGTAAGCACCATTCTCACACACACACACACACACACACACACACTGTAAGCACCATACACACACACACTGTAAGCACCATACACACACACACACACACACACACAGTAAGCACCATTCACACACAGCAGTATTCACCTGTTGCAGTGCTTCAGTAGTGGCAGTCAGGCGGCTGCCACACTGGTGCTTCTTTCAGCCCGCTGGTGCACCCTGTCGTGCTCTCTACTTAGTGCGCGCACAGAGACTCGGGTCATGACGTCAGCGGCACCCGCAGTGCTGCTGAGTGCTCTTCTGGGACAGGGACCAGGTGAGCAGGCAGGCCGCCGGCGCACGCTGCGCACATGTGGACATGTATTGCAGAGCTCATTTGCGGAGGGGGGGCGGGCCGGCGGCGCCAGGTGCCCAATCAGCGCCTGGAGCGTGTGCTCCAGTGGCTCCGCCCTCCCTACGCCTCTGGTCCCAAGCAGTGCTATTTTTCAGCAGGAACCAGCAGAAACACAGTTCCTGAACCTCTAATTAACTGGGTTCCTGAGCCTGTTCTTGGCCAAAATGTACTTTCCATAAGATAAATTTTATTTTGAAGTCACCTGTGAGTGCCTTTGCTTCTAATTACAGAATATAAATATCTCTCTCTCTCTCATTATTATTATTATTATTATTTAATTGATCCACCGTCAGACCTGTAGTTCTTGGACCTATTTCTCCAGAAAACTAGTACTGATCCCAACTCCCAAGTACGAAACGGTCTGTGCAAAATGTAAAAATTAAAGGGATCGCTTATGTTTACTTCCATTCTTACTGTGCATGCAAAATGTAGCCCAGAGGTGTAAGTCACAATTACCTACTTTTCTGGAATGGCTTGGAGACTCCACTCCCTGCACCCAGAACCGGCCCTAGCCTAAATGACGCCCTAGGCAAGGTTTTGGTTGGTGCCCCCTAGTTCCGCCACTAGTTCCACCTCTGACCCTGCTCCCCTTTCCCAGCACCATCAACCCTCATCATAGCAGTCATCATTTTGGTGCTCCTACCCGCAATATTTTATATAGAAACAGTGCACACATTCAGTATGCAGCCCAAACAGGGGTGTGTTCTTGCTGGGAAGGGGCATGGCCACACAATAGTACCTCCAATTCAAATTATGCCACACAGTAGTGCAACTTTATTCACATTATATCATGCGATGGTGTCCCTTTTTCACGTTTCATCACAAAGTAATACCACTTTACCTTATATAAATTACTCATCACATTATTCACATTATACCCTTAGAAAAAAATCCTGAAAAAATATTGTATTTTAAGCACCTCCATGGCCACACTGCAACCCAGCACAAAGCAGTGTGTGCTGGGCAGAGGAGAAGAGCTACAGCTGCTGCTGTCACTTAAGGGGAGGGGGCCCGGGGCCCCCACTGGGCCCTTCCATCAGACTTTTGGCCTGGGTAATTTGTACCCCCTACCCCTTTCTCTCAGCACCCCTGATAATACCACACAGTAATGACCGTTACACATGACACACACTATTAATGTCCTTATAAAGATAATGCCACTTACACATTATGCCAACCTTTATTAATGCCCTCCATACACATAATGACACACATAATGCCCATTACACATATGTTGCACATTATTAATGCCCTTATACACATGACACACATAATGCCTGTTACACATATGTTGCACATTATTAATGCATTTATACATGACACACATAACGCCCCTTGCACAACCAACCCACCCACAGACAACACTCGCACAGCCGCTAACACTGTGACCTCTGCCTCTGCTTGGAAACAGATGTTTCTTCATACATGTTGACTCAATAGGCCATGCAGCTCCTGGCCAGTTCTGCTAATGTTGGGTGCCTTTTTGGTGAAAATTCATCTTATTTGCATTGTTATGTGACCAGGACACACAAGGAGCTTCCGATGATTAAAATGATATGCGGCATGCCTATATTCTGTGTGCGACTGTGGCTGTACCTGCATACAGAATGCTATGTTACAGTGATTTCCATGAATACACTATTTCATATGCAGATACAGCCTCACTCACATACAGAATATAGGCATGCTGCATATAATTTTAATCAGCAGAAGCTGCTGGTGCCCCTAGGCATTTCAAACACCCTAGGCATTTGCCTAGTGATGGCTCTGCCTGCACCCCCCCCCCCCCCCCCCTGCAGCCGTCCGTTAAAGGGGGGAGGGTTGCGATGTCATCATAGCTCCATCTGCTTTACAACGTCTGTGCAAGCACCCACCCCCGCATTCACGCCCCCACACCTCCCGCCCAGGATGATGCCATGCCTTCAGAGGTGGAACATTGGTGTAGCAAGTGCAGTGCACTGGGGCCCCTGAGGACTAAGGGGCCTACCGCTGCCCCTCTAACCCTCTTCCTGTCACCCACTGTTTTTCCCTGTCTCCCTCTGCCTGTCACCCACTGCCGTGTTGTATATTGTGAACTTATGTTGGGGTGGAGGAGAGGGCCCAAATTATATGTTTGCACGTGGGCTTACCATCCACAAGTTCCACCAATGCACGCATTCATTTGTGCTGATATGGCTTCCTCCTCCCAGTTGGGCAGGGCCGGCAACAGAAATCTTGGGGCCTGTACACTGATATTTCTGGGGCTCCCCATCTAATCCCAAACCCACCCAACTGTCTTTTGCATGAGCTTCACCTAACCTTTCGCGGCTCCAGATCCTGCTTTCAGGTGCAGACTTCTCTCATTCTTTATCCTGCTGGCATGGCTTCTGGCTGCTGCTTCCTGCTGGCTCCTGCTGGCCTGCCTTTACTTTATCACTTACACAAAAGAATACAGAGTGCTGTGAGCAGACATGGCAGGCCTTTAGCAGAGCGCAGAACAGACAACCCACTCATGCGCATTAAAAGTACAGGAGCTGGAGACTGAGGCCATAGCTCCAGCAGTGGGTATGGCCACGCCTGCGCGCAGTACAAACTCCAAGCACCGAGCGGATGTGGTCCTGGGCTGTGAGCACAAACAGAGTAGACGGCTCCAAGTGCCGAGCGGCCACAGGCAGCGGTGCACACGCACAGTAGATGGCAGCAGCCACACATAGACAGCACACAGTAGGCTGACAGGCAAACTACAGTAGTTCAGGCGGCGGCCGGGTTGGGCACAGAAGCTCTGGGGCCCTTCAGATTGCCGAGGCCCGTCACACTTTCAGACCTGTTAGCAAGCTGCTTTATTATCACATAGATGCAACCATGCTGCACTGCAGGTGCAGAGAGAGTCAGATTTGGGTGTTATTTTGTTTCTGTGCAGGGTAAATACTGGCTGCTTTATTCTTTTTTTTTTTTTTTAAGACATTTTATTTGAACATTTTTCAATAATGTAACAGACATAACAAATAAAGAGTACATTATCGCACAGAGAGGAGTCAATTGTAGTCATTAAACATAATCCTAATCTGGACCATCATACATTTCGCAGTTTGTAACATCACAGGTATATATCAACATAGGATTTGAGTATAGCTACTAATCAATGCCATCAGAGAAGGTGGTAAAAATGAAATAACATTCGTCAGACAGTTTCTCTTGACCTGAGCCCACTGATCCTGAGTAAAAAGGGGACTCAGGGGTATGCTGTTCCCACCAGCTATAAGGTATCGGGAGCGATTACAGATGGAGTAAAGGGGGAAGATTGCGTAGTGAGAATTATATCTAAATCTGGTATAATAGTCCACTTCAAGATCTTAGGTCACAGCAGAGTCTGTCATTTTCTGACTCCCACTGTAGCGATATAGTAAAACCAATAATAAACATATTTGGAAAGTAAAGATGAAAGAATAGCATCAAAAGGAGAAAGGGGGGAAGGTGGGAGGGGGGGGGGTAGATGACAGACGGGGGGACAATACAGCACTCACTGGGAGTTAACTTCAGTAATATATTCATTCTACGTAATCTGTCGTAGCATAAACCAAGTGGTGTTTTCGAAGATTTTTTGAATGGATGCCTGTAGTGTGGGATCAAGTGACTGAATGTAGAAGTCCCACTTAGCGAAGAAGCGTATTACACCCTTTTCTATATCACAGAGTGATGCCTGTCGTTCATAAAACAGTATTTTAAGAAGTGAGTTTTTCAGCTCCATGAGTGACGGAGTCGATTTGTGGATCCAATGGGTCAAAATTAATTTTTTAGCCTGGACCAATATCAAGGTGAGGAGTGAGAGTAGCTTTTTTTTATGGGGTCCAAGGTTCCAATTCTTGAAGTTGAGGAAAAGTACGGGGAGGGGATCGTATGTGAGCTGCAAGGAAAATAAGGCATTCAGGAAACCCAGCACCTTCCTCCAAAAAGTCCTGATCTTACCACATTCCCAAAAATTATGGAAAAAAGTGGCGCCGGTTATTTTGCATTTTGGGCACAGGCCCAGATCTCCAGGAACAAAGTGGCTCCTCTGTTGCTGTGATATATAGGCTCTATTGAGGAATTTTAGGTGGGTCTCCTGAAGGGAAGCAGATTGTAGGTGCTTGAGAGTGGTAGGTAGTTTCTTTAGCAATGATTGGGTCGGAGGGAGGGAAGGGATATCAATTTGCCATTTGGAGTCCAATGCTTGAAGGAGTTTCTCCCTCGGGAGCATTATCAAGGACTGGTATAGGTTTCTAATCCTGTATCCCAAAATATTATGTGGGGCTAGCAATGTTAGGATAGGGTCTGAGGTGATTGTGGAGGCAAAAGGAGTAGGTAAAGATTGAGCATAGTGACGTGCTTGTAGGTACATGAAGAATTGGGACCGAGGTAGTTGGAATTTATCCGCAAGATCTGTGAAAGAAAGAATCGTTCCTCCTGGATCAAAGACATTGCGGATAGCTGAAATGCCCTTCTGACGCCACTCCAGAAACAGGGGGTTATCTAGTCCCGGGCTAAAAGTCGGGTTGCCCCAGAAGGTAGCATGAGGAGTATTAGTTGGATTTCTAGTGAAACGCTTGTGGATAGTAATCCACATTTTATAGGTTTCCCTGAAGAGGAGATTATCCCTTATATCCTTGGGAAGTTTATTGCGTGGGGTATGAAGTAAGGCCGCCGGGGCATATGGATGGAAAAAGGCGCGTTCCAGGCTTTCGTTAGTGTATAGAGATCTGTTTAGGAGCCAATCTGTAGCATATCGGAAAAGGGCGGCTTGGGAGAAGTTTTGGGCTTGGGGTAAGCTAAAGCCTCCCTCTACCTTGGGGAGAAAAAGTCTGGCCAGGGGCATTCTTGGTTTTTTTCCTGACCAAATAAATTTGGTGACCATTGAGTTATAGCGGGAGAGATCCAATTTAGTGAGAGCTAGGGGTAGCATTTGTAGGAGGTAGGATAGTTTAGGAAAAATCACACTTTTTATCACAGTGACACGTCCATAAAGGGACAGAGGGAGAGTCTGCCATCTTTCCAATAATTTCGAGATGGTCTGTATTACAGGCTTAAAATTGACGTTGTATAGTGAGTCAAGGTGTAAGGGAATCATAATGCCCAGGTATTTCATTGGTGAGGTACAGATAGCGAATTGTCGTAGCGTAGGGAAAGAGTCAGAGTATGATGAGGGCCAGGCCAGGGGAAGGATACGAGATTTTTCATAGTTAACCCTGAACCCCGAAAAGGATCCAAAATGATCTATGAGTGTCATGGCCTCTGGGACTGATTCGGGGGGGTTTGACAGGAAGAGGAGCATGTCGTCCGCAAACATACTCAGCTTGACCTCTTGGTCTCTTATTTTAATCCCCGAAACCGAAGGGGTGGCTCTCAGCTTTACGGCTAAGGGTTCCAGTGCTAGGGCGAAAAGCAACGGGGAGAGAGGACAGCCCTGGCGTGTGCCTCGTAGAAGGCTAAAGGGGGGGGACAGATAACTGTTGGCCAGGATCTGGGAGGTAGACTGTGAGTAGAGGTTCATGATTGCAGTAATAAAGGGTTCTGGGATTTGGAAGTTTCTGAGTGTGGTGATGAGATGGTCCCAGGAGACCATGTCAAAGGCCTTTTCGGCATCTAGGGAGAGAATAGCCTGTGGTGGGGGAATTCTTAATGAGTGATGCCATTGCATAACTGTGAGGAGTTTTCTGACATTTAAAACAGAGTGTCTGCCCCATATGAAGCCTGTTTGATCTTTATGGACAATTGCCGGGAGAAGTAGTTTAAGTCTGTCAGCAAGAATTTTAGTGTAAATTTTGTAATCAGTATTTAGGAGTGATATAGGCCGATAGGATGAGGGCTGGGTAGGATCTCGGCCCGGTTTCAGGATAAGCTTAAGAAGTGCAGAGTTAAAATAGGGGGGCTGGGGGGTACCTTTGAGGAGGGAGTTAAACATAGTTGTTAGTGGGGTGATCAGTTTGGAGGCTAGTAATTTATAGTATTCACCCGTCAAACCATCAGGGCCTGGTGCCTTTCCTGATTTGAGGTGGCCAATCGCCCCAGTCACCTCCTCTTCAGTGATTTCGGCCATTAGTGAAGTAGCACGTTCGGGATCCAAGGTGGGAAGTTTGGTCGTGGCCCAGAAGGTGGTTTTGCGATCCTGATCTACGGGCGCAGTGGCATATAGTTTCGAATAAAACCTATGGAGTATGGCCGATATGTCTCGTCCTCTATGGAGGAGAGTGCCAGCATCATCTCTCAGGGAGGTGATCGTGGTGGGGGGGTGTTGGCCTTGCAGGAGGTTTGACATTAGTCTGTTAGATTTACCACCAAATCTATGATATTTACTTTGGGTTTGGAAGGACAATCTGTTTTCGAGTTTAGTCAGAAGGGCATCAAAAATCGTTTTGGCTTGGGTAAACGCTAATTTGTTTGGGGTAGTAGGTGAGGTTTTGTAGTTCTGATAGGCCACCGTCAATGCGGTCTGTGCTTCCAAGTAGTGTGTAGTTCTTTCCTTACGAAGATGGGAGGTATAGGAGATTATTGTGCCCCGCAACACTGGTTTAGACGCTTGCCAATACATGAGGGGTGAGTCAGTTGATGCGGTTACATTGTTATGCTTGTAATCCATCCAAGTGGACTCAAGCATGGATCTAAATTTGGTTGAGTTGGCTAAATGACTAGGAAACCTCCAGTTTATATATGAGCCTCTATCCTGAGTGGAGCGCAGGGAGGTCCAGCATGCAGCATGATCGGACATAGTAATTGTCTCAATCCCCGCATCCTGGACCCGGGGAAAGGCCTGCGTTGAGAGCAAAATATAATCTATGCGGGATAGTGTACCGTGGGGTGCAGATAGGCATGTGAACTCACGCTCCACTGGGTTGAGGGCTCTCCAAACATCAGTAAGATGTAGGCTGGACATCAGGTAGTGGATACCATGCCTGGGGGGTGGTCGTCTAGAGCTGATCACAGAGTCCCTATCTAGTACATTGGAGGCCACGACGTTGAAGTCTCCTGCTAATACGATTGTGGTGTCTAAATAAGGCGTCAGCAGTGTAACCAGGTTCCTAAAAAATACTTTGGAAAATACATTAGGGGCATATACATTACACATTGTGACTCTTGTTGAATGTATGGTGGCGTCCACGAGTACCCATCTACCCTCTGGGTCAGTGATGGTATTATGAATTTGCGTTGGGGAGTTTTTATTGGTTAAAATAGCGACCCCTCTAGATTTTGAATTATAGGGAGACGCCGCAAGCAGCGCCCATCCCATGGTGTTTAATTTTAGAGTCTCCAAAGGGGTTAGGTGTGTCTCCTGCAGAAACACTATCTCCGCCTGTAGTTTGCGGAGATATAGCAGGGTTTTTTTCCGTTTAGAAGGGACATGGAAGCCACCCACATTCAAGGTTACTATCTTTAGTTCAGCCATAACATTCCATGGAACAGTGGTGATTGGTAAATTTCCTTCTTCTCAACACTAACAAGCAATAAAATATAGTGCCTCCAAATGAGATTAATAATCTTCGTGACACATATAACTCTGACAAGGGGAAAAAACACGAGGGGGAGACAAAGGGTAAGCAGGGGGAATGGGAGAATCTGGGGGGCCGGGAGCAGGGCCACCACAACCATTATACTGGAAAAGAGCAAACATTGAGTGAGTAAAGTGGACCAACCCCGACGTCCCAGCATCCCACATAGAACGTATAGTAGTAAATACAAAGAAAGACCTCCGGAGTCCCAGCAGCAGAAGCGACTGCTGGGTACCGCATCCCCTGGGGGGAAGCAAGTAACAAACATATAACATTAGGCTCGCCCCAGCCTTATATATATATATATATATATATATATATATTAACTTTTCGGGGCCAACAGGCACCGGGGTAAACATTCAAAACACGCCAAACAATAAATTCAATTCTTAGTAATCAACTAAGCACCATAGCAAAAAAGGGATCAATGCAGCAGATCAAACTTGAATCAAACTTTTAGCATCGGATCATGGTTGTGGCCCGGGATCCAGAGAGTATCAGGCCGTGTGAGAGCGTCCAGCAGGGCCGCATGGCCGTATAGGGAAGTATCGCTGAAAGGAGAAAGGTATCAGGGCATCCGCCACACATAAGTGTGATGAAAGATAAGTGATGTCCGTCCAGAGTTACAAATCCGGGTCCTCCTGCATGTTATCAGGGCCCGCCGGGGAAAAGGTAGCCTGAGCTCGGTCAAGTAAATAAGCCTCCGCATCCTGCACTGTGCTGAATTCTGTGAAAGAGTTTCCTGAGAATAGACGCAGCTTGGCGGGGTAAAGTAGGGCAAACTTCACTTGGTCTTTTACTAGTCTGGTGCAAAGTGGCGAGAATTCTTTTCTCGCTCTCGTGACCTCTGCGGAAAAGTCCTGAAATATCAGAAGTTTGTTTCCATTCCATTGGAGGGAACGGTTCTGTCTAAATGCAAACCACAGGGCCTCCTTGTGCTGAAAGTTAAGGCACTTGAATATCACAGCACGAGGTCTGTTGGTACGGCCATCACGGGCAGGGCCGAGCCTGTGTGCTCTCTCAATTATCATGCCTGTACAGGCGTCTGCTACATTTAATAGGTCGGGGAGGGTTGTCAGGAGAAAAGCATATAAGTCAGGGCCTTTAAGTGTTTCTGGGAGCCCAATGATGCGGAGGTTATTCCTCCTGGAACGATTTTCCAGGTCGTCCAGTTTGCTTTGCATGGCATATGAGGATTTCTGGAGCAGCTCAGTGGAAGATTTTAGGGCAGAAATGTCCTGAAAGGCTTCCCCCATGTGAGTCTCATTGGTGGTCACCCTTTTGGAGATCTGTTTCAGCTGTGACTTTATGTCTTGGACTGACTGCTGCAGCTTAGCAGCATGGGCATCCAGGATGGGGTTTATAGTGTCTTGTATAGCTCTGACTATATCTGCATAAGAGAGTGCAGGACCCTGAGATGAAAATGAGGGGGGGGTGAATAGCTCAGGTTGGGTGAGGGGTGTAGAAGTGTACTCCCTGCCACTTACTTGGGGCTGTGCTGGTGCTGCCACAGCATGCTCCTGCTGTGTGGCTTGTAGTGCGCCGGCGGCCATCTTGGATGTGGCGCGCGGCGGAATGGAGGGCTGGAGCTGTGTCTGTGGGCTCCCCTGAGTGGGGTGTTTTTTCATTGGTGGCAGCGGGGGGTCTGCGGGTCCCTCTGGGTGGGAGCTGCCGGTTTTCTGTGTTTGTAGGGCGGCTTGGCGGGGCTGGCTGGTTCCCTGTACTCCGGCGGCGGCCATCTTGGATGTGGCGCGCGGCTGAACGGAGTACTGGCGCTGCTCCTGAGATTTTCCCTGCGCCAGGTATCTTTGCATTGGTGGCAGTGGGGAGTCTGCGGGACCCTCCAGGCGGCAGCTGGGGTGACGAGGCGGCTGTGGGGCGGCGTGTCGGGGCTGGCAGGCTGGGGTAGAGACGGAGCTCAGCACAGTGCTGCTGCTCCCATGGGGGGCGGAAACGGAAGTCCCCTGGCTGCTTTATTCTTACGCTGCACTTTAGATTTCAGTTTGAAAAAAATCTCACCCAAATCTAACTATCTCTGCACATGTTACATCTGCCCCACCTGCAGTGCAAAGAAGAAAGGAGAAGAAGCGGTTGTACGGATTGCTACTTTGAAAAAGCCTTCTTAGAAAGGTGAAACACGTGTCAGGTCCCCCTGAACCCCCAGAACCCCTGTTATTGCCGCATTTAATATTTATGTTGAAAATTGATTGAAAGTTTTTTACTTTTGAATGGGATGTAGTTAGATAGAGAACACCTATACCTGGGCTAGTTTAGCAAGAATCCCCAGCAAGGGGACAGCAGGGGAGAATAGCTAAAAACAGTGAACATTTATTCTCTATCTGATTCCACAGTTAAAGCGCTCCCGGACCAATATCAGGCCTATACAGGATACTAGACATATTGTCAATGATATTGCAACATTGTATTCTGTATACACTAATCAAGCTCGAATTCTGAACAGTAACATACCTTCACTCCAAAAGGAGCCTGGGCTCTGTGCCAATAAATAAAAGCTACACATTACCAGTGTATAGCAAACCAGAGCACCGTGTTCTATGAATAAAGCTTACAAGAGCAATGAAACCATCTAACATTATATACTTGCTAACACTAGGCCCATAGAGGATATTAGATATATTGTTATTTTCTGTAACATTGTATATCACAAAGAGAAGCCTGGGCTCTGTGTCAGGACACAGGAGTTACATAATAACCATTGTGTCAAATCAGAGCGCCGTGTTCAATAAAAGGAGCTATTAAAAGCAACCAAATAAATTGACCACAGCGAATGTACTCAGTGTCTATCTCTCACAATAGTCCTATGGCATAACAGAGGTTCTATATTTTAATACCCTACTGTTTTCCCTACACAATGAATGTATAGTATGTGTGTCCATATATGTAAAAAACTTTTTAACCTCTTATTTCACCTTGTCTGAAAACGTTCCATGCCCCTGAGTTTCAATGAATAAAAGAAAAACAACAAGGGACATTTTTATCAGTTTATTACAAGTATAAAATACAAAGTTATACAGTAAGGTGTGTATCCAATCGTACAACCGCTTCTTTTCCTTTCTTCTTTGTACGTATCGTTGGTTGTCTAAGATAGCACCCCTACCTACCAGTCAATCTGTAATAATAGGTGGACATTGACGGGTATATAAAAAAGCAGCGTGCGGACCAACCCTCTCTGTTCTACCACCTGCAGTGCAGCATGGTTTTGTCCATTTGCTAAAAAAGCAGCTTAGCTAACAGGTGCGGTATGCCAGTCCGACATCGGAATCCTGACTGCTGGTATTCCGACAGGGGGTGAGCACATTGAAGCCCCTTGCGTGCTTGGTGGCTCGCCACAGGTTCTATCCTTCCTGTATGGGGGTCCCCACGAGGGAGGATAACTCCTGTAAGTCTGAATCCCAACTGTCGGGAGGTCATACAGCACCCTTGCTAACAGGTCTGAATTAGGCCCATCAGCCGAATATCTATAGTAGCCTACCAGCTGCAGTCACCCATTCTTACGTTAGTCAGATCGCCCCATGTGTGTGCCTCTTTAGGAACTGATTGACCACTACCTTAAGGTGCCAACACACGGTAAGACTTTGTTAAACGGTATGGCCATTTCCGACCGATAGGGACGAGCAATATTTTAAAAAACTTACCGTGTGAGGGCATGATTACGATCCATTGAGGGTGCCCGCGGGTTGATCGTAGAGCCTGCTGATGCCCGCATGCACGAAATGGCTACATCGTTCAGTGGCCCTTATTCTGGTTCACTTGCAGAAGCAAATTCTCTCTCTCATGGACAAAACCATACTACACTGCAGGTGGGGCAGATGTAACATGTGCAGAGACAGTTTGATTTGGGTGGGGTTTGTACTTCAAACTGATATCTACAGTATACTGTATTGCAGTGTAAAAATAAAGCAGCCAGTATTTACCCTGCACAGAAACAAAATAACTCACCCAAATCGAACTCTCACTGCACCTGTTACATCTGCCCCACCTGCAGTGCAGAATGGTTTTGTTCATTAGAGAGATAATTTGCTTTTGCAAGTGAACCAGAATCAGGCCCATTGTGTAGGCAACATCACCTATTTTTCTTTTTAGAAGTTTTTATAAATGTTTCCCTTTTGTGTGTTATAATATCTTTATATTAACGAAACCGTGAGCTGTTTGGGGCACCAAGGACCAAGTTAAGGTGCCCATACAGCATCATGCGTTGCAATGTGTTATGGGCTGGATCGCATCGCATCGCAACACATGCTTTGTGAATGCGTTTGGAGACCATTTACATCCAACAATATTTGCACTGTTGTGTTTTCAGTTTTTTATTGTTTGCCTATGTACAGTAATACAAATAAATACGGAGAACATTAAAACTTTAGCAAACAATATATATTCATTGCATAGATCACAATATTAAAATCATAATGCAGGTAAGTTAGTGGTGAATGCCCATAAAGCATCTGTTGCCAGTGGTAGCCACTCAAGGCCATGTTAACATAGGGGCACCCCTGGCAGCTGCTCAGTACCCCTACATTCTAGAGGCCTTTGAGCAGTGGTGGGCAGGCTGATGCCTCCTGAGCTTCTTGGCATGCAGGGAGAGAATGCTGCTTGGCTGCTCTGATTGTGTATAATCCTCTCAGCTGACAGCCAGGCAGTGAGTGACTGTCGGATAGCTGATTGGTGAATTGACTGGAGCTATCCACCAATTAGAGTGCAGCATTCTCTACCAGCCTCTGAGCCTGCAGCCAGACAGTGAATAGCTGTCAGCATGCTTATTAGTGGATGGCTGGAGCTATCCACCAATCAGAGTGCTGAAATAAATTCACTGTATTGGAAAGAGTAGGGGCATGGGTCCACAGGAGGAGTAAGGTATAAAGTATTTTACTCCCGTGAATAGGTAAATAGGGGCCCCCGTATATTGCTGTGCCCGGGACCTACAATGCTGTTAAGTTGGCCCTGTGGCCACTGGAATCAGAATAGTTATTGAGGCCCAAGCAGAACTATTACAAGGATCATACTCAGTAATAACTGCATATATATTCTGTATATATAAATATGCTGGAGCATGTAAAGATATACCTATAACTAAATACTCTATAAATAGGATTATTAACATGTGCCCCTGCAGTAGTCACGCATATATTATACAAAGGAAAATACAGCTCAAAGAGTTGAATCATGAAGGATAATTTGGAGTTAGATTTTATATATATGGAGATAAAGATAAATCTAGTAGGTCCAGAGAGCATTAGATTTATGTTCATTCCCCTCCCCAACGTCCAATTCCACTAATTATCTTCTAGTTGTGATGAAGAAATAATTATTTCATTGAATTATTATCCAGTCCAATTAACTATTTAGCTAATTCAATAATTAAGTTAAATAATGATTAATTATGTATTAATAATAATTACATAATTAATAATGAATCCATAGATAATAATGATTAACTTTAACTATTTTCTAGTTGTAATGAAGAAATCATTATTTAATTGAATTTTTAACCAGTCCAATTAACTATTTAATTAATTCAATAATGTATTAATAAATACATAATTAAAATAATGATTAATCCTGTGATAATTATAATTAAATAATGCATAATTAAGGAAAACATAGATAATAATTACGTACTTTAACTATTTTCTAGTGATGAAGAAATAATTATTTTGCCAAAGCCTAATAACAAGGGCCGTATTTGGTGGTGGACATGGTGCTGACGTTTGCTCAGTTGAGGGATTATTTGCTACTGTGAATGCACAAAATGTCCTGAGAACTCATACGGCACATGCGTACCACCGAGTGTAAGACTGGGCTTGCTAGCATTGGGAATAGTGAACAAAGCCATGAGCTTTCCTGGTTGGTCTTTGAGAGGTGGCTGACATGAACTCAAAAAGGGGCCTTCCTATGGTAGTGTCCCAGGTGTGTCAATGTAAGCAGCCACTGAAGCCACGTTTAGAAGACAACACTTCAGCTGCCACTGCATCGTGCAATTGTCAATGGTGGAGTATTTACAACCACCAGTGGATTTACACCATTCAAAATTGGATGTCACAGGGCTTACAGATTCCATTGCGTACAAGTGCATACAGGTTCTTGCTTATTAATGTGGTCTGTAACCAAAAAAATTGCAATAACGAATTAAATTACTTCCACCTCTCAATCAGACCCAGGGGTAGATGAATTCAGCATTGGGAAGTGAAACAGTACAGCGAGATAAAGTAACAGCCAATTCACTCTTTAGTGACACGTAAAAAGCTAGTTGTTGTGAATAAGAAAACTCCTTGTGTATGATATATGGTGCATAAAAACTCTGGGCGTCCTACGACCTTTTCATACCCCCACTCTCCACTTCGGCGTGGAGTTGAGAATAGAAAGTGTGGCGAGCGCAGCGAGACGAGCCCGAAGCGTGGCGAGCGCACGTGGACACCTGTGAAGCCAGCGAGGGGGTGCGTATACCTGTGAAGGTATCCGTGTCCGCTCGCCACGCTTCGGGCTCGGTGGCTCGCTGAGCTCGCCACACTTTCTATTCTCAACTCCACGCCGACGTGGATAGTGGGGGTATGAAAAGGTCGTAGGACGCGTACCACCGCCCCTCGCGGGCTCTCTGCGCTCGCCACGCTTCGGGTTCGCGTTGATAGTGGGGGTGGTACAGCCTGAAAAATGACATTTGGGGGCCATTGAACATGTTTGATACAATTTTCAATGCATTTGGATGCATTTCTGTTAAAAATCGCATGCGATGCGATCGCATGTGATTTTTTGCTATACGATGCACATCGTGGTAGCCGTGATTGTCCACAAGTACCCTACTGTTTTCGCTACACAATGAATGTATAGTATGTGTGTCCATATATGTAAAAAACTTTTTAACCTCTTATTTCACCTTGTCTAAAAACGTCCCATGCCCCTGAGTTTCAATGAATAAAAGAAAAACAACAAGGGACATTTTTATCAGTTTATTACAAGTATAAAATACAAAGTTATACAGTAAGGTGTATATCCCATCGTACAACCGCTTCTTCTCCTTTCTTCTTTGTATGTATCGTTGGTTGTCTAAGATACTGTAGCACCCCTACCTACCAGTCAATCTGTAATAATAGGTGGACATTGACGGGTATATAAAAAAGCAGCGTGCGGACTAACCCTCTCTGTTCTACCACCTGCAGTGCAGCATGGTTTTGTCCATTTGCTAAAAAAGCAGCTTAGCTAACAGGTGTGGTATGCCAGTCCTACATCGGAATCCTGACTGCTGGTACTCCGACAGGGGCTGAGCACATTGAAGCCCCTTGCGTGCTTGGTGGCTCACCACAGGTTCTATCCTTCCTGTATGGGGGTCCCCACGAGGGAGGATAACTCCTGTAAGTCTGAATCCCAACTGTCGGGAGGTCATACAGCACCCTTGCTAACAGGTCTGAATTAGGCCCCTCAGCCGAATATCTATAGTAGCCTACCAGCTGCAGTCACCCATTCTTACGTTAGTCAGATCGCCCCGTGTGTGCCTCTTTAGGAACTGTTTGACCGCTACCTTATGGTGCCAACACACGGTAAGACTTTGTTAAACGATATGGCCATTACCGACCGATAGGAACGAGCAATATTTAAAAAACTTACCGTGTGAGGGCATGATTACGATCCATTGAGGGTGCCCGCGGGTTGATCGTAGAGCCTACTGATGCCCGCATGCACGAAATGGCTATATCGTTCAGTGGCCCTTATTCTGGTTCACTTGCAAAAGCAAATTCTCTCTCCCATGGACAAAACCATACTACACTGCAGGTGGGGCAAATGTAACATGTGCAGAGACAGTTAGATTTGGGTGGGGTTTGTACTTTAAACTGATATCTACAGTATATTGCAGTGTAAAAATAAAGCAGCCAGTATTTACCCTGCACAGAAACAAAATAACTCACCCAAATCTAACTCTCACTGCACCTGTTGCATCTGCCCCACCTGCAGTGCAGAATGGTTTTGTTCATTAGAGAGATAATTTGCTTTTGCAAGTGAACCAGAATCAGGCCCATTGTGTAGGCAACATCACCTATTTTCCTTTTTAGAAGTTTTTATAAATGTTTCCCTTTTGTGTGTTATAATATCTTTATATTAATGAAACCGTGAGCTGTTTGGGGCACCAAGGACCAAGTTAAGGTCCCCATACAGCATCATGCGTTGCAATGGGTTATGGGCTGGATCGCATCGCATCGCAACACATGCTTTGTGAATGCGTTTTGTGTGCGATGCGATCCGCGGGCATTACAAAAATGATGTGCAGTACACACTTTTTGTACTGTGCAATGCAATGCCCGCTGGAGCGCGCATCGCATTGCACGCTGCTATCGGAGCGTGTATGGGGCCTTGTGGTTTAGTGTCAGTAAACTATAAATCATTTGTATTACTTGTGATCTTAGGACATTGTAAAACAATAAAGTAAATGAAATTTGGAGACCATTTACATCCAACAATATTTGCACTGTTGAGTTTCCAGTTTTTTATTGTTTGCCTATGTACAGTAATACAAATAAATACGGAGAACATTAAAACTTTAGCAAACAATATATATTCATTGCATAGATCACAATATTAAAATCATAATACAGGTAAGTTAGTGGTGCATGCCCATAAACCATCTGTTGCCAGTGGTAGCCATTCAAGGCCATGTTAACATAGGGGCACCCCTGGCAGCTGCTCAGTACCCCTACATTCTAGAGACCTTTGAGCAGTGGTGGGCAGGCTGATGCCTCCTGAGCTTCTTGGCATGCAGGGAGAGAATGCTGCTTGGCTGCTCTGATTGTGTATAATCCTCTCAGCTGACAGCCAGGCAGTGAGTGACTGTCGGATAGCTGATTGGTGGATTGGCTGGAGCTATCCACCAATCAGAGTGCAGCATTCTCTACCAGCCTCTGAGCCTGCAGCCAGACAGTGAATAGCTGTCAGCATGCTTATTAGTGGATGGCTGGAGCTATCCACCAATCAGAGTGCTGAAATACATTCACTGTATTGGAAAGAGCAGGGGCAAGGGTCCACAGGAGTAAGGTATAAGGTATGATTTTTATTTTACTCCCGTGAATAGGTAAATAGGGGCCCCCCGTATATTGCTGTGCCCGGGACCTACAATGCTGTTAAGTTGGCCCTGTGGCCACTGGAATCAGAATAGTTATTGAGGCCCAAACAGAACTATAACAAGGATCATACTCAGTAATAACTGCATATATATTCTGTATATATATATAAATATGCTGGAGCATGTACAGATATACCTACAACTAAATACTCTATAAATAGGATTATTAACATGTGCCCCTGCAGTAGTCACGCATATATTATACAAAGCAAAATACAGCTCAAAGAGTTGAATCATGACGGATAATTAGTTAGATTTTATATATGGAGATAAACATAAATCTAATAGGTCCAGAGAGCATTAAGGGGCCCATACACGGTCCGTTAAACGGATTCGTTTGGGTCTTAATAAGCACGCTTCGCATCGGATCGCATGCCTAGTGCATGCAATGCGATCCGATGCGAAGTTTAGCTAGTACAAAAAGTATGTGCAGCACATACTTTTTGTACCGTACTATGTGATGCGCGGGAGCGCGCATCGCATAGTACAAAACGGACGGTCCGGGAACGGACCGTCTATGGGCACCTTCAGATTTATGTTCATTCCCCTCCCCAACGTCCAATTCCACTAATTATCTTCTAGTTGTGATAAAGAAATAATTATTTCATTGAATTATTATCCAGTCCAATTAACTATTTAGCTAATTCAATAATTAATTTAAATAATGATTAATTATGTATTAGTAATAATGACATAATTAATAATGAATGAATCCATAGATAATAATGATTTACTTTAACTATTTTCTAGTTGTGGTGAAGAAATAATTATTTAATTGAATTATTAACCAGTCCAATTAACTATTTGATTCATTCAATAATGTATTAATAAATACATAATTCAAATAATGATTAATCCTGTGATAATTATAATTAAATAATGCCTAATTAAGGAATACATAGATAATAATTACGTACTTTAACTATTTTCTAGTGATGAAGAAATAATTATTTTGCCAAAGCGTAATAACAGGGGTCCGGACTTGGAGGTGGACATGGTGCTGACGTTTGCTCAGTTGAGGGATTATTTGCTACTGTGAATGCACAAAATGTCCTGAGAACTCATACGGCACATGCGTACCCCCGAGTGTAAGACTGGGCTTGCTAGCATTGGGAATAGTGAACAAAGCCATGAGCTTTCCTGGTTGGTCTTTGGGAGGTGGCTGACATGAACTCAAAAAGAGGCCTTCCTATGGGAGTGTCCCAGGTGTGTCAATGTAAGCAGCCACTGAAGCCACGTTTAGAAGACAACACTTCAGCTGCCACTGCATCGTGCAATTGTCAATGGTGGAGTATTTACAACCACCAGTGGATTTACACCATCCAAAAGAGGATGTCACAGGGCTTACAGATTCCGTTGCATACAAGTGCATACAACAGAAGGCTGGAACAGGTTCTTGCTTATTAATGTGGTGTGTAACCAGAAAATTTGCAATAACGAATGAAATTACTTCCACCTCTCAATCAGACCCAGCAGGGGTAGATGAATTCAGCATTGGGAAGTGAAACAGTACAGCGAGATAAAGTAACAGCCAATTCACTCTTTAGTGACACGTAAAAGGCTTTGGGGCTCATTTATCAACAAGTGATAAAAGTTGTTGTGAATAAGAAAACTCCTTGCGTATGATATATGGTGCATACAAACTCTGGGCATCCCCCTGGGAACGCAGGAGTGGCATTGCCTGCTCGGGGGGACGGGTGGCTGGCGTCCCGTATTCGGCTATATGATTTTGTACACATCACCTTGCATGCTAATTAGGGGGTGTGGGTGGAGTTGGGGAGGGGTTCAGAATACAGCGCTGCTGACCTGTTCACGGGGCTGCGAGTATATTCAGCTTAGCAACCTTGTCTGAATCAGGCCCTTTATTTGGTAAATGTTGGCTCCAATATATTTTAGGGGGAGAAGAGAACTAGGCTGTAATTGTGGTGTCAGTGGAGGCCCACAGCCATCAGAAAGTCAGTGCAGATATGACGGGGGATGAGTAGGAAAGTGAAGGCAGTAAGATAACAAGGGAAACGTATCAGCAATGAATGTCATAGTAAGCAAACAAAAATGGAGAATATTCTGGGTAGAAGGAGACAACAGTTCTACAAATGTAAAATACAAAAATACTAAATATTCATCCTGCGTAGAATTAGTGTTTTCTTTTTTTCTTTCTCTGGACTTTATAGTAAGAATTCAGTGATTTGTTTCTTCACTTTCTTTTTTGGACTAGATGTAGAGAACAAGAGAACGCGGTGGAGACGTAAAGGTCCCATCCGGAGAGACGAGAACCCGATGTCTTAGAAGAACTGCAAACAAAAATGAAAGTCAAGTTCTTAGACGTTTGTACATGAAGGTTTGCACATTTCAGTTGCACCGGATGATTCATTGTTCTCCCATGGGTACGGCGCATTATTGCCGAATGTTCACTTTCATCAGCATGTTCTTACATGAGTTTTTCACGATTTTTGTCCCAAATGACGACATGGTCAACATGGACACTGTAAAAGTGTAACGGTTTCCCTCGCATGGCTCGCTGCGCTCACCATGCTATGGGCACAGTGCCTTGCTATGCTCGGCACACTATTCTATTCTCCCACCACGCCCTAGTGCAGGGGTGGGCAACAAAAAAAGGTGTTGATGAACTACACATCCCAGCATGCCTTGCCTTAGTTTTGCTATTTGGCCATGCTGAAACTGATGCAATGCATGCTGGGATGTGTAGTTCATCAATAGCTGGAGGGCCACTTATTGCCCACCCCTGCCCTAGTGGAAGATAGGGCATGAAATACTGCCTGTCAGCTCCAAAAAAACCATGAAAAACTCATGTCGACCTTTTGACTGACCTAGCCATTGTCAACCTTCCAACCCTGTCGACCTTAGCCATGTCGACATATATCATGTGTCAACATAAGCCACGTCAACCTTTTGTGGTTGACCGAATGCATGTTGACCTAGTGTCAACCTAACAACCATAAACCAGTTCAGCACTACATGATAATAGAATTCAGATATATTGGCCACATATATTTGCGCAAATGTATGATTAAGCCCGAAGCCGTTGTCAAGGCTTCTATGTTTATTGGGAATCCCTATTACTATATCTAGATGCAGGGTGTGGCACCCCAAAAAATTATTCTAGACCCATATTGGGGTAACATGGGTGTGGGGTATGGTGCCCCTGAATTGGTGTGGCTGAATGGCTCTGAGGTAGCATTCTATTACATGCTAACACCCACTAATATCTTACCTAACACAGTACGGATGGTGTAATGGTTAGCATTACTGCCTCACAGCACTGAGGTCATGGGTTTGATCCCCACCATGGCCCTAACTGTGTGGAGTTTGTATATTCTCCCAGTACTTGCATGGGCTTCCTCCGGGTACTCCGGTTTCCTCCCACAATCCAAAATATACTGGTAGGCTAATTGGCTCCCAACAAATTAACCCTAGAATGTCTGTGTGTACGTGTACATGTGGTAGGGAATATAGATTGTAAGCTCCACTGGGGCAGGGACTGATGCGAATCTTCAACTATTCTCTGTAAAGCACTGTGGAATAAGTGTGCGCTATATAAGAAACTTTGGTACTGTTTACCTAGCACGGCGCCCATCGCATTGATCGCATGTACATGGCATGCCATTATAGTGGCCTGCGATGCGATGGGTGCGATTGTAGCGATTTTACATAGGGAACAATGTTAAATTCCCTTCCAATCAACCAGATCAACCCAATGGCCATGATTTTACATAGGGAACAATGTTAAATTCCCTTCCAATCAACCAGATCAACCCAATGGCCCCGATTTTACATAGGGAACAATGTTAAATTACCTTCCAATCAACCAGATCAACCCAATGAACACGATTTTACATAGGGAACAATGTTAAATAGCCCCCAGACCACAAATTGAATAGAATAAGCACCCTGAAGTGTGAAATGCCCCCCCCCCCATTGTTAACGTCACCCCATGGTTAACGTTATCCCGAAGCGTGGCGAGCGCAGCGAGCCCGCGAGGGGCGGCGGTACGCGTCCTCCGACCTTTTCATACCCCCACTATCCACGTCGGCGTGGAGTTAAGAATAGAAAGTGTGGCGAGCGCAGCGAGCCACCGAGCCCGAAGCGTGGAGAGCGGACGCGGATACCTTCACAGGTATCCGCGTCCCCTCGCGGGCTTCACAGGTATCCGCGTCCCCTCGCGGGGCTCGCTACGCTCGCCACGCTTCGGGCTCGGTGGCTCGCTACGCTCGCCACACTTTCTGTTCTCAACTCCACGCCGACGTGGATAGTGGGGGTATGAAAAGGTCGGAGGACGCGTACCGCCGCCCCTCGCGTGCTCGCTGCGCTCGCCACGCTTCGGGATGATGTTGACTGTGGGGTGACATTAACAATGGGGGGAGGGGGGGGCATTTCACACTTCAGGGTGGTTGTTCAATTCAATTTGTGGTCTGGGGGCTATTTAACATTGTTCCCTATGCAAAATCGTGTTCATTGGGTTGATCTGGTTGATTGGAAGGGAATTTAACATTGTTCCCTATGTAAAATCGTGGCCATTGGGTTGATCTGGTTGATTGGAAGGGAATTTAACATTGTTCCCTATGTAAAATCGGGTCCATTGGGTTGATCTGGTTGATTGGAAGGGAATTTAACATTGTTCTCTATGTAAAATCGGGGCCATTGGGTTGATCTGGTTGATTGGAAGGTAATTTAACATTACAAACACATAAGATGCATGCGATGCCTGCGATTTGCGGCAAGATACCCGCGATATAGATCGTGGGCGCCGTTCTAGGTAAACAGTACCCTCCGGGCTTTCTGGCTTATGCTGATTTTTTGGGGTACCACACCCCACACCTAGATATAGCAATAGGGACCCCCAATATAAAGAGAAGCCTTGACAAAGACACACATTTGTGCAAATATATGTGACCGAGATCTCTGAATTCTATATGGTTACTGATGTCATTCAGTGTGCTACACACACACACACACACACACACACACACACACACACACACACACACACACACACACACACACACACACACACACACACACATATATATATATAGCACTTACCCCCATGACGTGAGGAATTGGAGCCGGCACACGGAGTAGAAGAGTCGGTGATTTAACGTATCAGCAACATGTAGACAGTAACAGCTGTATTACCCGACAGCCGTTTCAACTGCTCACAGGCAGTTTTCATCAGGGGTGTCTGTGAGCAGTTGTATGTAAGACTTGAAAAAGTTGTGAATACAACTGAAACGTTGTCTACTCTCATGGTTTCCTGAGTATTTATTCCGAGTGCCGCACCTTCCTACGTTCTATACACAGTATATATATATATATATATATATATATATATTTACTGTATATATATATATATATATATATATATATATATATATATATATATATATATATATATAAAAAGATCAACAGAGCCTGCACTCAACCTGTGTCCAAATATACAACCAAAGAATCCTACATTAAGTAGGACAAATTTTGTTGGATTCGCATACACACCTTGACAAAGATCACAAATGGTGATCGAAACGTTGGAGGAGGGAAGTACCACCCACAGGTTTTTTTTTTATTAAGCTGTTGATCATTTTGTAAGAGAAAAATAAGTTTATGTTGACGAGTGCTTTTTGTCCTACTTAATGTAGGATTCTTTGGTTGTATGTATATGTATATATATATATATATATATATATATATATATATATATATATATATATATATATATATATGACTTAATTAGTACCTCTGTCAATGTGATGGAACCATCTGTGCTGAGATATACTGAGAACCTGGGCTGTTTGGGTGCCTTCGGGACCATGTTTGTGAACCTTTCTTTTAGCCTTACTCAAAATAGTTTTATCCCATGCCATGCCATGGAACTGTACTGCGGAATTCACATGGACACCAATGGGATCGTTGTGTCTGTAACAATCATATTGTTGTATATTTAATTATTTATTGGCTGTGTACTTACAAAATTGAATAAAAAGAATGCTCCAAAGACAATTAAAATGGCGCCAATGACACTGAAGACAGCAATGAGTATCACCTCCCAGGTCTTCAATCCGCTCTCTACAAAATAAATGGGGAAATGATTAATGCTGACAAGTCAACAACTGGAATCACTATCAGTCGGTTCGGTCTGACATCACACTGTGAAAATGGCGGCACTGCGTCTGCCTTCGCAGCCAGGTTATAAGGCAGGCGGCTACCCTACAAATATGATTGCATTGCATTTCTGCGATCGCATCACAGGGTGCGCCTTGACATGCTGGCTGGCCTCGCCTTGTGCTGGCCGGTCCCCAGCATGCAATAGACTGCAGTCTCAGATCTTCGTCGATCATGTCAACATAGTCACAATGTCGACATCTGCAAACTGATCTGCACTGATATTGGTATAATGTCAACATTTCCTCGAGGCTTAGTCATGGTTACAGTTAGGGTCAGAGACAGAATGAGTGTAAAAACCAGTATGTCAAAATTCTAGCAATGTCGACACAACAGTTGACATTCTGAAGGTCAACATGGCCAGTGTTGATATTATTAACATGGCTACAAGTTCATATATATATATATATATATATATATATATATATATATATATATATATATATATATATATATATATATATAGTTTGCATTATAAACCTATGGAAGCCCTATCAAGGACATGTACTTTACTATAAACTTATGCTGCTTTTATACCGCCTAGCTGGGTCACACCTGAGATTTTGTAACTGGCTCCAACCCAGGTGCAACTGGGTGGTGACCCTTCTACATTGTCGTCTCCAGTGGCATAACTAGAAATTTGGCTCCCCCCTGCAAAAAATTTTTTTTCTGTTTCCCCCCCCTGTGTGTATATATATATATATATGCATCGGACCTTGGGCCTTATTTTGGTTCATTCTTTCTGACAAAATCCTTCTTAGATGGGCAAAACCATGTGCACTGCAGGTGGGGCAGATGTAACATGTGCAGAGAGAATTAGATTTGGTGGGGTTTTACTTCAAAGTGAGATCTATATTGCAGTGTAAAAATAAAGCAGTCAGTATTTTCCCTGCACGGAAACAAAATTACTCACCCAAATCTAATTCTCTCTGCACATGTTACATCTGCCCCCCCTGCAGTGCACATGGTTTTGTCCATCTAAAAAGGATTTTGTCAGAAAGAATGAACCAAAATAAGGGCCCTTGTGAGGTCGCACGGCTGAATGCGGCAGCACGTGAATGGCATGCGTGCGCTGCTGATCCTGACTTGCAGGACAGAGAGAAACAGCCACCCTCTCTCCTGGAACTGATCGGCGCACAGAGGGAGCCTTCGGACCCACCGCGAGTCCAGCAGCTCTCTGTGTGCCGAACAGATGGTGGTGCTTCCACCTTGGAATGACAAATCGCCCCCTCTGGCATTTGCCAGTCCGGCCCTGTATGTAAGTTGGATGTGATAGCTGCAGTTCACACTGAATGATATATGCTGTGCTGATAGTAATGCTGTGATTTTGCCTCATCCCCAGGCATCTGATACTGTAATGCCACACCTCCCAACATATGACTGGCGGCTTGCGGGACAGTTCGCCAAATTTTTAGGGCCGTGGCCTAACATAAATGGGCGTGTCATGTACGCGTGACACTGCTGCAAGACCACACCCCATTTTCCCCGCTGTGGGCATACCTCCCAACTTTTGAACTTCGGAGGTCGGCCCGAAAAGGGGGCGTGGCCTCGAGAAAAGGGGGCGTGGCCTCACTGGGTGACGCGAACCCCCGTTTTCGCCGCTCGTCGGCGCTGAATAGATGCTGTGCGCATGCGCACAGCGTCTATTCTCGGCAAGCTGGGGGGGCTCCCAACTGTCCCCCCCACCGCGGGACAATGGCGGCCCCGGGCGGGACGTGGGAACGTCCCCGAATATCGGGACGTTCCCGCGGAAATCGTGACAGTTGGGAGGTATGGCTGTGGGGGCATGCTCATCAGCTCAGTGAGCCACAGGCTATGCCCCCAGCCCCTCCGGCTGCAGGGATAGATGCTGTGTGCATGCAGCCCCCCCACCCCCCGCCGCCGCAGGACACTATCGGCCCCGGGATGGAAACAGGAAATTCCCAAAAAAACGAGACGTTCCATTGATAAGCGTGACAGTTGGGAGCTATGTAATTCTGTTATATCAGAAAATAAATATATACATTGATCTATATGGACTGAAAGCACTGACTTAATAGAGAAACCTGTGATGGTTTGTGGTTAGCAGCTGCCGAAATCCCCCACCGCTCTGGACCATGTCATCACAAACTGTCCCAACGCAGAGGGTGATGTAGTAACCGGTCCCTGCCACATTACAGAAGTGAGGACACAGTGCTAGCGCCTGTACCAATTTACCTGTTGCTGCTACTATTGATGTGGTTTTTGTGGTCGCCCCTACAAAGAGAACACAAGGCATGGGTTATGTACAGAGCAAAGAGCAAACCTTCAGTCTGAGTGCAGCGCAGAAGATCTTATGCAGGATTCCAAAAGTACTTAAGTGACTTCTCTGAGGGTAGAAGATTTCCCTTGAACGTCCCGGCAGCTTCCCGAGCAGCAGGATCGCATATGATGTATCGATGTACGATGTATCGTATGCGGCCCCAGGCAAGGCTGCCGGGTCCATAAAATCTTTGGTGTAATGGTTAGCATTACTGCCTCACAGCGCTGAGGTCATGGGTTCTATTCCCACCATGGCCCTAACTGTGTGGAGTTTGTATATTCTCCCCGTACTTGCGTGGGTTTACTCCGGGTTCTCCGGTTTCCTCCCACAATCCAAAAATATACTGGTAGGCTAATTAGCTCCCAACAAATAAACTCTAGAATGTCTGTGTGTACGTGTACATGTGGTAGGGAATATAGATTGTAAGCTCCACTGGGGCAGGGACTGATGTGAATGTTCAAATATTCTCTGTACAGCGCTGCGGAATACGTGTGCGCTATATAAATAACTGCTAATAAATAAATATTGCATCCTACAAAATAATGGACAAAATCTGATTGTTGCTATGGGTAACATCACCTGGTAAAAGTGTCTCTGCAGACAATGGAGATGATGCTGAGTACAATATACACCTGATTGCTGAGCAGAGCATGGATGTGGACTGTAGGGGTGACCGTTATTATTAGGTCAAGTGTCTAGGTTGACCCCACAAGGTCGACATGCATTTTGTTTTTGTGTCACCTGAGCTGTTCACTTGTGGCCACTGTCGTCATGGCTGCGTCCAGCCTTCCCTGTCACTCATTTGCCTGCAAGCATTTATTTGCCCTCACAATCCATAGGGAATCTATGGAGTGCCCGCAGGCGTGGCAGGTTGCCCACAGGGCTGTGTTGACCGTGATGATGACTGTGGCTACATCTGGACTATCTATACTGCCAGCTACACAGCGCCCCCTGCTGACATACATTATTACTAAAGGCCCCCATTCACTTGTCTGACTTGTCCTAAGGTCAAGTTGTACCGATTTCCCCTGAGCTCACCCTGAGCTCCCTGGCAGGGCTCACATATGATTTGGCACGTGATGTGCCTTTTTTATATGCAATAAATCGCATGCGATTTGTTGCATGTAAACTCCCAGGAAGCTGCAGGAGGGGGGCAGGAGAATTTGAAAAAAACCCATTCAAAGGAATGAGCGGTCTCTTATTGGCTGAGAGAGCTCTCTCAGCCAATCAATCAGTGGCCGTCCATTCTTTTGAATGTGTTTTTTTTAAATCTCCTGCCACCACCTGCTCGGGATACAGAGCGGTAAGAGCGTCTCTCCTGCTCTGCAGATTGGGGTGTGCCAACAGTGCGGCACCGCTGACACACACCTATAGACCATATCAGATGCGATACATCGAGGATGGTAAAAAGCACCCGTCATGTGCCGCTGACGGCTGAACATACAACTTATCTTATGTGCAGCCCGTCCAACCTCCGACTCTTATCCGATGGGCACGGGACCGCACATCGTACGGATTGGATGTCATACACATTTGATTTGGCCCGATTTCACCCAATTTCTCGGCCCGATCTGCCAGAATCGGGTGAAATGGGGCCCAAATTGCATAGTGTATGGGGGCCTTAAGACTTTCAATACAATGTACAGTATAATCTCAATAAATTGCAATTATTTACGCACCTGTAGATGTTGATGTTGTGGCTGCAAATATACAACAAAAAAATGATCAGGTATAGAGACGTCTACACAGATTCGATCAAAACAAATGACACGTTGCTATAGTAACATAACAATATTTTATTGGTTGAAGTAGGGTGAACAACTCATCCCTTTAATCCAGGACACATATTAATTACACAGGTTCTGTGGCAGTTTAAAACCAGGTGAAAGCCAGCCACAGAACCTGTGTAATTAATATGTGTCCCGGATTAAAGGGATGAGCTGGTAACCCTATTGAAGACACATAGGGAAAACCCTATACCAGGTTACAGTGTCAGTCATCTGTGTTCAGTCTTTTGCCGATATTGATATTTTGTTCCCTCCTGGACCAATAGCAATGGCAACTACTGTATAGCACCAGAATACCCGAGGGACAGCAAGGCAGTCATAACCATTGGGTCACTTGCAGGGTGTGAATCGGACACATCTGCAGACATAATACATCAGCCGCTCGCATCTGACATCGATGTTTTGGAATCAGACCCATTATCCCACATACTGCAGCTGTGGCCGACACCAGGCTCTCACACTGACTGATCTGATTCCTAATGTAATGTGATCAGCTGCTCATGTGAGCACAAGTGTATTGGTTGCTGCAGGCAGGGGTTAAGGAATGAATTTTGGGTGGGGCTGTAAATAACGCCCTGAGTTACGTAGTGGGAAGAAACACCTCTGTGGACAACTGCTGGACACACTTTCCATCTCTGTCACACTTGCCAGCAGAGTGATATCATTTCTAGGGGAACGCCGCTGCTGGGTTGCGTGATTCAGCAGTTCACACAAAGCACAGGACTGTGGGCACGATTCAGGACCGTTCGGAGGGCTGCGAATTCACAGTGTGTATGGGCCTTTACTACCCCCGAATAAACACTATCAAGATCCATCATACTCTAAGCTTCAAAAGGAATAAAATGGAGAGTGATAAACAACCAACCAATCAGCTCCTGCCTGACATTTTCAAACACAGCCTGTGACATAGCAGGCAGGAGCAGATTGGCTAGCTTTTTATCACTCTCTATTTTATCACTTTTGAAGCTTAGTGCATCTGGCCCTAGGGTTCCATCTTTATGTATAGGAACATTAGGCAGCTGCCCAAAATTCCAGAATTCTAGGGGGCGTCAGAGCAGGGGTGAGTGGGGGGTTACACAATCAGAGTATTCATGGAGCATTCTCTACCTGCCCTGCAGCCAGACAGTGAATGGCTAGCAACATGCTGATTGGTGGATGGCTGTTGCTGTCCACCAATCATACAGCACTGCATGTGAAGAAACGCCCACAGTGCCACAGGAAGGGTAAGTTATGATTTCTGAAGTATGCTCTTATGAATGGTGGATAGGGTCCCCAGTGCATTGCTTTGCTCAGGGCCTACAATGCTGTAGATCTGACTGTACCATCATACTCTCCCTAGTGCCACACATCACTTCCATCATACCCGGAGAGGAAACTTTCTGCAGCACTTCGGGGGGTGGGGCTCGAGCGCAACGTCATCAAGTCCCGCCCCTAGGATGACCAATAACCCGATTCGCATATTTCTATGGAGGGTACGAGGCTAAAATGACACGGTTGTGACATTTTAGCTCTGCCCCCTCCCGCGGATTGCAGTATTTAAACGTTGGAGGGAGGACGCCATGATCTGGGGGCAGATCTGGGAGGGTAGGCAACCCTGGAATATACATAATATATCTCTGAGGAACAGCACAGAACAGAAGACACCCATTCGTTAATTCCCCCCATACCATTGTTTGGACACAGTTTGGATGGCGCTGTTCATGTAACCCATCTGTTATGGCCCAATCTGTACAGTAGATTTTGTTTCCCCTCGTCCCAGTGAGAGTAATACATATAGATGTACTGACCTGTGGTGCTCGTTGTTGTAGCTGCAATGGAATAAATATATACATAGGATGAAACAATCAGAATTAAGTAATATAATGTAATAGAAATTATACAATAGCAACAATGAGTCCATTCAGGTTGGAGCAGGGGTAACACTAGGGACACACACTGTATTCTGCAACTGCTGGGTGCGACTCGGGGGCTAGCCTAGGTAAAAAGTCATACTATAACTTTATACCATTTCCAGTGTGATAAAAACGCCATCACTAAGCCAAACCCTTAACATAGAAGTTTGTGGCTGCACACGTTCCTGTGAAGGAGGCATCTTCAGCTGGGGCCAGATCTAAGAAGGGGGCGCAATCAGTGTGATCACCCTCCCTTTCCTGCAGGCAGTGGAGACTGCGGTACTTAGTTGCAGCAGTGTCCTGGACCTACTGTAGCTGCTGTCCGCTGGGCTGAGGAAAGAGGCTACTGTAGGCGATTGGTAATACCCCTTTCACAGTGCAAATGCTGGGTCGTACCTGGGATTTGGACACGGGTCCGTCCTGGGAGTGACCCAGCATTTGCGCTGTTTGCTTCTCACAGCGACCCGGATTATTGCTGGGTCCCAGACATCATGCGGGGTGTGTGTGTGTGTGTTTTAGAGCGATGGCGTGTTGGGTGCGAGTGTGGAAGGAGGCAGCACTGGAATACCACCGGCCTGGAATACCCGTTCACACTGCCCAGCAACCTGGGGGGCGACCCTGGACTAACTCTGCTTTTATTCTGGGTCAGATTGCCAGAATTCTGAACCTGGGATATTCAACATGGCCCTTTCACACTGCAAGCCATTCGGCCCCGCCCGTAAAGGGCAATGAGTGTCTCCTTTCCAGATAACAATGCCAGGTCGGATCCGAGATCTTGATCCCGGGTCAGCCTGGCAACGACCTATGTCCGGCACTTTCAGATTGAACCCGAGTCGCCCATTACACTGAGGGCAACCCAGGTTTAACCCTTCATATAACCTGGGTCAAATTGCTGGGTTGGTCCACCCGGGTTATAAGCTTTGGTTCTTTCCCACCGCACCTTGCAACGGGTCCATACGTCACCAACCCAGCAATAAACCTGATCTGAGGTGAGGTGCGGTGTGAAAGGGGTATAAGTGACACATAATAAACTCCCATAACAAGTAAAAATGTACTGACCTGTAGTCGTTTGTGATGTCGTAGCTGTTATAAAATAAATATGCACAGACAGAATTATAACACAAAGACCATTATAGAAACAGTTTGTCGAAAAAAATATATAACATTTCCAGATATACTGTAGATATATCCCTTCTATAATGTTCTGTCATTCTGTCTAAGGCTGGGTATTTAAATACGATATCGGCGCCATATGTCATTCCTGGCCAGAATGCCCGATCGCATGCTCCCGTGAGATCTTCTGGTTGGCTGTCCTGTGTTGCCAACCAGAATATATCCTGTATGATACCATGTTGGCAAATTCAGAATGGCACTGTACATTCTACCGTCATCCCCTGTATCATGCAAGTATGTATGCACGGCATGACGCAGGGTCTTTCACATGTCAGATCGGCCGGGAACACACGTGTACCAAGCCTAGGGATGACCATATGATTCCCTGGAGCCGCCCGGGGCCTTCCCAGGGCAGGATCTCATGCAATACAACGCATGCTCTCCTTTTGTATGTGATGTATCGCACGTGACCCCGTTCCCCACCACCAGGAGAGGGTCCAAGTGGGAGCTCGGACATGCAGATAGGTCCAACCTCTGACTGATCAAATACGCACGTCACCATGCATCCGATCAGATGCGAAGCCAATACCTCGACCTGATCCATCGGAATCGCATACGTTTATAGGGGCTTTATGACTCTCAGTATCCATGCTCTAGTCTAGGACATGTCTACTGACTGACTACTCTTACCCTTACTGCATCCCAGAACCAGTAGACTGCACCCAGTGCACCGATGATCCATTACCCCTTTTACTCTGTTATACAGCATTATAGAATATACTGATGCTATATTAATGAATGATACAATAATATTCAGTATTGATTGTAACCATCTGTTCAAAATCCCAAAAATACATGTACTATCTATAAGCAGATGTGATTTTTACATATGAGTTGCAGGACTGCAGCCTCCCCCAAGTAAAATCCGCCACTGTGCCCTGAATATGTGCAGCCGGATGTAGGGCCAGATTCTCTAAGCTTCAAAAGTGATAAACTAGAGAGTGATAAACAGCCAGCCAATCAGCTCCTGCCTGACATTTTTCAAACACAGCCTGTGACATGGCAGGTTGGAGATGATTGGCTGGCTGTTTATCACTCTGGATTTTATCACTTTTGAAGTTTAGAGAATCTGGCCTGTAGTCTGTGAGAATGCTCTGGCTTTACTGTGACTGGCAGTGACTTCCTACTGGAAGTCCGACCTGCCAATCACTCAAGGTAGTCCCACTGGGAGGTGTTCCCTCCCTCCGGGATGGCTCTATAGGTTGCTACGGCTGCAGCCCATAGTATCTGGGGTCTGCGCATGGGCAGTACTGAAGCTGATACTGTGCACGTGCTCGTCCCGGTGCCTGTCACCTGCAGTATACAGGTGCCGGGACCATGATTTAGCTTCTAGTGGGCTGCTGCCAGCGCATGTCCTGTACCGAGGGCATTACTGCAGATGTGTCATCCCATGACCGCAGTGGGGGCACAGGCAGAGGCAGCAGAGACACGCAATGGCGGGGACCAGCATCAGCATCGGATGGGGGGGGGGGGGGCTGGCATCGTGGCCACTGGCAGTCCCCCTCCTACACGTAGGTAGGAGCCGCTGCTGTCTATAAGTCTGATACTTTGACCTTTTGCCGAAGACACAGTGTTTGATAAATGAGAATAAGAGATTTACTGACCTGTTATGTTTGTAGTCACTGAAGAATAAAAATAAAATATCATGTAAATACATACACCCACACACCCACACCTGCATATATGGGGAGATTTATCAAAGCTTGGAGATAAAATGTTGATAAAGTGCCAGCCAATCAGCATACCTCCCAACTGTCCCGCTAAACGCAGCAACGTCCCGTTTTTTTGGGATGTTCCTGCGCCCCTACCGCGGCCGGCAGTATCCCGCTGCGGGGGGGGGGCAGATGGAAGCCCCCCCCCCAATATGACAGAATAGACGATGCATCAATTCAGCGGTGCAGTGTCCGAAAACAGGAGTGCGGCCCTAATTTGCATATACCATGCCCTCATTTGCATACACCATGCCCCCTTTCCGGGCGCGGTGTCCCTATTCTTCCTTTTAAAAAGTTGGGAGGTATGAATCAGCTTCTTATTGATATTTTATAGGCTTTGTTTTAAAAATGACAGTTAGCTGCTTGGTGATCTCTTATCATTCTCCACTTTATCTCTCTAAGCTTTGATACCTCTTCCCCAACAATATTTTAAATATTAACTAAGAATAGACTTCCTGAACTGTATACCGCTAAAGCATTACTTATGGATACTACCCTCGCCCAACTATCTAAAATAACATATAACTCACCCGGTAATCTCACCTGCCACACACCACGACACTATAACTCATACAGTACAGTATGTGTCTCTTGTTGCCATCCATAACTATTTATCCTACTTGATAGGACTCTAGATAGGACCAATGGTTATTGTTGCATCTATCCTCTAGACCAGTGGTTCCCAACCTTAGGTACTCTTGAGTACTTGAAAATAATATTGGTAAAGGCAGAAAAAGAGGAAGAAGTCTCCCGATGACGGATGCAATTCCTGTTGCCATGGAGATGAACCACTTCCGGTACCATATGCATTGTCAATCAGCCTCTCCACATGCTTTTACCTGACCAGTAATCCATTGGGAGCCACCCGTGCTGCCCTTAGACATCAGCGATCATCTGCCCTGTGCTGACATGGGTGGAGGAAGCAGAGACATTAATCCTGCAGGCATTAGCGGGAACCCCGCAACCAGTACACAGTCAGCGGCCAGACACAGAGGGGCCTGATTCCTGACCGCACACTACTCCTCCGCTACCAGAGACAGTACACAGCCAGCGGCCAGACACAGAGGGGCCTGATTCCTGACCGCACACTACTCCTCTGCTACCGGAGACAGTACACAGCCAGCGGCCAGACACAGAGGGGCCTGATTCCTGACCGCACACTACTCCTCCGCTACCGGAGACAGTACACAGGCAGCGGCCAGACACAGAGGGACCTGATTCCTGACCGCACACTACTCCTCCGCTACCGGAGACAGTACACAGCCAGGGGCCAGACACAGAGGGGCCTGATTCCTGACCGCACACTACTCCTCCTCTACCGGAGACAGTACACAGTCAGCGGCCAGACACAGAGGGACCTGATTCCTGACCGCACACTACTCCTCCGCTACCGGAGACAGTACACAGCCAGGGGCCAGACACAGAGGGACCTGATTCCTGACCGCACACTCTTCCTCCACTACCGGTGACAGTACACAGCCAGCTGCCAGACACAGAGGGGCCTGATTCCTGACCGCACACTACTCCTCCGCTACCGGAGACAGTACACAGCCAGGGGCCAGACACAGAGGGGCCTGATTCCTGACCGCACACTACTCCTCTGCTACCGGAGACAGTACACAGCCAGGGGCCAGACACAGAGGGACCTGATTCCTGACCGCACACTACTCCTCCGCTACCGGAGACAGTACACAGCCAGGGGCCAGACACAGAGGGACCTGATTCCTGACCGCACACTCTTCCTCCACTACCGGTGACAGTACACAGCCAGCTGCCAGACACAGAGGGGCCTGATTCCTGACCGCACACTACTCCTCCTCTACCGGAGACAGTACACAGTCAGCGGCCAGACACAGAGGGGCCTGATTCCTGACCCCACACTACTCCTCTGCTACCGGAGACAGTACACAGCCAGCGGTCATACACTGAGTGACCCGATTCCTGACCGCACACTACTCCTCCGCTACCGGAGACTGCACACAGCCAGTGACCAGACACAGAGGGGCCTGATTCCTGACCGCACACTACTCCTCCGCTACTGTAGACAGTACACAGCCAGCGGCCAGACACAGAGGGGCCTGATTCCTGACCGCACACTACTCCTCCGCTACCGGAGACAGTACACAGCCAGCGGGCATACACTGAGTGACCCGATTCCTGACCGCACACTACTCCTCCGCTACTGTAGACAGTACACAGCCAGCGGCCAGACACAGAGGGGCCTGATTCCTGACCGCACACTACTCCTCCGCTACCGGAGACAGTACACAGGCAGCGGCCAGACACAGAAGGAACCGATTCCTGACCGCACACTCTTCCTCCGCTACCGGTGACAGTACACAGCCAGCTGCCAGACACAGAGGGGCCCGATTCCTGACCGCACACTACTCCTCCGCTACCGGAGACAGTACCCAGCCAGCGGCCAGACACAGAGGGGCCTGATTCCTGACCGCACACTACTCCTCCGCTACCGGAGACAGTACACAGGCAGCGGCCAGACACAGAGTGGCCCGATTACTGACCGCACACTACTCCTCATCTACTCCTTTAATTTAAGGACACACATACCGCTCACTTCCACTTCACTCATAAGTACTGTGGATATTTCAAATTGGGAGGAGGGGTACTCATACATGAACAGCCTAATAAAGGAGTACAGGAGAGAATAAAGTTTGGGAACCACTGATCTAGAACCTGCTGTCATACGGGGTGCCGGGTGACACTCTGACAGGGGGGAACCGCGACTGCGGTTGCTCAGACAGGGGGGATCCCAACACACAGGGGCTATTCTCCCTTGTGGGGGTCCACGACCCCCATAGAGGGAGAATAGAACTTGTGCTCGCCCCCTGTCGGAGCACCGGCAGTTGGGATTCCGACGTCGTGATACTGACTGTCGGGATCCGCCCTGTCGGAGCGCCGTACCACACCCGTCATACCAGACCAGTCTTCCCCTAGTGTCTAGGTGTGCACCCCTGGCTAGTAGACTGCCCCAGGGATCTAAAGCGGTAATTTATTAATTGGAATGTAGTGCAACACTCCAACCACCCCTGTTATGCATTATGTCAGAATATGGTGCAGTGTCATATACGTAGCATCAAACATTAAGTACGGATTTACTGACCTGTGATTGGTGTTGTAGCTGTTGTAGAAAAAATATTTAGAATATGAGAAAAAAAAAAAAAAAATTAATTCTTTGTTATATCCTGCCAACATTATCAACCGACATAGGGGTTTATTTACTAAAATTGGAGTTCTGTTTCAGATGGTGCGTTGCTATGGGCAACCAATCAGCTACTATCTATTATCTTCTAGAAGGCGCTAATAAATAAGAATTGGATTTTGATTGGTTGCCACACTTTGATTTGGCTAACCTACAGCCAGACTATGCTGGCAGATACAGAATTATACTGGCTGTACGGTCATGAGCTCCGTTAGTAGCAAGAAAACATTAATAAAACAAATAAACAATATATGGATTTATAGCCGATATATTATATGACAATCATCATCATCAACTCTGAAAGTGCGCATCTGCTGCGTAGCCACAGAACAAGGGGACGGGCAATTACAGTGGCGCTCAGCATACGCCTTGTTTGTACAGTAAGGGCCTGATTCATGTTTGTATGCAAATGCTATTGTGCTTCTCCAGGCTGCGGAGCTGCTAATGGGGTCTCATTCAGCATCAGGTGCAGTTTAGCAAAGATTCGCAAAGCTACAACTACTGTCACTAGCATGCGGGGGTCATCCCAGTGCAGGGTAAGGGTGCATGAGTGGTACAGTACATGGGTGGCATAGTGCAGGCGTGGTACAAGGCAGGAGTGGTACAGTACAGGGGTGGCATAGTGCAGGAGTGGTACAAGGCAGGAGTGGTACAGTGCAGGGGTGGTACACGCAGGGTTGCCGACCCTCCCGGAATTTCCGGGAGTCTCCCGAAAATCGGGACCCCCTCCCGGCACCCCGGAAGGGTGGGCAACGGGTGGGCAACCCTCCCGGATTCAGGGGGGACCCCCGCTAACCCCCGGATCACGGCATTAAAATGCCGCAATCCTCGGGTTTTAGAGGAGGGGCGGGGCTAAATGACGCGATTTAGCCCCGCCCCCTCCACGGAGATACCTTAATACGCTGGTTTACCAGCATAGGGGCGGGGCTTAGTGATGTCACCCTTAAGCCCCGCCCCCTGAGTGGCTACAGAAACTCTCCTCTCCGGGCTTCTCCCGGAGAGGAGAATATCAAAGTCGGCAACCCTGTGGTACAGTACATGGGTGGCATAGTGCAGGAGTGGTACAAGGCAGGAGTGGTACAGTACAGGGGTGGCATATTGCAGGAGTGGTACAAGGCAGGAGTGGTACAGTCACAGTGCAGGGGTGGTACAGTACATGGGTGGCATAGTGCTGGAGTGGTACAGTCAGGGGTGGTACAGTACATGGGTGGCATAGTGCAGGAGTGGTACAGGGCAGGGGTGGTACAGTGCAGGGGTGGTACAGTGCAGGGGTAGTACAGTGCAGGGGTAGTACAGGGCAGGAGTGGTACAGTGCAGGGGTGGTACAGTACATGGGTGGCATAGTGCAGGAGTGGTACAAGGCAGGAGTGGTACAGTGCAGGGGTGGTACAGTACATGGGTGGCATAGTGCTGGAGTGGTACAGTCAGGGGTGGTACAGTACATGGGTGGCATAGTGCAGGAGTGGTACAGGGCAGGGGTGGTACAGTGCAGGGGTGGTACAGTACATGGGTGGCATAGTGCTGGAGTGGTACAGTCAGGGGTGGTACAGTACATGGGTGGCATAGTGCAGGAGTAGTACAAGGCAGGAGTGGTACAGTGCAGGGGTGGTACAGTACATGGGTGGCATAGTGCAGGAGTGGTACAAGGCAGGAGTGGTACAGTGCAGGGGTAGTACAGTACATGGGTGGCATAGTGCAGGAGTGGTACAAGGGAGGAGTGGTACATTGCAGGGGTGGTACAGTACATGGGTGGCATAGTGCAGGAGTAGTACAAGGCAGGAGTGCTACAGTGCAGGGGTGGTACAGTACATGGGTGGCATAGTGCAGGAGTGGTACAAGGCCAGAGTGGTACAGTGCAGGGGTGGTACAGTACATGGGTGGCATAGTGCAGGAGTGGTACAAGGCAGGAGTGGTACAGTGCAGGGGTGGTACAGTACATAGGTGGCATAGTGCTGGAGTGGTACAGTCAGGGGTGGTACAGTACATGGGTGGCATAGTGCAGGAGTGGTACAGGGCAGGAGTGGTACAGTGCAGGGGTAGTACAGTGCAGGGGTAGATAGTACAGGGCAGGAGTGGTACAGTGCAGGGGTGGTACAATGCATGAGTGGTACAGTATATGGGTGGCATAGTGCAGGAGTGGTACAGGGCAGGGGTGGTACAGTACAGTGCAGGGGTGGTACAGTATATGGGTGGCATAGTGCAGGAGTGGTACAGGGCAGGGGTGGTACAGTGCAGGGGTGGTACAGTTCAGGGGTGGTACAGTGCATGAGTGGTACAGTATATGGGTGGCATAGTTCAGGAGTGGTACAGGGCAGGGGTGGTACAGTACAGTGCAGGGGTGGTACAGTATATGGGTGGCATAGTGCAGGAGTGGTACAGGGCAGGGGTGGTACAGTACAGTGCAGGAGTGGTACAGGGCAGGGGTGGTACAGTACAGTGCAGGGGTGGTACAGTGCAGTTTATTGTAGATAATGTTATACATCAGCTACGGTCACTTACCTCTCTTCTGTCATTACAGTTGTACATTATTAGGGAATGAGAGACACTGACCTGATGAGTTGTATGTAGTCACTGTAGAATAATCATAACACATGATGTAAATGCAGACATCCTATATGTGCAGCACATTATATATTTCCATAATAAGTAACACATCCTCAGGGGCGCCAACAGCTCGGCCTGGCCCCGTTAAAATGGAGGGGGATTGTGGCCACCGGACAGGGGTGGGCCCTGGGAGGGTGTGTGGCCACGCCCCTGTGCAAAAAATAACTGAGAGGGAGAGGACAGACTGTCTCTGTGTCTCTCTCCTCAGCCCAGCACACAGCACTGAGCAGCATATGCTGAGCTGGGGAGATAGGCTGTGCTGCGGCGACCTGTCCTCTCCCTCCCCACTTCCCGGCTCCCTGCAAAGGTGGAAGCGGGAGCAGGCCCAGGGCCCCTCCAGCAGACCTGGGTAAAAAGTGCCCCCCCCCCCCACCTTCGATCCCACTGATCATTCTCCTTGACTCTACCCCTTCTGTTTATACCTGGAGCCCCCTTAGGAATCTGCAAACAAACTTCCTTCTAACCCTATGGGGAGAGGTCTCAAGCCATCTAAAGAGGACAGGTGGAGAAATTGACCATTGCTACCAATCAGATTATACTGTAACTGTCATTTCATAGAATGTACTAGATACATGATACCTAGAGGCCGATTGGTTGATGTTCGCAACTTTTCCACTTGTTATCTGGTTTTCTATATTCCCCCTCTAGATATTGCAGATAAGGGGGAACGTCCCGACAGTGGGAATCCTGGGCCGTATTCGTCTGATCCGACAGCCGAACATGGAATTTGGTTTGCGATACTTAGGGGTAAATATACTACAATGGGAGTTCTATTGAGGATGGGAGGTTGCCCATAGCAACCAATAAGTTTATATCTATTATCTTTAAAAAAAATAAGAGGTAGGATCTGATTGGTTGCTATAGGCAACATCCCAACTTCAATAGAATGCCCATCTTTGTAAATTTACCCCTAAGTATCTCAATCTGTTCCAAGCTCCATTAGACTGACCCTAGTATCTTAACCTGGAACTCTCACCGGACCCCCCCCCCCCCCCACCCCCTCTTCTGTCATACAGCGTTACATAATACTGTTACATAAATAAAATAAAAATGAAGAATATATTGGCTTACATGTCATGTTGTCTGTTGACGCTGTAGTGGAAAAAATAAGTATGTAATGAGAAAAACTCAAATGCAGTTATAAAGTATCTGTACTGTGTTGGGCAACAATCAAGATTCCCAAACTGAAAATGTTAATTTATTTGGGCCACACCCTGATCTACTTAGGCCACACCCACAGCCAATGTACACCCATTTGGGCTTCCGGTCATAAGAAAATTTGAGCTGTTGGCAAGACTGATGTTGGTCATTGGGTTAATATGCGTATTGCAATAAAAAAATAACAAATAAACTTGACCTAAAGAAAATGTGTATTCAGAGTAAATAAAATACATTTATTAGCAACAGGGGAGATATTTTTCAGTTCTCCCACCATAAGTGCGGATATATGTGTTCCTTCTCAGGGCCAGATAAGGAAGGAAAAAAAAAGGGGGGGGGGTAAGACTCAGTTCCCCTTGCCCCCTCTCCCTCTATCTAGGGCCCCTCTGTGGTTGCCATGTATTTAAAAAAAATATCCAGCTTAATCCAGCCCTGTGCCTTCTATAATGCTGCTTTCCCACTGCCTACACGGGTAAAGACCCGTTTTTTTTAAACGGGTCTTTAAACGGGTAAGAGCCATAAAGACTCTTTCCCACTGCAGCTTTTAAACGGTAAATTACCGTTTAAAAGCTGTTTTTGTCACATTCACACTTACCCGTTTAAAAACCCGTTTAAGCAGTGTAAAGATAGGGGGGGGGGGAGAATTTAAAAAAAAAAAACGGCGTGGGGTCCCCCCCACTGCCGTAACCAGCACCAGGCTGAAAGAGCCGGGGCTGGTAATAAAAAATCAGGAAACCCGACAAATAGGGTTCCCTGATTTTTTACAACCAGCCCCAGGCTCCAGGTCCGGGGCTGGTTCCCAAAATACGGGGGACAAAATGACTAGGGGTCCCCCGTATTTTAAGAACCAGCCCCAGGCACAACCAGCCAGCAGGGTAATGCCACAGCCGGGGGACACTTATGATATAAGTTCCCGCGGCCAAAGCATTAACCCTACCGACCAGTCAGCCTGGCCAGGGGCCCTGGGGGAGTGGGGACCCCCCAATAAAGGGGTCCCCCCCCTCCAGGACTTACCTGACCAGGCTGAAGCCTGGTGCTGTCCCCGGTGACCCTGGAGCGGTGGTCACCGGGCTGATGGTATTGTGTAAAAAATAGAATAAAAACCATTGTCTTTTACTGGTGAACTATGAGTCCCAGCAAGCCTCCCCCGCAAGCTGGGACTTGGAGAACCACAAGTCCCAGCCTGCGGGGCATTAAAGGGCCCGCTGGGTCTTGTAGTTCCACAGTAAAAGAAAGAGTTAAATAAACACACTGACACACGTGAAAAATAAAAGTTTAATACATACATAACACATACATACTGATACTTACCTATCTTGAGCCCGTAGGTAGCCCTGGTCCTGATGTCCTGGTCCGTGTCGGCGTCTGTATCCAGTCGGCATCCCTGTCGGCGACGGCGTCGGCGGTCCGGAGTCCGAAGAAATCCATTTGGGAAGCTGTGGAAGGAAATCCTACTCACCTGTCCCAGCGCGACGTAGTCCAGGTAAGGTCTTTGCAAAAAAAACAAACCGACACCCGAACCAAGCGGACAGCTGAGAGCCGCACGGTGTGTTTACATCGTGCGGCTCCGCCCCCGAATGCCGCTATTGGCCGCCTTGCGGCCTAGCGGCCAATCAGGAGCCGCTAGGCCGCAAGGCGGCCAATAGCGGCATTCGGGAGGCGGAGCCGCACGATGTAAACAAACACACGTGCGTCTCCGTCAGTCCGGTCTGGTTCGGGTGTCGGTTTGTTTTTTTTGCAAAGACCTTACCTGGACTACGTCGCGCTGGGACAGGTGAGTAGGATTTCCTTCCACAGCTTCCCAAATGGATTTCTTCGGACTCCGGACCGCCGACGCCGTCGCCGACAGGGATGCCGACTGGATACAGACGCCGACACGGACCAGGACATCAGGACCAGGGCTACCTACGGGCTCAAGATAGGTAAGTATCAGTATGTATGTGTTATGTATGTATTAAACTTTTATTTTTCACGTGTGTCAGTGTGTTTATTTAACTCTTTCTTTTACTGTGGAACTACAAGACCCAGCGGGCCCTTTAATGCCCCGCAGGCTGGGACTTGTGGTTCTCCAAGTCCCAGCTTGCGGGGGAGGCTTGCTGGGACTCATAGTTCACCAGTAAAAGACAATGGTTTTTATTCTATTTTTTACACAATACCATCAGCCCGGTGACCACCGCTCCAGGGTCACCGGGGACAGCACCAGGCTTCAGCCTGGTCAGGTAAGTCCTGGAGGGGGGGGGACCCCTTTATTGGGGGGGTCCCCACTCCCCCAGGGCCCCTGGCCAGGCTGACTGGTCGGTAGGGTTAATGCTTTGGCCGCGGGAACTTATATCATAAGTGTCCCCCGGCTGTGGCATTACCCTGCTGGCTGGTTGTGCCTGGGGCTGGTTCTTAAAATACGGGGGACCCCTAGTCATTTTGTCCCCCGTATTTTGGGAACCAGCCCCGGACCTGGAGCCTGGGGCTGGTTGTAAAAAATCAGGGAACCCCTATTTGTCGGGTTTCCTGATTTTTTATTACCAGCCCCGGCTCCTTCAGCCTGGTGCTGGTTTCGGCAGTGGGGGGGGGACCCCATGCCGGTTTTTTTTTTAACGGGTAAAGGGCTACCCCTTTCCCACTGCCGAAAAAACGGCTATTACACGTTAAAAACACTGCTTTTTACACGGGTAACAAAAACCGGTATTTGTTACCCGTGTAAAGCAACCTGGAGCTTTCCCACTGCAGCTCTAGCCGTTTAAAAAGGCTAAAAAAACGGCATTTACACGTGTAAAGCCTGCAGTGGGAAAGGGGTATAAGTCTAGTTGTGTATCCCCTGAATAGCGTTGTGTTTCCCATTTTTGGAGGGTATTCAATCTGTGCGATATTTCCCCACGGGAAATAACGTAACTCACCACTCCAATGCTGCCATTAAAGACTGCGTTGAAGGCTGACAGATCCGAAAAATTTGGATCTGTTTTGTTGGAAATGGCCGCGGGTTGTTGAATTCCCAGATGTTTTCCGACAATCCGCAGCAGTTTCTGACAATTTTTGGACTTTCCGACACTAGACAGTCGGAATATTGAATTTCAACTGTCGAGTAAGTGTTGGATCCAACAAAAACAGCCGGGATTCCGACTGTTGGGATTTTCCGACAGTCGGAATCCTGTATTGACTACCCCCCATTAGGTTTATATAATTCTTCACATCAGCTAAAGTCACTTTTATATTGCCTCTATCATTAGTGTCATTGTATTTCTATATTATAGGTCCCATATTCAGGAGGTATTGGGGCGATTCCCCATTCTGCTGAGGTCTTGGTAGCTGGGTAAATACAGACAAAACACACAGATAGCCCTTTAAAGTATATATATATATATATATATATATATATATATATATATATATATATATATATATATATATATATATATATAATGAGCGTGCTGAACTAGAACGCTATTAATTATTATGAAATGACTTACCTGATATGTTGGGTGTTGTAGCTATTTTGGAAGAAAAATGTAGATAAATAAAATGTGAAACAACACCAAAATACAGTGATATATAAATTATACTGCCAACCTTCCCGAATGGAAAATTGGGAAGCATTACACTACATTGTGATCTTTTAAACTACACTAATACCCCTTTTCCACAAAATACTGTATAACCCGTTTTTTTTGCGTGGGGACGTGCATCGACCCGGGTTTGGCGGTAGTGGAAATGGGTCCTAGAAAAAAAAAACACGGGTAGAGAGACCAGGGAATTTTACACCGGTAGCTACCAGGGTTGGACATGGGAATGACACGTGTCTGAGTGCAGTGTAAACGCACATTACCTGGGTTTTTATATCTGGGAAACGCTCAGAGGCCGTTTATTGGTTCTCCAGGGGCAAGTGAAGATGATGTCATACATGGGAGACACGCCGGGAGATGCTAGAGACATAATGGGAGATGCTGAGCACATAGAGGCATAGCAGCAGCTTGTCTCCAATGCTGACCACAAGCAGGCATCCCAGCAGCTGCTCTCCACCCCTCCCCTTTGTCTGTTTTGTGAATTCAATCTGGTTTGTAATGGGAAAAAACTATTTCTTGTTGACATTCATAGGTTTTTACAAAGCTTAGCCGGGTTTAGTGGAAATGGCTCCGACACGGGTATAACATGGGTCTATGTGTAGTGGAAACTGTGTTAAAACCCGTGTTACATGGGTAAGATGGAAAAGGGATATTATTTTGGCTGCCTAAAAGTAGCATATATCTGATATTAGTTATTTATAAGCAGGTAAATACAATAATACAGATAAAACCACAACATAGAGAATATATACAAACACAGCAAATTCATCAACAACATGAAAATTCCACATGTCGGACTATTCATGGGTAAAACACTGCTCTACCCTAAGGGCCTCATTCAGACCTGATCATCTTGTCCGAATTTGTCCCTGTCCCCGATGGTCAGGGTTTGCTCATGCACGAATACGCACATATGCAAATCCCCAGGGAAAATGCCTTCGCCAAGTTTCACACTTGCCGCGGCATTCGCTCCAGTATGGGAGTAAAGGGGGTGGGCAGGGGAACACCCAGCGCTTTTATGGGCGTGTCCATAAAAATGCTCAGCCTATCCCTGCAGACACAGGCATGTCAATGCGTGCTTGGAGCAGGCAGCTGGCATCACATGATGCATTGTATCCAATACTAGGCGTCTGCCGGCGGTGCTGTACTCCTGGCACACACCTATCTGCAGAGCAGGGAAGTGCCGGCCAGGAGAGGCGCTCTTCATGCTCTGCATAAGGCCCGGGAAGGAGAATTAAAAAAATATATACAAAAGAATGGGCGCCCGCCAATAAGCAGCCGTGCATTCTTTTGAATGTTTATTTTTAAATTCTCCTGCCCGCCGCGTCCTCACCCGCCCACTTTTCTTCAGTGGGTGGCGCTGACATGTTCGCTGGGCTTTGAGTATATGCAGCCTAGCGAACAGATTTGAATCATGCCCAATATACATATATAGTAAACACAGGGTTGCCTACTTTTACAGTCTCTTCTCCGGTAGATGCCCGAGAGTAGACTGTCAGTGGGGGGCAGGGCCTGATTTTGGCATCATCAAGCTCCTCCCCCAGTCAGGCAAATACCTGGATTCACGGGACTCCAATGGGGTGAGTGGGTGGGCGGGCGTGGGGGAAACCCGGGAGGTTTTCCAACACGATTTCCGGGACCCTCCCGGCCAATCCAGGAGGGTAGACAACCCTGTGTAAACATAGAAAACAGGTGGATGTGTAAAGAACAATACAATGTCTGACCTGATCCTGTTTGAGCTGACGTCGGCCCTGTGGATAAAGAAATGCCAGTTAGAATCATACTGTATTTAGAAATGTTACAGAATACAGTGCCACAGATAGAAATCAATCCTCCTACAAAGCATGGTACAATTATCTATTACATGGAGCAAAAATGGAGCAAAGTTTCTGCGACCATGCCCCGTGTGGGTGCCTTAATCACAACACGGACTGTTTGCATACTCCATAGAAGATAATAATCACTCCTGTGTCCCACATTCCCCTGGTATGGAAATCCCACCTTGTGTGAATATGCCGTGCTAATGGATGTGTACGGCTACACATCCATTCGAAGCCGAGCGAATATGTCCAAAACCCATCATAACACATGTGTAGTCAGCAGACAGCACATACACGGCAGCATTGTGGAGGCACAGAGTGATGGGAGGAATCTAATATACCATAACCCATCACATCACATGTGCAGTCAGCAGACAGCACATACATGGCAGCATTGTGGAGGCTCAGAGTGATGGGAGGAGTCTAATATACCAAAACCCATCACATCACACGTGTAGTCAGCAGATAGCACATACATGGCAGCATTGTGGAAGCACAGAGTGATGGGAGGAATCTAATATACCATAACCCATCACATCACATGTGTAGTCAGCAGACACCACATACATGGCAGCATTGTGGAGGCACAGAGTGATGGGAGGAGTCTGATATACCATAACCCATCACATCACACGTGTAGTCAGCAGACAGCACATACATGGCAGCATTGTGGAGGCACAGAGTGATGGGAGGAATCTAATATACCATAACCCATCACATCACATGTGCAGTCAGCAGACAGCACATACATGGCAGCATTGTGGAGGCTCAGAGTGATGGGAGGAGTCTAATATACCAAAACCCATCACATCACACGTGTAGTCAGCAGATAGCACATACATGGCAGCATTGTGGAAGCACAGAGTGATGGGAGGAATCTAATATACCATAACCCATCACATCACATGTGTAGTCAGCAGACACCACATACATGGCAGCATTGTGGAGGCACAGAGTGATGGGAGGAGTCTGATATACCATAACCCATCACATCACACGTGTAGTCAGCAGACAGCACATACATGGCAGCATTGTGGAGGCACAGAGTGATGGGAGGAATCTAATATACCATAACCCATCACATCACACGTGTAGTCAGCAGACAGCACATACATGGCAGCATTGTGGAGGCACACAATGATGGGAAGAGTCTAATATACCATAACCCATCACGTCACACGTGTAGTCATGGCGGCAGTGTGGGGGCACAGAGTGATGGGAGGAGTCTAATATACCATAACCTATCACATCACACGTGTAACCAGCAGACAGCACATACACGGCAGCATTGTGGAGGCACACAATGATGGGAGGAGTCTAATATACCATAACCCATCACATCACAAATGTAACCAGCAGACAGCACATACATGGCAGCATTGTGGAGGCACACAATGATGGGAGGAGTCTAATATACCATAACCCATCACATCACAAATGTAACCAGCAGACAGCACATACATGGCAGCATTGTGGAGGCACACAATGATGGGAAGAGTCTAATATACCATAACCCATCAAGTCACACGTGTAGTCAGCAGACAGCACATACATGGCAGCATTGTGGAGGCACACAATGATGGGAAGAGTCTAATATACCATAACCCATCACGTCACACGTGTAGTCAGCAGGCAGCACATACATAGCAGCATTGTGGAGGCACAGAGTGATGGGAGGAGTCTAATATACCATAACCCATCACGTCACACATGTAGTCAGCAGACAGCACATACATGTCAGCATTGTGGAGGCACAGAGTGATGGGAGGAGTCTAACATACCATAACCCATCACGTCACATGTGTAACCAGCAGACAGCACATACATGGCAGCATTGTGGAGGCACACAATGATGGGAGGAGTCTAAAATAACAGACAATTAAACAGATTTGTCAGACTCCTTTAATCACTAAGGGGGGATGTTCTAACATCCGCACCCCAGCTCCGCCCCCTATCGCCGCCCATCGCATTCATAATTATCGCATATGCACTAACATATGCGATAATTATGGCAAAGGACAGCTCTTGCGTTAAGAGCTGTCCTTTGCGATAGTCAGCGGGTCTCGGCGGCTGTCCCTCCCTCCCTTACCCGGCGCTGCTGCTGCTGTGCCGGGCTCTCCTCCTCCCTGCACCCGGAAGAGGATCAGTGCAGAGAGGAGGAGGTCACAGGTCCGGGCAGCACAGCTCTGTGCTGCCCAGACACAGGTGAGGGGGCGCGATGCGGGGCGGTCCATGTGGGGGCGGCGGTGGGGCGGTGCGGGGCGACGGAGGGTTGCGTTAGAAGCCCATAGGCTTCTATGGGGCATCGCTAGATTTCTCTGGCGATGCCCCACTGCCGCAGTAACCCGATATCGGGGTTTTACAGTACGTTAAAGCCCTTTATTCATGAAAGTCTGCTTCATGCAACACTCCAAGAAGTGCACCAACATAAAATGTGGTTCTGATTAGCAGTAGCTCCTGTCTGGGTGTAGGAGAAGGGCTGATACAGACAACTCTGTCATGTCCCTGCTGCCTGGACCCCACCACTGTTCTCCACCACCAGCAAGGTCCTGCCACCTGTATATTGTAGTTGACAGGTGTCAGGCACGGTGCATGCGCATCCAGGGCTGCCGACGGGGGGTGGGGGTGCAGGGGTCGGTAGAAATTACCCAGGCCCGGGCTTGCTGGAGGGGCCCGGTGGGGGCCCTGGTCCAACCCCCCTAACCCCCCCCATCCCTTCCGGGCAGCAGCACACACTTACAGCATGTGCTGTGCTGACAGCAGGCTCAGCATGAGCGTCTCTCTGACAGCGTGTCAGCACAGCACATGCTGTAGGTGTGCGCTGCTGCTGCTGGTGGGGGGGGGGGGGGGGGGGACGGACGACACAATTACACTCTCCCTTAACTTTAGAGTGTTTTTTATTCCAACCCCTAAATTTTACTGGGGCCTGGCATACCTCTCAGCGGCCCTGTGCGCATGTCCAAAAGGCTGGCTAGGGCTGATGATCAGGCAGGGAGCGCCTTCCTGCTAGAAGCCAGCTCTCTGCTAATTGTAGGCAGTCCTGCTGTTCATCGGTAAAGTCTGCCACTGCATTTGTCACAAGTCACATATGAGTGAATCCTAATAGGCACAGCCGCTCTCCATCCACCTCTGAATCAGCCCCTCTAGGTTGGAGAGAAGGTTTAGTTCTCCACGGAGGAAATGAAATGAATAAAATATTGCTGCTATATACTGTACATAAGTTCAGATTCACAGAAGGGGTAGAAGACGGAAGTCTTTACCAGGGGCGGCTCCAGAGGAGGAGCTGCAGCACAGTTCAAAATTCAAATAGGGGAGCCACACCACCAACTGCCATTCTAAACTGACTCAATGGCAGTGGGTGGATTTTGAACTGTGCTGCAGCCCCTCCCCTCTGGAGCAGCCACTGGTCACTCTTTACAAAAAAAATTACTAGTGAATCACCCTCTGGTGCAGCAGCTGTATTCGTTTCAGACACCTGATGGGAAGACACCACTTCCCAAACAAAATCTATAATAGAAACACATTCAGGTGGAAACAGACCAGCGCTAAAGGAATGGAAAATTACTTCCCTTTTTGTTATGTTGATGGTCAAATTGTTCTTTGACAGATGGATAGATCAATCCTCCCAAATAAGTTTTTTCATAAGGATGGATACATGTAAAAAACCAACATATACACAATATAGTGAAGTATGTCCTTAATAGTCCTTCAGGGGTGTCAAACTCAAATTCATCGGGGGCCGCATCAGCAGTTTGGTCACCCTCAAAGGGCCGGTTGTATCTGTAGGTCCCCCTGTATAATTATAATGCCATGACACCACAGGCTGCTCCCCCTGTATAATATAAAATGAATGCCATGACACCACAGGCTGCTCCCCCTGTATAATAATAATGCCATGACACCACAGACTGCTCCCCCTGTATAATATAATAAAAGTAATGCCATGACACATAAATGTATATACAGGAGAAGCAGCCTGTGGTGTCATGGCATTATTATTATTATACACGGGGACACCTCAGGAAACAGCAGATATATATATTTTTTTTATTGTAAGTGTGATCCTCATCCTCACTTACTGTTTTTCTGTCTGTCCTGCAGCTGCTGCGGCTTCCAGCTTTTCTTCACTGCTTGCTGCGGCCACACTGTCCCCGGCTCCCGGTCCAGCTTCCCTGCCTGCTTCTACTTCTCTACAAACGCATGGGCGGGCGGCGTCATCGTCATGACGTCCCCACCCAGTGTCTGTCACTGCCGGGCATCAGAGGGAACAGGCGGCCGGGCCCTCCTCCACGTAGCCATGGAGGCCTGCGGCCATGTTTCTGTAGCCGCATACATATGTGCCTACAGGAACATGGCCGCCAACAGTGGAGGAACAGGTAAGGCGGCCGCGGACGTGGACGCGGGCCGCAGCACTCCTGTTTTAGACACACTGCCCCTGCATGCTATCTCCTTGCGCGGGCCACATGACGAGGTCTGGCGGGCCGGATTTGGCCCGCGGGCCTTGTGTTTGACACCCGTGTTCTATAGTATCTACACCCGTGCAGATATATTCGGTCACTGTCTTTTTTTTTTTTCTTCCACCAGAAGAGATAACAGTACTCGTACCCAACTCACATAAATGCAAGTATGTTGAAACCTATCAAGGTATCTTTTTAAGGGAATTATATCCCAACTCACAATATGCACCAGATGCTCTTTCTTATAAAAGGTATCTTTAGGGGTCATCACAGGGCAGTAGTGTTTATGATGCGTACCCCAATTCACAAAAAAAGGCGATCCGCTGCTCCCATAAAGGTTTCTTTTTAGGATCACACGATACAGGGTCATGGAAGACAAATTTTTAATCCACTTTTCCAACATACAGAGTTAAAAAGACATAAAAAGGAATGGTGAGGGTATCTCCAAGACTTCAAGACTTTGATACAGGGCAGATGTCCAAAACAAGAGTCTACCACCTGGGTGAGATCCGAAATAACATCCCAGGATGCATAAGACAATGTGCCGCCGTCTTTAGGTCTTGAAGTCAAGGTCCTCCTCCTCTGATCACAGAAGTGTTTCGATCCCTCCTGGGACCTTTTTCAAAAACCCCCACAGTTTGACCATCAACATAAGAAAAAGGGAAGTAATTTTCCATTCCTTTAGCGCTGGTCTGTTTCCACCTGAGTGTGTTTCTATTACTGATCACTCTTTAGTCTATTTACAAGGTGGATACATACACTGCTCCTGAGGAAGGAACCAGTTTGGTGTTGAAACACGTTGAGCCATTTCTTCATCTGAGCTCCGGACCAGCATTCCATCTATACCAGAGGACCCTGCCGTCTCCACCCTTTGCCAAGCGAAGTGCCATTCGCCTACTGTGGACAATTCCAGATGAGCTGCCTATTGATGCATCAGGTTAACCTAGTTGGGTAATTTTCCAGAACTCTTATACCATCTATACCCCCATATTCATTGCAATTATCATCCGTATTCCATATTCATGTGATGAACTATCTCCACCACTAAACAATTGGAGATCCTCAAGGCCTTATCGAAGACCAGATATATTGTGGAGAAACTCTCCCTTGCAATAATTGGTTGCAACCTCTTCCCATCATTGTTTTTACACAATTTTTGTTTTTTATATATATATTTTTTATTTATTTTCCCTTTCTTTTTTTCTTTTTTTTTTTTTAAATTCAATATTGTCATATTTATCTTATTATGTATGTATATGTGTATACAATAAATTGTTCAATTTCTCAGTGAAACCCAGCACTGCTCAAAACCCTTTTTCTTGTCCATTTTTGCTTTCTTTGAGGGTTCCCACAATTCCCTCTAGAGCAGAAGCTAAAGACAGCGCTCTTAGATACGTACCCCCCCCCCTCCTTTTTTAGTATTTACAAGGTGGAGACTAAGGGGTAAATTTGCTATCATTCATGTTTATTTGAGAGTGCATTCGCGCCCATCTCCCCAGCCCAATAATTAATGAATTACTAAGTGGGGACTATTGATACACTACAGCCCTGACTCATCTGTTGTATTAATAACAGTGAATGCACTATTGTATACGCAGCATTGACTCATATTTAACATTCTTAATGATCTACTAAACACATAAGGGTCAATCATCTGCTAACATGGCAATATAGAATTTTCCGACAATTACATAGCGTGCCGCCAATTGTATTAGGAGTTTTTCCTACTGTAGCTCCATGATGCATACAGGGTATTCACACAGCATCTCCTAGATGTAGTAACAGCAGCTGTATCCATTTCAGTCTTGTATTTGCAACTAGTGAAATAACCAACACACTCCAGGGTAGCCTAACCTCCCAGAATGCCCAGGAGGCTCCCAAAGGTTTATAGGATGTAATTCAACTATGTAAAATCTAATTCAAAACCAACGGTGTTACGGAATAAGCTAAAACATTGGAACAACTATATTTGTTACATTGTAAATATGATGCTTAGAGTTTGTGATTAACTAGTTGACATCAATACATTAATCCACTGTGCTAATTACTGTCCAGTAATTAGAGATACAACAGGAGCCAAGACAGATGATTTCCTGGTAGAACAATTATAATTTCATATGAGTTTCCTTAAAGGCATAATTGCAGATCCCTTTGTTACTAATTGATTACAGACACTCTCAGAGTGTTGCCTCAGAGTGAGATATAATATATGTACACTGAACACATCGCTCTGTGAGATGTACTATATGTACACTGGACACATCGCTCTGTGAGATGTACAATATGTACACTGGACACATCGCTCTGTGAGATGTACTATATGTACACTGGACGCATCACTCTGTGAGATGTACTATATGTACACCGGACGCATCGCCCTGTGAGATGTACTATATGTGCACCGGACACATCGCTCTGTGAGATGTACTATATGTACACTAGACGCATCGCTCTGTGAGATGTACTATATGTACATTAGACGCATCGCTCTGTGAGATGTACTATATGTACATTAGACGCATCGCTCTGTGAGATGTACTATATGTACACTAGACGCATCGCTCTGTGAGATGTACTATATGTACACTGGACGCATCGCTCTGTGAGATGTACTATATGTACACTGGACACATCGCTCTGTGAGATGTACTATATGTGCACCGGACACATCGCTCTGTGAGATGTACTATATGTACACTGGACACATCACTCTGTGAGATGTACTATATGTACACTAGACACATCGCTCTGTGAGATGTACTATATGTACACTGGACGCATCGGTCTGTGAGATGTACTATATGTACACTGGAAACATCGCTCTGTGAGATGTACTATATAAACACTAGACACATCGCTCTGTGAGATGTACTATATGTACACTGGACGCATCGCTCTGTGAGATGTACTATATGTACACTGGACGCATCGCCCTGTGAGATGTACTATATGTGCACTAGACGCATCGCTCTGTGAGATGTACTATATGTACACTAGACCCATCGCTCTGTGAGATGTACTATATGTACACTAGACACATCGCTCTGTGAGATGTACTATATGTACACTGGACACATCGCTCTGTGAGATGTACTATATGTACACTGGACACATCGCTCTGTGAGATATACTATATGTACACTAGACACATCGCTCTGTGAGATGTACTATATGTACACTGGACACATCGCTCTGTGAGATGTACTATATGTACACTGGACACATCGCTCTGTGAGATGTACTATATGTACACTGGACACATCGCTCTGTGAGATGTACTATATGTACACTGGACACATCGCTCTGTGAGATGTACTATATGTACACTAGACGCATCGCTCTGTGAGATGTACTATATGTACACTAGACACATCGCTCTGTGAGATGTACTATATGTACACTAGACACATCGCTCTGTGAGATGTACTATATGTACACTAGACACATCGCTCTGTGAGATGTACTATATGTACACTGGACACATCGCTCTGTGAGATGTACTCTATGTACACTGGACACATCGCTCTGTGAGATGTACTATATGTACACTGGACACATCGCTCTGTGAGATGTACTATATGTACACTAGACCCATCGCTCTGTGAGATGTACTATATGTACACTAGACCCATCGCTCTGTGAGATGTACTATATGTACACTAGACTCATCGCTCTGTGAGATGTACTATATGTACACTAGACCCATCGCTCTGTGAGATGTACTATATGTACACTGGACACATCGCTCTGTGAGATGTACTATATAAACACTAGACACATCGCTCTGAGAGATGTACTATATGTACACTGGACACATCGCTCTCTGAGATGTACTATATAAACACTAGACACATCGCTCTGAGAGATGTACTATATGTACACTAGACACATCGTTCTGTGAGATGTACTATATGTATACTGGACACATCGCTCTGTGAGATGTACTATATGTACACTAGACACATCGCTCTGTGAGATGTACTATATGTACACTAGACACATCGTTCTGTGAGATGTACTATATGTACACTAGACGCATCGCTCTGTGAGATGTACTATATGTACACGGGACACATCGCTCTGTGAGATGTACTATATGTACACTGGACGCATCGCTCTGTGAGATGTACTATATGTACACTGGACGCATCGCTCTGTGAGATGTACTATATGCACACTGGACGCATCGCTCTGTGAGATGTACTATATGTACACTAGACGCATCATCGCTCTGTGAGATGTACTATATGTACACTAGACACATCATCGCTCTGTGAGATGTACTATATGTACACTAGACACATCGCTCTGTGAGATGTACTATATGTACACTGGACGCATCGCTCTGTGAGATATACTATATGTACACTAGACACATCGCTCTGTGAGATGTACTATATGTACACTGGACACATCGCTCTGTGAGATGTACTATATGTACACTGGACACATCGCTCTGTGAGATGTACTATATGTACACTGGACGCATCGCTCTGTGAGATGTACTATATGCACACTGGACGCATCGCTCTGTGAGATGTACTATATGTACACTGGAAACATCATCGCTCTGTGAGATGTACTATATGTACACTAGACACATCATCGCTCTGTGAGATGTACTATATGTACACTAGACACATCGCTCTGTGAGATGTACTATATGTACACTGGACACATCGCTCTGTGAGATGTACTATATGTACACTGGACACATCGCTCTGTGAGATGTACTATATGTACACTGGACACATCGCTCTGTGAGATGTACTATATGTACACTGGACACATCGCTCTGTGAGATGTACTATATGTACACTGGACCCATCGCTCTGTGAGATGTACTATATGTACACTAGACCCATCGCTCTGTGAGATGTACTATATGTACACTAGACCCATCGCTCTGTGAGATGTACTATATGTACACTAGACCCATCGCTCTGTGAGATGTACTATATGTACACTAGACACATCGCTCTGTGAGATGTACTATATGTACACTGGACACATCGCTCTGTGAGATGTACTATATGTACACTGGACACATCGCTCTGTGAGATGTACTATATGTACACTGGACACATCGCTCTGTGAGATGTACTATATGTACACTGGACACATCGCTCTGTGAGATGTACTATATGTACACTGGACCCATCGCTCTGTGAGATGTACTATATGTACACTAGACCCATCGCTCTGTGAGATGTACTATATGTACACTAGACCCATCGCTCTGTGAGATGTACTATATGTACACTAGACCCATCGCTCTGTGAGATGTACTATATGTACACTAGACGCATCGCTCTGTGAGATGTACTATATGTACACCGGACGCATCGCTCTGTGAGATGTACTATATGTGCACCGGACACATCGCTCTGTGAGATGTACTATATGTACACTGGACACATCGCTCTGTGAGATGTACTATATGTACACTGGACACATCGCTCTGTGAGATGTACTATATGTACACTGGACGCATCGCTCTGTGAGATATACACTGGGGGGAATTTACTAAAGGAAATTTGTAAAAAAATAGGTGTATTTGTATCCAGAAATACACTTATTTTTGACATTTACTATCCCGAAAATACGGCAATTCGTATTCGTATTGATGTGCTATCAATACGAATACGAATTGCTGTATTTTCGGTAAAGTAAATGTCAAAAATAAATGTATTTCTGGATACAAATACACCTATTTTTTACAAATTTCCTTTAGTAAATTCCCCCCTATATGTACACTAGACACATCGCTCTGTGAGATGTACTATATGTACACTGGACACATCGCTCTGTGAGATGTACTATATGTACACTGGACACATCGCTCTGTGAGATGTACTATATGTACACTGGACGCATCGCTCTGTGAGATGTACTATATGCACACTGGACGCATCGCTCTGTGAGATGTACTATATGTACACTAGACGCATCGCTCTGTGAGATGTACTATATGTACACTAGACACATCGCTCTGTGAGATGTACTATATGTACACTAGACACATCGCTCTGTGAGATGTACTATATGTACACTGGACACATCGCTCTGTGAGATGTACTCTATGTACACTGGACACATCGCTCTGTGAGATGTACTATATGTACACTGGACACATCGCTCTGTGAGATGTACTATATGTACACTAGACCCATCGCTCTGTGAGATGTACTATATGTACATTAGACCCATCGCTCTGTGAGATGTACTATATGTACACTAGACTCATCGCTCTGTGAGATGTACTATATGTACACTAGACCCATCGCTTTGTGAGATGTACTATATGTACACTGGACACATCGCTCTGTGAGATGTACTATATAAACACTAGACACATCGCTCTGAGAGATGTACTATATGTACACTGGACACATCGCTCTCTGAGATGTACTATATAAACACTAGACACATCGCTCTGAGAGATGTACTATATGTACACTAGACACATCGTTCTGTGAGATGTACTATATGTATACTGGACACATCGCTCTGTGAGATGTACTATATGTACACTAGACACATCGCTCTGTGAGATGTACTATATGTACACTAGACACATCGTTCTGTGAGATGTACTATATGTACACTAGACGCATCGCTCTGTGAGATGTACTATATGTACACGGGACGCATCGCTCTGTGAGATGTACTATATGTACACTGGACGCATCGCTCTGTGAGATGTACTATATGTACACTGGACGCATCGCTCTGTGAGATGTACTATATGTACACTAGACGCATCGCTCTGTGAGATGTACTATATGTACACTGGACACATCGCTCTGTGAGATGTACTATATAAACACTAGACACATCGCTCTGTGAGATGTACTATATGTACACTGGACACATCACTCTGTGAGATGTACTATATAAACACTGGACACATCACTCTGTGAGATGTACTATATAAACACTAGACACATCGCTCTGAGAGATGTACTATATGTACACTAGACACATCGTTCTATGAGATGTACTATATGTATACTGGACACATCGCTCTGTGAGATGTACTATATGTACACTAGACACATCGCTCTGTGAGATGTACTATATGTACACTAGACACATCGTTCTGTGAGATGTACTATATGTACACTAGACACATCGTTCTGTGAGATGTACTATATGTACACTAGACCCATCGCTCTGTGAGATGTACTATATGTACACTAGACCCATCGCTCTGTGAGATGTACTATATGTACACTAGACCCATCGCTCTGTGAGATGTACTATATGTACACTAGACCCATCGCTCTGTGAGATGTACTATATGTACACTGGACACATCGCTCTGTGAGATGTACTATATGTACACTGGACACATCGCTCTGTGAGATGTACTTTATGTACACTAGACACATCGCTCTGTGAGATGTACTATATGTACACTGGACGCATCGCTCTGTGAGATGTACTATATGTACACTGGACGCATCGCTCTGTGAGATGTACTATATGTACACTAGATACATCGCTCTGTGAGATGTACTATATGTACACTGGACACATCATCGTTCTGTGAGATGTACTATATGTACACTGGACACATCGCTCTGTGAGATGTACTATATGTACACTGGACACATCGCTCTGTGAGATGTACTATATGTACATTAGACACATCGCTCTGTGAGATGTACTCTATGTACACTGGACACATCATCGCTCTGTGAGATGTACTGTATGTACACTAGACACATCGCCAGTGGCGTTACTATCAAAACCATGCCCCCTGACGAAATTTGTTTGGCATTACAATAGCCCTGCAGACCCCCGGTGCCTGCACTTACACAGCGCTCCCTGCAAACGCAGGGTCTGCGGGGCTATTGTTAGGCCACTGAACATCGCTCTGTGAGATGTACTATATGTACACCAGACACATCTCTCTGTGAGCGGTTCTATATGTACAGTAGACACATCGCTCTGTGAGCGGTTCTATATGTACAGTAGACACATCGCTCTGTGAGATGTACTATATGTACACTGGACGCATCGCTCTGTGAGATGTACTATATGTACAGTAGACACATCGCTCTGTGAGATGTACTATATGTACAGTAGACACATCGCTCTGTGAGATGTACTATATGTACAGTAGACACATCTCTCTTTGAGATGTATGGTACTTGTTTTCTAGCAGGGCGCCCAGTACGCATTTGGCGTACTGGGCTATTCTCCATAGTGAAATCGCATTGCATGCCGCATTATAGTAGCATGCGATGCGTAAGATGCGATGTCCATATAAAGTGCACAGGAGTGCTTGTACAATAAAATATTGCATGAGATCTCAGTGCACCAAATGCAATGCGATATTTCATTTTACAAGCACCCATGCCATGAGATGTGATGGGTGCTTACAATGAGATGTGATGGTATAAGATGTGATGTGTGCATAGTATGAGATGTGATGGGTGCTTACAATGAGATGTGATGGTATAAGATGTGATGTGTGCATAGTATGAGATGTGATATGCCATTGTTTAGCGTCAACCCCAGAATACATGTAAAGTAATCCGCGTCCCACTGCGCTCGCCACACTATATGAAATCAACTCCACGCCGATTTGGATAGTGGGGGTATGAAAAGGTCAAAAGACACGTTCCGCCACCGCTCGCCACTCTTTGGGGTGGCGTGGATAGTGCTGGTGTTTTAGGAACACATTCACACCTGCACATTCATACAGCTGATACAGTAATGACGACATGTGTTAACTAATAACTAATTTACTTAAATAATTTGATTAATGTAGCATAAGCAATTAAGAACATTCATTAATAATTACAATATAACAACTTTAAAATCAGAAACACTAATGATTAAAGAACAAGAAGAATAGAAAGAACAAGAATAATAAATGAAAACATGATTAATCGTCCTTTGGGAGGAACTTCAATTATACGGAGGAAAGGGTCCTCAGCTCCCAAAGTGTTGCGTCACATGAACTCCGTTAGGTATGACTGGAGCTCATAACGCGCAGTGCCTCTTCAAAATTCTGGTATCCCTGGAAAAAGGGGATCCTCAGCTATCAGCATAGGGCCCTTATACACCTGGGGCCCCTTGGCAAGTTCCCATTAAGCCCATACGAAAAGACGGCCCTGCGAGCACTAGACACATCGCTCTGTGAGATGTACTACATATAATATATATATATATATATATTTGTTAGGGGAGCCGATACCAAAACGTCAACCGCAGGGTAGTGAATTGTTATAGATGTTTTAATGTTTTATTGTCGTCTTTTTTTTAGTTAAATTCCTTAAAAACAGATAATAATCCAGCAGTAACCAAAAAGAATCTTAGATGCCAGGTAAAGTGTGAATAGACCCAGGCTAGCAGTCCAGATTGCTACCAATGTCTGGAAGCACTCCATCTGGACTGCTATATTTATATATTTCATTTCCATCAAAAAGAATCAGTGGTGGACACAAAAGGAATAAATACAATAAGGTGCACAATCCATAAAGAAGATGATACCACGTCCAACAAAGATCAGCATGGTGGTCCCCTGTTAGGTCACTGATGCCCGAACACAACACAAGGCATATGTAATACTATCAAGGATAAACTCGGGTTTGTATCTCATTATATGCAGCCCGCATCACACAATTCTACTTCTGTACCTCCAAATGATGACGACCTTGGATGTACTTATAATTTTATGACTGACACTGGTTAATAACGTTTCTGTGATTTAGGGAGAGGTTTATCAAGTGTTGGAGAGAGAGATGAATTAGATATGAAACCAATCAGCTCTCAACTGTCATTTCAAAGTCTGTGTTAGATAAGTGACAGTTAGTGGCTAATTGGTTACTTTGGGCTACTTCTCCACTTCATCGCTCTCCAACGCTTGATATATCAACCCCTTCCAAAGAGCAAAAGGTACATTACCTTCTGTAAGACATCGGGGTTTATGTACCAATCTATATGACAGCCCCCCCCCAAATCTGGATATTCCACAAGAGACCCCACAATCACAGCACCACTCTTCAGCTGTCGTTCTGTACTTATTACAGTTGATAACTGCCCTTCCTCATCTATTCTGCCACACAATAGCAAACAAGCGATTGCTCAATTTTGGGACAATTAGGGGTAATTTACTAAGATGGGAGTTCTATTTTACATGGGATGTTGCTTTGGGCAACCAATTAGATAATGAACAGGTTCTCAAAGTCGGTCCCACGCAGTGCATATTTTGCAGGTCTCCTCACAGAATCAAGTGAAATCATTTTTTTACTTTTTAAATGTGTCAGTTACTAATGAGTGCACCTGTTGGGTAACCTGGAAAACATGAACTGTGTGTGGTCGTGAGGACCGAGTTTTAGAACCACTGAGATAATAGAAAGAATCCGATTTGTTGCCCATAGCAACATCCCATCTGCAATAAAAGTCCCATCTTAGTAAATCCCATCTTAGTAAATTTCCCCCTTAGGATCAATTACCTGCAAGAGCACAATTACTCCACAAATATAATAATGACTGTCCTCCAGTTCCACAAATCACAGCACAGTAGATGCTGTAGGTGAGTGCTAGAGACTGATAAGCAGCTGGAGACAGATACAAGGAGGATCTGCCCCAAGGTCTGATATGAGGTACATCACCTGGTGCTTGTAGGCAGAGCAGAGACAGCATCAGTACCGCAGGGAATGCATATAAGTCCATCATCCTGGATAGCACAAGGTGTATGCTCCTGTGCTGGGTGATATATAATAACTATGTTTCATCTTCTTCTCAGCTTATATAAAGGTATGGATACACCTTTCCTGGCAGAAACCCTAACAAAATAACTTGTCATGTACACAAGTGACCTGTGTCATACTCCATGGTCCTACTGTAGGAGGGACTGTAATACCTGTCATTAGCAGGGACGTATCTATGTAGTCATGGATGGATAAGTGCAGGGCATGCTTTAAATGAGCAAATTGTCTCGTATTTTGTTTTTATTGTATATAATGGGAGGTTGGGGAAAACCACTGGTACAGGGTTGCATGCCCTCCCGGAATGGCCGGGAGGGTCCCGAAAATCGGGTCCCCCTCCCGGACACCCGGAAAGGTGGGCAACCCTCCCGGTTTCTGGGGGACCCCCGCTCCCCCCTGCTCCCGGCTACCTTACCCCTGCCCACGCCGTTTAAATAACCGGATTGGCCAATCTCCGATGAGTGGGCGGGGCTAAAGTGTCAGAATTTCGTCATTTTAGCCCTTAAGCGCCGCCCCGAACTCAAGCTGAACGTTTACTATCCGGGCTTCTCCTGGAAAGGAGATTTAAAAAGTCGGCAACCCTGCACTGGTATCACGATTAAAAAGTGGGAATATAAAACATAATCCCCTTCTGTGTTACCCCCTGTCTGTCTGCTCCTCTCCTTTAGAATGTAAGCTCTCACGAGCAATACTTTACTTGTGATTTTGTGAGGAGACATAGAAATGTTAACTGTTGGTAGATCTCGAGGACTGGAGTTGGCTATCCCTGGTCTATAGTATAGGTTTTTTCAAACATTTAAATAAGATAAGTGGTCAGGAAAAGGTTAAAAATATTATAAATACACAAACCTAGTAGAACCAGTATTGCACTGTCTAAGCTCACAATCTCCCACTTCATGGAAAGGCTCCTGTCTCTTCCTTCTGGCAGCTGCTCTCTGGCCCATTGCGATGTTTGAGGGCTCAGATCCACACATACAGTAAATGTGGTAGAAGAAGCTGGTGCACTGGGCATGTGCAGCAGCTCCGCTCTGTGCCTTACACTGCATGATGTGGTGGCAGCTCTATTGATCATGTTATATACCAGCTATTGTTGTCACAATTTAAGGCACTTGCCAAGAGGCCCCCCCCCCCCGCTTTTGCCTATGCAACTTGTGCTCAGTGATGTGTGTTAAGCGATCTAGGCTAGGCAACTTCTCTTGAGCTTCCCCGTTGCCCATACACACAGCAAGGCACCTAACAACAGAGGGTGTACCTAGGGTTTGTAAGCGGTAGGTTCCTTAAATTCCAACCATGGAAGCCAGATGAAAGGGGAACTCCTGGAATCTAACTGCAGCTGACAGTGATATCATCCACTGTCATAGAGAAATAAAATGGGCAAACCAGTCATAAGGAGGGGGAGAGGAAAACCTCCAACCAGAAACCAAATGTAATAAGGTGTGAGAATCAGAAAGATGAGAGATTTTGGTAAAATTTTCCCAATTTTTTAAAGCGGCAATCATTTACACCGCAAAACCAGGTTGATTTTGCCATATAATTGATTGCCGCTTTAAAAAAATTGGTAAAACTCTCCCAAAATCTCTCACTTTCTGATTCTCCCACCCTATTACTTTTGGCCCCTGGGTGTTTGTCTGTAGGCTCGGTGTGGACCCCTCCTCTCTACGCTGCAGTAGATTCTGGCATTGTTCCAGAGTCTACTGCATATGTACAAATCTCAGGGCTCATGGTGCCTCCTCCATAATCCCAGTGACCACAAAAATACGTATGAGTCAGTCTCCAGGAAAATGGACACAGCGACATATTCCCGGTGATTTCTGCTACAGCACAGACCACGGATTCTGTAGAGGTGAGTATAATTGTATGGTTTGCACCTATATAATGTGTATCCCTCTCCTTGTCACCTGGTAGGTAAGTTCCAACCCACAACATGTATGAGACTCTCTTCCGGAAGAAGTGGTGTTGGCCAGTGGCGTAATAATACCTCCGCAGCCCCCGCGGTGGCGGGGGGGCGCAGAGAAATTGGGGGCGCCGCCGGGGGGCTGCGGAGGTATAGTTACCTGTGGTCTTCGTCTCGCCCGGCTCTCTGCCGGGACCTGCCTGACGTCACGGTCCCGGCCGGCTCCTGCTGCAATGAAAACTGACTATTAAAAAATGGCTGCCCCCATACTGCAGACAGTTTTCTGTCTGCAGTATGGGGGCAGCCATTTTCTAAGAGTCAGTTTTCATTGCAGAAGCAGGAGCCGGCCGGGACCGTGACGTCAGGCAGGTCCCGGCAGAGAGCCGGGCGAGATGCAGACTGCGGGTTCAGGTAAGTGTAAGAAGGGGGGGTCAGGTTAGGTGGCGGGCGGCGGCGGGGGGGGGGGTGTTCGAGGGGGGCACCGAAAAACCATCCGGCGGGGGGGCGCTAAAAACTTAGTTACGCCCCTGGTGTTGGCAGACACAATACATACATTTAAATAAATACACAAACATAATAGAACCAGTACTGACTTTCTAAGCTCACATTCTCCCACCTCATGTTAAGGCTCCTGTCTCTTCCTCCTAGCAGCTGCTAATTTTGCAGCCTTGCGAGTCCACCAGATGCCGCCCGCCGAATGCCGGTTGGCTCACTCCCCGCTCGCACACCGCGTACGCTTGCATGGGCTGTGAATGCATGTTTAACATAAACATCCATTTGTAGGCTGTGGGGGAACACCCACATCATTCGATGGTTGCCGACCATCGAATGATGCGGAAGGCCCACACACATCTAACGTTATGCTTGGGTAACCTTGGATATGTGTGGATATTCGACAGGAAGTAGACGGGCAGCTAACATCCGGTGATGTCACCTGCCAGCCCCTGGCACCTACGTCAAGGGACAAACTCCTTAGGAACGCCCAGCGGTTTCATGGGAACGCCCTGTTGCCATGGGCACGGCTATCCACCGCCACCTCCACTGTCTTGGGTGCGGCAACCCCGCGAACAGTCTGATTGCTGTGGGCACACGCACCTGGCGTATGCACATGCGCCATGCGGCTGCACATGCACATACACTCAACACCGCCCCCCCATGTGAATGCACGGGGGATGCGAATAGATTAGAATAAGGGCCTATGTAACATTGAGACCTCACACACGGTGCGATTCTGGGCCACTTTCTATTTGATTATGACTACTGAATATAGCCAATATGGAATCGTAATCGGGCAGTTTTCAGCCACATTTGATCCTGATTCGAGTAGAAAATATTCAAATGAGAACTTTGAAGGCCGAAGTGGAGAAGGTTCCATGTGAACAGCAGCTCACACGGAACCCTTGCAGTCTATGGGCCCTATTCTGATCCACACGCAATGCTGCGAACTTAGCATCTTTGCGTGTGGACTAAATGCTGCCTGCAGGGATGGCTCCACCCCCTCGCATGCCGCGATTCGCTGCATGGCTGCCAATGGATGATTTGCCTAATCATCCATTCGCAGCCTTGGGTGCGGCAGAGAATTCATTCCATGGTCGGTGACCATCAAATGAGTTCTCCAGCGCTCGCATATCTGAGGCACCTCTGTGGCATCTTAGATCTGCAAGCGCCCTGTGCGGGAAGCAGGTGGGCAGCTACCATCTGCTGACGTCAGCTGCCCGCCCCCGCGTCACCAGCCCATTTGGATGGGAACACCCGGCTTTTTCTAGGGAAAGTCCATGAAACGCTGGGCATTCCCATGAGCTATGCCCCCTGTCGCCATCGCACACCCACCGCCCGCACTGCCAGGTGCGAGCGGGGTGACAAACATGTAGTAGACTTGTGCGTGATGGAGGTAGATTAGGTTAGAGAGGGCAGGCACTGTAGATGAGTATAATAAGTTTTAATTGAATTTCAAAGGAGACAAGCATTAAATGGTGACAACTAGGGATGCCAATCCCAGGGCATTTTTTTCAATCCCGGGAATCGGGATTGAAAAATGCTCAATCCCGGGGGAAGCGGGGCAGAGGCAGGCGGGGGGTATTATGCGTGCATCTGGGGGAGGCCCGGCGGCTAGCGGGTTCCACCATGACTTACTTCTGAGGAGCGGCGTAGGGGGCAGGCAGCAGTGCAGAGTCAGGCGGCAGGTATGACGTGTGTGGATGGGGGAAACCGGACGGTGAGCGAGTTCCGGTGCTGGTGGTGTAGCGCTGTGGCCTGTGACCGAATCATGCTGCGCAGGCCACACGCCGGGACGGGAACAGCCGGGCAGCGTCTGAGCGAGTGCTCAGACTCTGCCTGGCATTAGACTGCGCATACGCAGTCTAATCCCGAAATCCCGGGATCGGATACTCCAATCCTGGGATTGAAATCCTGGCATTTTGGGGCCAAATCCCGGGATTGGCCACCCTAATTAAATGGTGACAACACAATAGCCCCCACTTATCGTTAGAACCATTGGCAACATACAAAATGCCCTGATCAATATGGCGGTGACAGATACCCAGGTACCGTATGTAAGTTCTCTGTGCATGTTGCTAAATTCTCTGTATATATTATTGTTCTATGTGAATATTGGTTAATAAATCACCGGGGAATACAATAGAGCCTTTATCTATCTGTGATAGACCTGTAATGTGAGGGTGTAGTAGCATAACATCCATTGTATATAATACACAGTGATGAACCTGCCCAGCAGCTATCCAGTGTCCATAGGGATGTCTCTATATTATCCGTAGTTCCTGACATGACTCTGTCACAATGTAATGGGGACTACCAGCTGCCTTGTGCGTGTGTCACTGGCCCTCCTCGTGCCGGGCATGGGAGGTGTATGCGGCTTCGGTGATGGCCCTCAGCAGGAGGTGCGGCTATACTGATATAATAACACAATGGGGCTATATCAGTCCCAATACTCTATTGTGTTCCTCACAGAAACAAACACTTTTCTCTATATAATTATATAGCACAAAGATATGAGCCAGGTCTGAGCAGTACAATGACTTTATATACAAACTGTATGGTGTGTGTCGGACATATTATATCAGGGCATGTTCCTGTTATCCGCTGTCTCTATTGTATGTCTATGTACAGTAAGGTAACTGGGAGTCACAGCTTTATATGCAGTGGCAAATTCAGGATTTTTAGAGGGGGGTTTCCAAATGTAATCCAAAGTCTCCCACTATGCAGGGCATTGGAGTAAGTACAGGAGTCTGGGGGGGGGGGGTTTCACAGTAACAGCCCTGAAAACTAGTCTTTTTATACACTGGATAGTGTATGGAATAGATTAGTAATATGTAACAGTACAGATGGTCTATAGTATAGGCTGTTTCAAACATTTAAATAAGATGCTCAGGAAAAGGTTAAACATGCCATAATAAATAAATACACAGACATAACAGAACCAGTACTGCACTTTCTAAGCTCACGTTCTCCCACCTCATGTTAAGGCTCCTGTCTCTTCCTCCTAGCAGCTGCTCTCTGGTCTATTGCGATGTTTGAGGGCTCAGATCCACATACACACAGCAAACTTGGCAGAAGAAGCTGCTCCCACAGGGCATGTGCACCAGCTCTGCTTTGTCCCTTATGGTGTGTACATATGGGTACAATCTGCATGAGATTTGACTATATAGTCAAAATCGCATTGGGATTGCATGCAGATCGCACGGGTTTTTTACCTTGCCATCCCGATGCGCGCTCCCGTGGCAACACAAATCGAAACCCAGATAGACCGGGCTGCAATGACTATATAAAGCAGATCTGCACTACAGTATATTGTCCAAATCGCATGCATGTCGGGTGCTTGCCGTATGATATGACTATACAAAACCTGTATAGATTTAGTGGCACTTAAAAGGACATTACATCGTAGGGTTATTAACATTATGTAGGTTGTAGGTTCTTTCTGGCAAATATAGGAATATTGTTGTATTCTTAGGCTAAAAAGGTATTACTGTACTTCCGAACATCGCATGTTTTCCAGATCGCCTATAGAAAAGTATTGATGCGCTAATAGATGGCATTCTTAAAGCTTCAAATGCAACACTGACAATATCATTATGATCATGACCAAATAATGAATTCATACAAATTTCTAGTAACTCCTGAGCTAAAATGGTCTATTACACACTGCGTACATCCGGGCACTAGAAAGAGTCACAGGAAGGTCCGAACTCCGACCTCATGACACACTGGACGGGTTGGGATCATTTGGTCTACAGCATGATGGTCGACAGTCATTAGGTCGATACCATTAGGTCGACATGTCAAAAGGTCAACATGGGTCTAGGTCGACATGGGACAAGGTCGACACGGTTCTAGGTCGAAAGGTCATTAGTTCGACAGGTCGTTAGTTTGACAGATCATTAGTTCGACAATGTTTAGGTCGACAGTCAAAAGGTCGACATGGAGCTTGTCACTGTTTTTTACCTGAATGTCAACACAGTCGACATGGACACAGTTTAAAGTGCACCGCATCGCTCGCTGCGCTCGGCACACTATTTTATTCTCCCACCACGCCCTAGTGGATGGTAGGGCATGAAATACCGCCTGTCGGCACACGTTGGCTCAAAAAACAGTGAAAAACCGCATGTCGACCTTTTGCCTGTCGACCTAGACAATGTTGAACTAATGACCTGCCTAACTAACGACCTGTCAAACTAATGACCTTTCGACCTAGAACCATGTCAACCTTTTCCTAATAAAAGAAGAGTGTCAGCGCTGGCTATACCAATAATTGAATCAGACGGTTCTCAAAAATATATAACAAATTTAATAACATATAAAACACAATATAAATGAAACATATATATTAGATAAAAGGTGTGAATCAATTGGTTGAATGTCCAATTTAGAAACTTAAAAAGTATATCACCGGGATATTAGGGCTAGGTGGCATTTAGAAACTGACAATGAATGTTACCATCCTGGGTGGTCTGGTCTTTAGATATGTCCAGATGGGTGACTGGAAATGTCCTGAGTTGTCCTATGTTTTCAAGGACTCAAGGTTCCCACTTGTACAAATTCCTCTTAGTTTGCTGGAATAATTAGGGATCAAGCTGTTATCCCAAATACGATTGGTCCAGTTGAGCAAGTGAGCTCCTGAGGAAGCCGGATGCACAAACCTTCCGGGGAAACGCGTTGAGCTAACACAATCCTGGCATTCTGACACCATCCTGCTGAACCGGTGACCTTTCCGACTTACCCACAGATGTCCCTCGCCACTCAACTGGACCAATCGTATTTGGGATAACAGCTTGATCCCTAATTATTCCAGCAAACTAAGAGGAATTTGTACAAGTGGGAACCTTGAGTCCTTGAAAACATAGGACAACTCAGGACATTTCCAGTCACCCATCTGGACATATCTAAAGACCAGACCACCCAGGATGGTAACATTCATTGTCAGTTTCTAAATGCCACCTAGCCCTAATATCCCGGTGATATACTTTTTAAGTTTCTAAATTGGACATTCAACCAATTGATTCACACCTTTTATCTAATATATATGTTTCATTTATATTGTGTTTTATATGTTATTAAATTTGTTATATATTTTTGAGAACCGTCTTATTCAATTATTGGTATAGCCAGCGCTGACACTCTTCTTTTCTTAATTTTTTAACCTATTGGGGTCTGACAACCCCGTGTCAGCTGCTGTTTGGTTGCGCACCACGCACACACATTCCTTTTCCTATGTTGACCTAGACCCATGTCGACCTTATCTCATGTCGACCTAATGGTGTCGACCTAATGACTGTCGACCATCATGCTGTAGACCAAATGACCGCATCCCCACTGGACAGCTCCCCAGTGCCCCATGATTCGATGGGCCTTCGAGCAGGGCTGGTCTCACATTGCATACCCCCCCCAAGTCTTGGTTCTTACAGTATTTCTGAAGTCCGAGAGGCCGCCCTGAAGTGGTGGTTCGGGCAACTTGGTGATACGATTTGCACTAAATTGTGACTCATGTCATAGTGACCTCATGTTAAAATGCTGTTACTTTGGCATAGTATATCGGTGGTGGAGCTACAATGAATAAGGGCCAGATGTTGAAACTTCAAAAAGTGATAAAATGGAGAGCGATAAACAGCCTGCCAATCAGCTCACAGGCTGGGTTTGAAAAATGACAGGTAGGAGCTGACTGGTCTGTGCAGACTGGATCAGAGACTTTCTTATTACAGCTGGCGGCATCTGGCAGAATTCGCAGCCTTGCAGGTCAACCAGAATAAGGTCCAAATTACCAGCCAATCAGTTCTACCATGCTAAAAAAAGAGAAAATATGTGTGGTAAGCAAATCAACAGCAGCTGGCACTGGGCGGTCAAGCCCTAAAAGGTACAGTGGTAAAAACAATAGAGTAGTGCCTGCGCTGGCTATTCCAAATAATTGTACCAGACGTTTCTCAAAAAATTATAAACAATTTATTTATACATATAAAACAATTTTAAATTTAAAAATCACACTTTGCATGCATATGCCCGGACAAATAGTCTGGGGACTGGGATTTCCTTATATCACTGATGTAGTGGTTATAACCAATTTGCTTTTATGGTGCTGACATAATGATTTTTATATTACCATCCTGGTCGGTCTGGGTGATGTTGAATAGTCCAGACAATGGATCACAGTCCAGAGTATGTCCTGTATATGCAGGGACTCCACAAAACTCCACTTATTGTAGTGCGTCCTTTCGGGGAGCTGGAAGGATTAGGGATTAGGCAGATATCCCAAAGATGGAACTCCAGATTTCTCCAACAGGGACGTCTATACGTGGAGTGGGCTGTGTACCGTGGTTTTCAGGTGAATCTTGGACCAGTATTGTGGATGGATCCCAATTAGGGAAGATGGAATGGTGTCAGTCGCCAAATCTCAGCAGCACAAGTGAGGATATTTGGAAAAGCTCAACGCGTTTCCCCGGATAAGACCTCCGGCTTCTTCAGGAGCAAGTATACAACTGTGAGCTCCAGGCTCATATTTATACCTGAGGAATAATTGCCCAGGACGTGCACCTGAGTGTGATTGACAATCTTAAAACAAATAAAATACTATGAGAAACGTCTATATTCACATCTAGCATTATATTAAATTGGTATAAAAGGCAGTAAAATGTATGCAATAAGGATTTTTATAGGAGGAAAGAAGTAACGTAGGTCTTTAAAGACCTCATGGATTTGCGGTCATGTGACCCGGATAACGTAAACAATATATTTCTATTTCGTCCGTGGTAATTATTGGCAATATATATGTGGCCGTGACATAGGGCGAGACAGGATGCAGTCGGGACCCCGGCCCCATGCACCGATTGCCGGTATCGGTGACACGATCGCCGTGGGACCCGCTACATACCTGGACGCGTCCTCTCCGTTGCCCGGCAACGTCTCCCGAATACGTGTACAACACGTGACAGAAGGTGTGTCGGACGGCGCACAGTGACGCGTCTCGTCCAAAAGACAGCTCAGGGAGTCGGGGCGTATGACGCCCTGTTCACACACAGGGGGAAACTCGCGTGAACCAGCTGGTCTCGCGATGCCCTGTGTCTGTCTCCCAGAGCCGAACGTAGAGAGCCGGCGTCACTGTCGCCTAGCAACCAGAAGATGGGTCTAAAAGACCACAACACTGTGTCACGACCATATTTTTACCATAATTACATTTTCAAATTCCAAATGGAAATATAATTTGGCGGAGAGCAAGAGAAATACAATATTCACAGAATGAATTAATATTTTGCAGTACATATTCTATATCATGTATATTTAACGGAGAGTAGGAAAAATACAATTATAACAGAATAAATTAATATTTATACACTACATATTCTATATCATGTGTATTTCATAGACTATTTGATACAAGTAGACACATAGAAGAAAAAGGAAGAGGGGGACTGGTGTATGTTTATAATTACACATTATACTTGAACAGAGCCTGGAGCTCACAGTTGTATACTTGCTCCTGAAGAAGCCGGAGGTCTTATCCGGGGAAACGCGTTGAGCTTTTCCAAATATCCTCACTTGTGCTGCTGAGATTTGGCGACTGACACCATTCCATCTTCCCTAATTGGGATCCATCCACAATACTGGTCCAAGATTCACCTGAAAACCACGGTACACAGCCCACTCCACGTATAGACGTCCCTGTTGGAGAAATCTGGAGTTCCATCTTTGGGATATCTGCCTAATCCCTAATCCTTCCAGCTCCCCGAAAGGACGCACTACAATAAGTGGAGTTTTGTGGAGTCCCTGCATATACAGGACATACTCTGGACTGTGATCCATTGTCTGGACTATTCAACATCACCCAGACCGACCAGGATGGTAATATAAAAATCATTATGTCAGCACCATAAAAGCAAATTCTTCAACAGCATATTGTTTATAACCACTACATCAGTGATATAAGGAAATCCCAGTCCCCAGACTATTTGTCCGGGCATATGCATGCAAAGTGTGATTTTTAAATTTAAAATTGTTTTATATGTATAAATAAATTGTTTATAATTTTTTGAGAAACGTCTGGTACAATTATTTGGAATAGCCAGCGCAGTTCTACCATGCTAGTCTGGTTTTTAAAAATGGCAGTTAGGAGCAGATTGGCTGATAGTTTATCACTCTCCGTTTAATCACTTTTTAAAGATTACTACATCTGGCCCTTAGTAAATGTCATTACAATTGCACCCTACAGCCTCCAAAACTGCTACCTGGAGCAATATTTGGACACCTAGGGCCAGATTCTCTAAGCTTTAAAAGTGATAAAATGGAGAGTGATAAACAACCAGCCAATCAGCTCCTGTCTGACATTTTTCAAACACCGTCTGTGACATGGGAGGTAGGAGCTGATTGGCTGGCTGTTTATCACTCTCCATTTTATCACTTCTGAAGCTTAGAGAATCTAGCCCCTAGTCCCAGTGATAGTACGCCGCCACAGAGTTGCCTCCTATGGACACTCCTGGAGCTCAGTTTCTCCTACTGGTGCCAAAGCCCTATTGATAGGTTATAGCCCTGCCTTACATGCAGGGACAATGACAGATTTGGTACATGGTATGGCCAGTTGGGAGAGGTGTGACTAGACCTCCTCCCTAAAATATGTAAAATAGTATGTTTATGTCACGCCACAAAGCAGCTACGTGTGCCATATGGGGTGGGGTCGGAGGTGGTGTCGAATCCTGTAGGCAGCAGGTACAGGTGTGCAGTTGTGATCACTCCCCCACACAGGGAGAGAGAGTACTGACTGCTGTAGCTGCCTCTTTCCCCAGCACAGCGCACAGCACTGAGTAGCATCATGTCCCAAACTGATCTGTCAGCCTTTTAAATCTGGGCTTGACTAGGACTGTATGTAGCACTAGTTCCTTGGGTGTATACTCCCGACTATCTTGTTCACAATCATTTATTGCCTCATTAACTATAAATTAACTATTTACTAAGAGATTTTTTTACTTTTCCTGCATCATTACCACTGCTAGGAAAGTCAAAGCCAATAAGGAAAGAGATTTGAGTTACAGGTTAACCAAATAATGTTATCATGGAGAGGGAATGGTTTGTATTCACAGAGTTACAGCAGGGAGTGTGGACATTAGACAGGAGGAGAAAAAACATCATAGAAAAGAACAAATATGTAGTAGATAAAACTATAAAATTTTGGTTCCAAAAAACCGCTTACATTGTGTATTTTAAATTACGCATTAATAAAATACTTGCAAATCGCGATGTTTCTCAAGTGCAAATATGCCCAAGCTGCCAGTGACTGCAATGGCTTGCTGTGATTTGTACATCCTCAATGGCATTTAAATAATATTTTTAGAACTACTTCCAGGTCGCTTTCCCATCTGAAATAGAACGCCCATCTTAGTAATTATACCCCAAAGCTTCAATCAATTAGTGTCCAGCTGTCATGTTACAGGCTATATTTGACAAATGGCAGTTTGGAGCTGACTGGCTAGTACGTTATCTCTCTCTACCTTACTTCTCTCCAAGATTTAATAAATCACCCTCATTGCATTCTTATGGAAGAATAAACATAGATGTATGGATGTATGGAAAATGAGCTCTACAGACTGCAATGCATAGGTGAGAGATAAAGTAGAGAAAGAGAGTCAGCATGCTGATTGGTCGATGGCTGAAGCTATCCACAAATCAGAATGCTGACAGCCAGTCACTGTACGGAACCATATGTGGAGAAGGCACAGTGCATTATTTTGCCCAGGGCCTACCTACAATGCTTTTAATCCTACCTCTGAATCCGATTCACATTCTCAAAACCCACAAACTCAACCTTTAAAAAAAAGTCTACAAACCCCATTTGAAGTTGCTCCTGGAATACAAACAGTTACTGCACACAGAAATGTCACCCAATACTTCTCTTTATGCTACAAACATATTTGTATGTCATTGTTAGATAAGTTTATATAAGTGAAATAAGTTACTATAAATCAAAAATAATAAAACTTTCACCTGACGCATTGTACTGTACACTCCATCCTGACCCTCGGGGATATTACACCCATTGCTTAATAGGTCACGTCTGTAATCAATTGTAGTTTCCAACATTTTATTTTACTGCTGAGTGGGGAGAGCTAAATACATCCAGCCAGTTACAGTCCAGGCGGATCTCACGGTAATGTAGTCATGTCATGTTCCTGGCTCCAGTAATGTACTGTACTTAGGGCCGGCGCCACCACTAGGAGGGTGGCAGTTCGCCTTCCCCCCGCCCCCTGTCCCCCTGGATGAAGGTGAGCGGAGGTGCAGAGACTGGAGCTGGCAGGAGCGGGCAGGGGGGTCAGTGCGGCGCGGGAGTACCTGCGGTGCTGTGTATTAAGCTGGCGGGCTCCCTTCAGTGATTAGAAATAACTAGCGCTATCCGCCGGGCGGCGGCGCAGGAAGCGCTGCTGGGTTTAAAAACACTTGCCGCGCGCTGATTGTCTGAGATTCAGCCAATCAGCGTGTGGCCAGTGTTTTCAAAATCAGATGAAAGAGCGCCTTAAGGGTCAACACTTCAACTCTGACGATGAGGTGAAAGTTACCTCAAGCTAATGGCTCGTACGCACGGGTATGAATCGGTCCTTGATTTTGAGCAGTTCATATAAAAAATAGTAACATTTCCAGAGACCACGATTTATAGTGACAAATATCTGTAAAATCAGGAAATGCCCTTGGAAATTAGAGACAGTTGGTAATTATTTAACACTATTTGCAGCAATATTTGAATGATACCCCTTTTACAGCAAAATCCCGGATCCGACCCGGTATTTGGAACAAGGTACTAAGCCAGGTCGGATCTGGTATTTGCACCGTTTACACTTCGGTGCTGACCCGCAGTGTAAACGGGTCAGCACCGATGCACCGGGGCCCCTGACTGCCACACTATGGGCAAGCCCAGCAACAAGGTAAGCTGCTGGGCAGCCTCTGTGCAATCGCCTTACCCCCCCATCCGCGAGGTGAATGGATGCTGCACACAGGCATCCATTCACTTACTCCCTGCCTCCGCTGCTGTGTGTACAGTACAGCAGAGAGCAGTGGAGGCTAGTTGGGCCCCCCGCCCAACCTCCATACTGACCGCAGGCCGCTGCACGGAACAGCAGACAGCAGCGAAGGCTGTGTGTGCCCCCCGCCCAACCTCCATACAGCCCGCAGGCCGCTGCACGGAACAGCAGACAGCAGCGAAGGCTGTGTGTGCCCCCCTGTCCAATTTCTATACTGACAGCAGGATGCTGTGGTCCAGAGGTTGGGCACCCTCATTGTAGAAATCGGGAGCCAGATCGGATGATCCGGGATATTCGTTTACACTGCCCCCCCCCCGCTACCCCTTTTACACCGACGCTGACCCAGGTCCACAAGGCAAAAACCCGGGTTTTTGTCTTGGTGTAAAAGGTGTATAAACTTTGGTAATGATTGTGTATGCCGATATGGACAGTGTTATAACACATTTTGATTAGAGAAAACATTGATTCTTTTTATTTTCATAAAGTTATTAGGGTTAAATTCCTGACGAGGGTGTATCTCCCTCATTATTGATAGAGAGAGCATATCTTTCAGGGATTATGCCTGGTCTTCTCCCCGATGAGTCTCTGATGGGAGCGGTGATACCAGTGACTCAATACTTTGCCATGGCACAGAAACCGAAGTCATGCATACATTATAATTCTGTAACTACTCACTGCGGTGTTGTGGAATCGCAACACTCACCTGTTATCTACCAACACAGGAAACAATCTCTGATTGCTCAGCGATGACTGTACCAAAGGCAGATTTATAGACAGGGGAAGTGGTGCAATTGTTTAAATCTATATTTTCCGGTCAAAGGTAATTTACCTTATCTTAAAACATCCAAATGTCATCAACACCTTTCAGTGTCATGTAGAAAGTGGTCTATTACTAACATTGGGGCAGAAGTATTAAGCATTAAAATGAGATAAACAAGAGGGTGATAAAGAGTGATAAACATTCAGCCAATCAGCCCCTAACTGTCATGTTATAGGCTGTGTTTGAAAAATTGCATTTAGTTCTCTTTATCACCCTCGTGTTTATCTCTTTTTAAGGCTTAATACATCTGCCTCATTGGATGGAGATAAAGTGGCCAGAGATAAAGTACCAAGCAAACAATCAGCTCCTGACTGCCATTTTTCTAAAATAGAATGTGGTGTGGCAGTTAGGGGTTGATGGACTGGTACTTTATGTTTCTCCACTTGATCTCCATCCAAGGCATAGTAACTAGACCCCTGAGTTGTGATTGAGGCACATATGGATGCACAGCATTGGAAATGTGTTGGGCATCCCAGGACGGGGACAGTGAGGAGGACAAGGTCCGTTTATTAAAGCACCTATAACAGACACCTGTTTCTGCCTGCAGCGACCAATCAGATTCTGTCTATTATTTTCTAGAGTGCAATAGAGAAATGATAGCTAGAAAATAATTGGTTGCTAAGGGTAACACACCTATTTGTCTGTTTTGGAATCTTTAATAATAAACATCTAGCCAGTCAGCTCCTAACTGTCACGATGCAGGCTGTGTTTGAAAATTGACAGGCAGGAGCTGATTGGCTGGTTGTTTATAACTCTCCACTTTATCAATTTTTGACATCTGGCCCTGTCTGTCTGGGTATGGGTCGTTGGATAGTCAGCAACTAGGTCGACAAGCATTAGGTCGACACCACTAGGTCAACATGCAGGAAGGTCGACATGACTGAATGTTGACATGCAGGAAGGTCGACATGACTGAAAGCCGACATGGGTTAGGTCGACATGGTCATTAGGTCAACAAACATTAGGTCGACATGGGGAAGGTCGACAGTCAAAAGGTCGACATTGGGGTTTTCACCTTTTTTGTGTCCCGAATGTAAACACAGTCGACATGGACAGTGAAACGTAGCACCGCGTCCCCTCGCATGGCTCGCTGGCACGGTGCCTTGCTACGCTCCGCACACTAGTTTATTCTCTCAACGCGCCCTAGTGGATGGTAGGGCATGAAATACCGCCTGTCGGCACATGTCGGCTCAAAAAAATGTGAAAAAAAAACCCACTTTGATCTTCCCCATGTCAACCTAATGTTGTCAACCTAATGACACTGTCGACCTTCCTCCATGTCAAGCTTCAGTCATGTCAACCTAGAGGTGCCGACCTAATGCTTGTAGACCTAGTGACCGTATCCCATCTATCTGTCTATCTATCTATCTATCTATCTATCTATCTATCTATCTATCTATCTATCTATCTATCTATCTAAATAATATTTCATAGGACTTGGATTTAACTCAAATAAATGTGTTAAATGATCTGTGTGATGTGATTATCCCCAGGGAGCTAATTACATGTTTGATAGCTACAGACAGTATAATAGACTATTGTTTGCCATACATATCATTTCCTATGAATAACAAACACATTGTTACAGGATTAATTACAGACAGAGAACAGTGCTGCTCACTGTTATAGCACTGACTTATGTAGGTTATGTACACTGATGCTTATATCAATGGGATTCATTTTTAATTCAGTGCAATAAAAATTAATAGATATTCAGGGTTTGTGAAATAAAAATAGGGTAAAACATATATTATATCCTATGAAATGCAGCGGGTGTGGTATGACACACGGACAGTCGGGATTCTGACAGTCATTAGCCCGACGTTGGAATCCCGACTGCACAGCGGGGGGAGCGAAACGAAGCCCCCTGCAGGCTCACTGCGCTCGCCACGCTGCGGGCACAGTGGCTCGCTGCACTCGCCACCTATTTTATTCTCCCTCTATGGGGGTCATGGACCCCCACGAGGGAGCAGTCGGGATTCCGACATCGGGGTAATGACTGTCGGAATCCCAACTGTCGGTGCTAGCATGCGAGGTCATGTGTACACGATCACATCCCCTCGTGTGGCCTCGAATGATCTCTTCATCCTTTGCTCTGAAATGTAAGTCCAGTCCAGTAAGAGGTAGTAAGCAGCACAAGCCCTATTGCATGGGCTAATGTCAAAATAGCTTTTCTCAATTCTGCGGTTCTCCATCCAGAAAACATATTTGTTCAGAATCTGTGGCAAACACAGTTATTGGCAAACATGGAAAGCCGTGTTTTCTTCCTGTATTGTAGCTGACTGAGAAACATGTTCTGAAACAGTATATTGGGACATACACACAAGTATCGTGCTAGGTGGCATTAAAGATGGCTGTAACAGCTTCCTGGGAACGTTCTTCTCTACCAATCGCACAGGACAGAGGGTCTTATTCTAGTTCACTCTTTCTGACAAAATCTTTCTTAGATGGACAAAACCATGTGCACTGCAGGGGGGCAGATGTAACATGTGCAGAGAGAATTAGATTTGGGTGAGTTGCTTTGTTTCTGTGCAGGGTAAATACTGGCTGCTTTATTCTTACACTGCAATATAGATCTCACTTTGAAGTAAAACCCCACCCAAATCTAATTCTCACTGCCCAAGTTACATCTACCCCACCTGCAGTGCACATGGTTTTGTCCAACTAAGAAGGATTTTGTCAGAAAGAGTGAACTAGAATAAGGCCCAGAGTGCCAGAGAGCTAACAGAAGCACCACATGATTATTATTATTATTATTATTATTATTATTATTATTATTATTATTATTATTATTATGCCGGAGTGTATAAATACATACCCTCCAACATCTTATGGGCAGAAATTGGTACACAGGGGCGTGGCCACTGGCAAAAGGGAGTGGCCATGTGTAAAATGGGCGTGTCATCAACTGTGACAGGAATAATAATAATACACTTAAATAAATATTGAATAAGCTGTCAGACTTGTGGGGAAGACACCTAACTGGGGAGAAAATAACAGAATTGTGTATTTATGTCAATTGTACCAGAGCTTAGGTTTCATGAATGTGGTTTAATACCATCCTCTGGTATTGGTTGCAGTGCCATGTTTTCATTGGTTGGCGCCATCTTCAGTCAGGAGAATAATGAGGGGGATGGATTTGGTGGGTGCTGATTGGTGCCGTCAGTCAGGCTAGCTGAGAGGCAGTTTGAAAACCAAAGGTGTTATTATCTGTGCACTTAAATTCTATGGGCGTCATGGGCAGCCAGTGCTGCTGGTTCTTCAGGGCTCCGGCTTCAGGGCTCCGGCTGCTGCTCACCCCAGATGAGCGCTGGAGGTCGCCGTCGGGTCGCAGGTGCCTGCGGTCTTGTTACGGAGAGTGCGCAGCTAAGAGGCAGGGTGGGTGGAGAGACGATTGGCCATTGGAGCTTTCACTCAGGATCGGAGGCTGGGGTCTGCAGTTAGCATTGAGAGGAGTGGACTGAAGCGACGCCTCCCAGGCCCCCTACTGTGTGATTGGATGTGGTGCAAGCCTCGCTCTGCAGCCAGTCTTTCTTTTCCCGGCGCCGCCTCCAATAACAACACCACTGATTGGCTTTGTACCTCCGAGATGGGCGTTGCCAAAAAACGGTACATTCGGTACACTTTTATTTAGCCGATACAGGCTGTTAAAAAACTGTACGGTACCGGCAAAAACGGTACAGTTGGAGGGTCTGTAAATAGTGTGTATGGGTGTTATAGCATATCCACTATTCTCACTACTACGTGCACTATCTGATGTGAAAGACACTTGTTTGTAGTCGATTGATTTAAAACTTTACTTTTTTGGTATTTGTGTCTTCATTTGATTGTTTTTTACAGTTGGGGGCCGGGGATGGACGCAAGAGCGTGGAGCTCCCATCTCTCATCATCGGGGCTCCCATCCTCAGCCGGGCTTCATCTTACCCGGCAGCAGAGATGCTGTTGAGGACCCCTGGCCGAAGGATCCCCTGCAGAGACAGCAGAGGAGAGTCCCGGCCTGTAGGCCCCGGCTGAGACCACCAACGGGAAGAGCCCCAAGCGAGGAGGTAAGGCTCCCACCCCCAGGGCTCCCATCTGACTCTATATGACCATCCCTGTATGCTGGCTCTCCCCCAGAGGGTTGGGATTGTTTGGTCGACCAAAGGATGGTCAAAAGTCATTAGATCAACACCAACACACAGGAAGGTCGACAGCGGTCTAGGTCGACATGACTGAAAGTCGACATGGGTTAGGTTGACAGTCAAAATGTCGACATGGGGTTTTTCACTGTTTTTTTACACGAATGTTGACATGGACATGGACACTGTTTTAAGTGCACAGCATCCCCTCGCTGCGCTCGGCACACTTTTTTATTCTCCCACCACACCCTAGTGGATGGAAGGGCATGAAATACCACCTGTCGGCACATGTCGGCTCAAAAACAGTGAAAAACTCCATGTTGACCTTTTGACTGTTGATCTAACCCATGTTGACCTAATGCATGTTTCGACCTAAAACCCTGTCGACCATGTCCCATGTCGACCTAGACTGTCCACCTTCAGCCATGTCGACCTAGACCCCTGTCGACTTTTCTGTGTGTCAATCCAACGGTGTCGACCTAATGACTGTCGACCATCCTTTGGTTGACCATTCAACCATATCCCCCCCCAGCCTCAGCTCCAGCCAGGACCCTGACACACTGCCCCCCCCCACTACTGCTGCCAGTGAGGAGCACAATCAATATGGCACCGCTAATGGCTGCCTAGAAACTGTGCCACCCATTTGTACTGTACCCCCGTTTGTCCTCTGCAAAGCAACCTATAACTGTACTGTATCTGCTTAGAGTGTTAATTACTTGGCTGCTGCAATGACCAGTGGCGCCGCTGATGGCTGCCTAGGTGCTGTGCAGCTCAGCGGGTATGTGTTCCCTGTGTGATAACTGTACTGTCTCTGCTTGTATTGTTACCTACCTGGCTGATGTAACGACCAGTGGTGCCACTGATGGCTGCCTAGGTGCTGTGCAGCTCAGCAAATATATGTTCTCTGCATCTAAAATCCCCAGTGTACATCTTACAGCGTCAGAACGGACGGGAAGCTGCCCGTACGCACCGATGCGGGGTATGTCCGCAAAACTCACGACTCTTATCTGAACTCATAGATCTGACACATGAATAATAGGTGTCAGAAAAATCATATGTTTTCCACCAATTTAATAAATGTTCTTTTTACCCCCAAATGTGTGCTGTTATTGCTGAATGTAAAAGTGACATGTTAAATTATAATATTGGTACCAATTTCTGACCATTGCTTGCAGTGTAAATGTGGGTAAAATAGCAAACATGCAGTGGTGTTTTAGCTTATATTTGTGTATTTAGTAATGGTCCATTTAGGCAGCAATGCTTCCAATTGAAGCAATGAAAAGAGTGTAATTAATGACAAATGAGTAGAGGAGTGGATTGTATTGTGTTCAGCTGACAGTGTTTCAGGTGCGGCCGTACTAATTTTGCGAACCGAATGCCTAGCACATGAACAAGTGGTCTCCGCGAAGTGAAACTTGCTTATGAAGACCGCATATTTCATGCATGTTGGTTCGTTTGCAGTCGGTGTGCTGTCCGAATGCACGCCTACCACAGTTAGTGCACTCCCTCGTGTACGCCCATATTTACGCCCAGTTTTTTCCCACTTTGAAACCACGCCCTTGTGTAAGTCCGAATGACGCCCATATTACGCCCATATTTCCAGAGTCAATTCGGTGGACATTTCTGTACGGTATTAGTGAGAACGAGTACGGAGACCATGCGTGGCACATGCGCATAGCGTTGCCTACGCATGCGCAGACGGCTAAAAAGCGCCCTCCGAAAGAATTTGGAACGGACCGCATCGACCAGAATAAGGCCCATGGTGTAATCCTGGTGTATACACTACTGTTCTCTCCTGGTGTAATCCTGGTGCACACACTAATGTTCTCTCCTGGTGTAATCCTGAAACATACACTGCTGTTCTCTCATTGGATAATCCTGGTGCATACACTACTGTTTGTTTTCTCATGGTGTAATCCTAGTGCATACACTACTGTTCTTTAATGGTGTTATCCTGGTGCATGCACTACTGTTCTCACATGGTGTAATCCTGGTGTATACACTACTGTTCTCTCCTGGTGTAATCCTGGTGCATGCACTACTGTTCTCACATGGTGTAATCCTCGTGCACACACTAATGTTCTCTCCTGGTGTAATCCTGAAACATACACTGCTGTTCTCTTATTGGGTAACCCTGGTGCATACATTACTGTTCTCTCATGGTGTAATCCTGGTGCATACACTACTGTTTTCTCATGGTGTAATACTAGTGCATACACTACTGTTCTCACATGGTGTAATCCTGGTGCATACACTACTGTTCTCTTCTGGTGTACTCCTGGTGCATACACTACTGTTCTCACATGGTGTAATCCTGGTGCACACACTACTGTTCTCTCATGGTGTAATCCTAGTGCATACACTACTGTTCTCACCTGGTGTAATCCTAGTGCATACACTACTGTTCTCTCCTGGTGTACTCCTGGTGCATACATTACTGTTCTCTCCTGGTGTACTCCTGGTGCATACACTACTGTTCTCACATGGTGTAATCCTGGTGCATACACTACTGTTCTCTCCTGGTGTACTCCTGGTGTTACACTACTGTTCTCACATGGTGTAATCCTGGTGCACACACTACTGTTCTCTCATGGTATAATCCTAGTGCATACACTACTGTTCTCACATGGTGTAATCCTGGTGCATACACTACTGTTCTCTCCTGGTGTTCTCCTGGTGCATACACTACTGTTCTCTCCTGGTGTACTCCTGGTGCATACACTACTGTTCTCACATGGTGTAATCCTGGTGCACACACTACTGTTCTCTCATGGTGTAATCCTAGTGCATACACTACTGTTCTCACATGGTGTAATCCTGGTGCATACACTAATGTTCTCTCCTGGTGTAATCCTGGTGCATACACTACTGTTCTCACATGGTGTAATCCTGGTGCATACACTAATGTTCTCTCCTGGTGTAATCCTGGTGCATACACTACTATTCTCTCATTGTGTAATCCTGGTGTATACACTACTCTTCCCTCCTGGTGTAATACTGGTGTATACACTACTGTTCTCTCATGGTATAATACTGGTGCATACACTACTGTTCTCTCATTGGCTAATCCTGGTGTATACACTACTGTTCTCTCATTGGCTAATCCTGGTGTATACACTAGTTCACATTGTGGTTCACAAATTCCTTCTAAATTGGGAAAAACCATGTGCAGTGCAGGTGGGGCAGATGTAACTTGTGTAGAGAGAATTCCATTTGGGTGGGGTTTTACTTCAAAGTTAGATCTCTATTGCAGTGCAAAATTAAAGCAGTCCATATTTTCTCTGCACAGAATAAAACTCACCCAAATCTAATTATCTCTGCACATGTTATATCAGACCCACCTACAGTGCAGCAGGGTTTTGTCCATTTGAGAAGGAATTTGCCTTTGCAAGTGAACCAGAATAAGGGCCATGATGTAATGAACTTAGATGATAAGGCTGGCAAACAGCATTCTGCTGTTCTGTTACGGCGCTGCACAATATTACACTGTATATTATCATTATCAACAAGGTTTAGATTATGACATGTTCTACCTGTATGGTGGGTACTGTTTTCCAAATGTGTTTGATGTTTCCTACTAGTCAGAAGGGTCACTAGGAAGATGTGGGGGTACAGAGCACACCAAGCTGTCACCATTCCAGTGGGTGACATCAAAATGTCAGATTCCCCTCGGTGACTGGGAGCCGGGTGCTGCACTGTGACAATATTATGTAGCAGCTGGCTCCTGTCACTGAGGAGGAGGAGGTAGCAGTGTAGACATTGTGGGCCAGAAGCACTAAGCTTCAGAAATGATAAAATGGAGAGTGATAAACAACCAACCAATCAGCTCCTGCCTGACAAGCCCAGTCTTGACATAGCAGGTAGGAGCTGATTGGCTGGCTGTTTATTACTCTCCATTTTATCACTTTTGAAGTTTATTGCATCAGGCCCAGTGTCTGGGGAAAGTCCAGTATCTTTGGTTCTGCTGTGCACACCTCTCTAGTGACCCAATTCTGCGTAGGTCACACCCCTTTTCAGTTGTGAGTAAATTCCATTCCACAAAGACTAGTGTGTCAGAATAAAATTAACCAACTGTAATAATAATAATAATAATAATAATAATAATAATTAAAAAAACAAATGGGAACCTTTGTAACATTTGCATCAATTCTTTAATTGACTTCATGACATTAGCAATGACATTTGCAAATCACATGATATTACTTTGACCATAGAAACTTTGTACAAGGAGAATAAATAATATAATCTAACAAATAAATACAAATCTTAATTACAACATATCTTGATAAATAAAACTTTTACATTTTCCAGCAATGTATCGTCATTTCAGTAGTGGTCAGTACGATAAAATCATTACTTCATATCACACCTGTTTTCTGTTCTAAATTCTTATAGTTCTAAAACATGTAATGCACACATCAACCACTTGATGTCACCCTCACACTGTCTTCTATAGCACGGAATGTACAATAACACATACAGTGACAATATTACCAAAAAATATCTATCAAATTCAATAAATAAAATACAGTGTTAGCAAACTCTGAAGTCATTATAATGTCTAAAATTCACCCGTCAATGGGCATCTACAGTATCACATATACAGATTGGGTGGCAGAGTGGTTAGTGTTAGAACCTCATAGTATTGCTACTTGGGTTCCATCCTTTGAGGCATTTATATGTTCTACACATGTTTCCATGGACATACAGATGGATACATTTGCAGACTGTAAGTGACACTGGGGCAGGGTTGCCGACCCTCCCGGAATTTGCGGGAGTCTCCCGAAAATCGGGTCCTTCCTCCCGGCCCCCGGAAGGGTGGGCAACCCTCCCGGAATCAGGGGGAACCCCACTGAGCCCCCGATCGCGGCATTTATATGCCGCAATCCGCGGGTCTCAGGGGAGGGGGCGGAGTTAAAACGGCACAATCGTGACGTTTTAGCCCCGCCCCCTCCATGGATAACTGTTATTTCGGCTATTTGTTGTAATAGGGACGGGGCTTAATGACGTCACAGCTAAGCCCCGCCCCCAAATCGCGTAATGCAAGATTCCTCTCCGGGCTTCTCCCGGAGAGGATTTTTTGAAAGTCGGCAACCCTGCACTGGGGTAGAGATGGTTATGATTAAAAGCTCTCTGTATAGCACTATCTAGCTATCTACCTATCTACTACTGCCACATTGACCACTAGAGGCCACTCGACAGATTACATTGCTTCTTTGTGTGCTAAAACATGTCATAAAAGAAAGTAAAAGCAATTTTTGCAGGGACACTGAACTGTTACAAACTTGTCGGATATGGAAAGAGGGAGCTGTGAAGGCAAAGATTGGAGGTAGGAGCAGATAGGTACTGTGGGTCGTGTGGTGCGTTTGTGGGCTAAAAAGAGTCACAGTTCAAAGTCAAAGTCAAAACTGTCACAGCTCGAAGTGAAAGTACACTGCAGAAGCCGTCATTTTAACACTATAAAGAACAGTTACTAAAATATGTCTTCTGTGATACCCTCAGCAACCAGTAGAGGCATTTTATCTCACAACACTTTTTTTTACATAATACTGTTAACAAGACGGTTGAAATGATTCTTGCGAGGTAATCAAGGTGGTCTCTTAAATATATGCTCGAGAAACATCATAGCGAGTTGGTCCCAGGTTTCTGGTATAAAATAAGGCCTGTGGAAAGAATTGATATATTAGTTAGTATACAGTGTATTTTTGAAATATGTATGACTATCAAATACATTTTACGGAACATCTTTACAAAAAGAGGACAGCAGCACATATCGGATAAATCAGCTGCAGTCCCTACATTTTCCCTCAAAAATCCAACAACCACAGGCAGCGGCACTTTAAGACAGAAGGAGGTCCGTATGAAGCTTCCTCCGGCCAGGCTCCTCCCTCTCCCGCTGCCCAGTGCAATAGAGTCTGAGTACTAGAGCACCCAGACTGTATTGTGCATGCACAGACCTCTGGAAAAATTGTGTCCACAAATGATTATTTTTTTGTAAATTCCAATGATATATATTTAAATATAATTTTAGTAATTAGTGATAAGAAATTATAATAATCGAGAATAATTCCAAAATATTGGAAAATATGCCCCTAAATATGACCTATAAACTAAACTATCAAAGTAAAATGTTATACATAGATATATTTTACCCACAAGGGGCCAGATGTATCATGCTTCAAAAAGTAATAAAATGGAGAGTGATAAACAACCAGCCAATCAGCCCCCAATTGTCATTTTTCAAACCCAGCCTGTAAAGTAGCAGTTAGAAACTGAGGCTGATGGTCAGCGCTCTCCATTTCATCACTTTTTGAAGCTTGATACATCTGGCCCCAGGTCAGATATCAGAATGCATGAAAAAGAGAACATCCATTTTTGCAGGTAGTAATTGTATATTTGATGTCTGTGCTTGAAATACATAATATTTTTCTAAAATAATCATAATCAAAGTGTTCTTATGTATATACATCAGCAATGTGACAAAATATACTGAACACGTAGCAAGAGCTCAAACAGCTCTAGGGGGTTATTCTGGTTGCAAGTCCACCAAACCCTGCATTGCGAATGGTTGGCTGGCGCCACCCATTTGCAAGTGCAATTCGCATTCAGGGCATTCAGGGCATGCGAATTGCAGGCCACTTGCAGGCCAGGGGGAACCTCCCACATCTTTCGATGGTCGACGCATATGTTTTTATTTGTGTGGGTGCACGCACGCTGTGGGTGCACGCACCCTGCGTATACACACGCGCAGAAATGTGCATGTTCATGCGCACTAACACAACATCGGTCCCCGTGCGAACGCAGCCCTGCTGCCAAGCAACCTGAATAAGGCCCATAGTCATAAATGACAGGGGATTGTGTTTTATTCTCTAAACTGTGCTGAACAATGAACCTGGGACTGTCGCTATACAGTAGCAAACACATTTATCAGGTATATGTACTCTAGAACGGTATCCAGATATGTCCACATTGTATTTGACTGCCCTGGAAGTAGAAGACAGAAAGGACTCACCATTAACGTGCCCCCAACAAGAAGAAATGTCCCAATTGCAACAGACAATGAGATGACAATGATTTTCCAGGGAGCCAATGAATTGTCTGATCCAGAAACTGTAGTAACTAAAAGAAACAAAAGTTTTATTATATACTGTATCTCATAACCACCGGTATCTATTCCTCATGTAAGTATGTACAGTATGTTTATCAGGCTAAGTTTATCAGATGCAGACTAGGGGGTGCTGTGGGAACAGCTGTCCCAGGCCCTGGCCTCTGGAAGGGCCCCGGCAGCTCATTTTGCCCACAAGCAACCCTCCACTGTATGCTGCCTGCGCTGCACTCGGTCCTCACTCAGCAGGTCCCAATGCACAGGCTACTTCAATGGAGGATGCCGACGGCCAATTAAAATGGCTTTTGAGCCAATCAGAACTTGTGTACCATTAGCTAATCAGAGCGGCTGCTGGTACACGAGCTCTGATTGGCTCACCAGCCGGTGCTGCATGTTAATTGGCAGCCAAAATTCTGCATTGAAGAAGCATGTGCTTCGGGACCTGCTGAGTGAGGACAGAGTCTGGCGGTAAGTTAAGGGGGGGGGGGGGGGGGGAGATGGGAGTGCACTGACAGCTTCCTGGGGTGGGGAGGGGGCGAAAGGGGGAGAGATGGGAGCGCTCTGACAGCTCCCGGGGGAGTGGCAGCCCTGCCGGCCAGCGTTTTATAGGAGTGCTGGCATGCCCATGCATCCTCGGAGGCGGGTCTCATAACATCAGGGTCCACCCACAATTCGGCGGAAAGCGGCCATATGAAAAGTAAGTAATTATAGACTACTTAGACTGAAGGATGATAAAATCATTTGATGGTGAGTGATCATCGAATGATTTCTTCTATGTGCGCCCGCATGTGAGTGAATGGGTAAGCATACATATCCTAATGCGGGGATTCACTTGGTGGGGGGCATGCGTTCGGTGTGGCTGTGTTTGACTGCTCGTTAGGCAGCAAATATACATGGCCTAGCGAGCAGGTCTGAATCGAGCCTTAAATCTGCTCTTCAGGGGCATTATAAGAGAGGTGACCTATATGCAGCCTCCCCGGTCTCTCTTGTAATTACCTGAGTTCTGCCCATCGGTGCCTGTGTAGACGGTTACAGAGCTGGACTGAGTTGCAGAGGTAGAAGAACCAGATTTTGTAGCAGTGCTGGACATTGGCTGCGTAGTGAAAGAAGTCACAATATTGGTAGAAGAAGACAAGTTGCTGGCAGAGGTCCCTGTGCCACTGTTTGAATTGGCTGAATTGCTTGTTACGCTCAAATTACTATTTGTTGTCAATGATGAAGTGGAGGTTATAGTTGAAATAGTCATGGTAACTGATGGGCTGCTGGTTACAGTGCTATGAGATGTTGCGGTGTTACTGGTTGACGTAGGCTGGTTACTGGTTCCATCACTGGAAGAGTTCATCATGTTAGTAGATGCTGCTACCGATGCGGTTGAAGATACATCTGTAGTACTCATGGTAACTGATGGGCTGCTGGTTACAGTGCTATGAGATGTTGCGGTGTTACTGGTTGACGTAGGCTGGTTACTGGTTCCATCACTGGAAGAGTTCATCATGTTAGTAGATGCTGCTACCGATGCAGTTGAAGATACATTTGTAGTAGTCATGGTAACTGATGGGCTGCTGGTTACAGTGCTTTGAGATGTTGCTGTGTTACTGGTTGATGTAGGCTGTTTACTGGTTCCATCACTGGAAGAGTTCATCATGTTAGTAGATGTTGCCATGGATGCAGTTGAAGATACATCTGTAGTACTCATGGTAACTGATGGGCTGCTGGTTACAGTGCTTTGAGATGTTGCTGTGTTACTGGTTGATGTAGACTGGTTACTGGCTAAGGTACTGGCAGAGTTCATCATGTTAGTAGATGCTGCTACGGATGCAGTTGAAGATACATCTGTAGTACTCATGGTAACTGATGGGCTGCTGGTTACAGTGCTATGAGATGTTGCTGTGTTACTGGTTGATGTAGGCTGGTTACTGGTTCCATCACTAGAAGAGTTCATCATGTTAGTAGATGCTGCTACGGATGCGGTTGAAGATACATCTGTAGTACTCATGGTAACTGATGGGCTGCTGGTTACAGTGCTATGAGATGTTGCTGTGTTACTGGTTGATGTAGGCTGGTTACTGGTTCCATCACTGGAAGAGTTCATCATGTTAGTAGATGCTGCTACCGATGCAGTTGAAGATACATTTGTAGTAGTCATGGTAACTGATGGGCTGCTGGTTACAGTGCTTTGAGATGTTGCTGTGTTACTGGTTGATGTAGGCTGTTTACTGGTTCCATCACTGGAAGAGTTCATCATGTTAGTAGATGCTGCTACCGATGCAGTTGAAGATACATTTGTAGTAGTCATGGTAACTGATGGGCTGCTGGTTACAGTGCTTTGAGATGTTGCTGTGTTACTGGTTGATGTAGGCTGTTTACTGGTTCCATCACTGGAAGAGTTCATCATGTTAGTAGATGCTGCTACCGATGCAGTTGAAGATACATCTGTAGTAGTCATGGTAACTGATGGGCTGCTGGTTACTGTGCTTTGAGATGTTGCTGTGTTACTGGTTGATGTAGACTGGTTACTGGCTAAGGTACTGGCAGAGTTCATCATGTTAGTAGATGCTGCTACGGATGCAGTTGAAGATACATCTGTAGTACTCATGGTAACTGATGGGCTGCTGGTTACAGTGCTATGAGATGTTGCTGTGTTACTGGTTGATGTAGGCTGGTTACTGGTTCCATCACTAGAAGAGTTCATCATGTTAGTAGATGCTGCTACCGATGTGGTTGAAGATACATCTGTAGCACTCATGTTAACTGATGGGCTGCTGGTTACAGTGCTATGAGATGTTGCTGTGTTACTGGTTGATGTAGGCTGGTTACTGGTTCCATCACTGGAAGAGTTCATCATGTTAGTAGATGCTGCTACGGATGCGGTTGAAGATACATCTGTAGTACTCATGGTAACTGATGGGCTGCTGGTTACAGTGCTATGAGATGTTGCTGTGTTACTGGTTGATGTAGGCTGGTTACTGGTTCCATCACTGGAAGAGTTCATCATGTTAGTAGATGCTGCTACCGATGCAGTTGAAGATACATTTGTAGTAGTCATGGTAACTGATGGGCTGCTGGTTACAGTGCTTTGAGATGTTGCTGTGTTACTGGTTGATGTAGACTGGTTACTGGCTAAGGTACTGGCAGAGTTCATCATGTTAGTAGATGCTGCTACGGATGCAGTTGAAGATACATCTGTAGTACTCATGGTAACTGATGGGCTGCTGGTTACAGTGCTATGAGATGTTGCTGTGTTACTGGTTGATGTAGGCTGGTTACTGGTTCCATCGCTAGAAGAGTTCATCATGTTAGTAGATGCTGCTACCGATGTGGTTGAAGATACATCTGTAGCACTCATGGTAACTGATGGGCTGCTGGTTACAGTGCTATGAGATGTTGCTGTGTTACTGTTTGATGTAGGCTGGTTACTGGTTCCATCACTGGAAGAGTTCATCATGTTAGTAGATGCTGCTACGGATGCAGTTGAAGATACATCTGTAGTACTCATGGTAACTGATGGGCTGCTGGTTACAGTGCTATAAGATGTTGCTGTGTTACTGGTTGATGTAGGCTGGTTACTGGTTCCATCACTGGAAGAGTTCATCATGTTAGTAGATGCTGCTACCGATGCAGTTGAAGATACATTTGTAGTAGTCATGGTAACTGATGGGCTGCTGGTTACAGTGCTTTGAGATGTTGCTGTGTTACTGGTTGATGTAGGCTGTTTACTGGTTCCATCACTGGAAGAGTTCATCATGTTAGTAGATGTTGCCATGGATGCAGTTGAAGATACATCTGTAGCACTCATGGTAACTGATGGGCTGCTGGTTACAGTGCTATGAGATGTTGCTGTGTTACTGGTAGATGTAGGCTGGCTACTGGTTCCATCACTGGAAGAGTTCATCATGTTAGTAGATGTTGCTACCGATGCAGTTGAAGATACATCTGTAGTAGTCATGGTAACTGATGGGCTGCTGGTTACGGTGCTTTGAGATGTTGCTGTGTTACTTGTTGATGTAGGCTGTTTACTGGTTCCATCACTGGAAGAGTTCATCATGTTAGTAGATGTTGCTATGGATGCGGTTGAAGATACATCTGTAGTACTCATGGTAACTGATGGGCTGCTGGTTACAGTGCTATGAGATGTTGCGGTGTTACTGGTTGATAGAGGCTGGTCACTGGTTCCATCACTGGAAGAGTTCATCATATTAGTAGATGTTGCTACGGATGCAGTTGAAGATACATCTGTAGTACTCATGGTAACTGATGGGCTGCTGGTTACAGTGCTTTGAGATGTTGCTGTGTTACTGGTTGATGTAGGCTGGTCACTGGTTCCAGTACTGGAAGAGTTTATTATGTTAGTAGATGTTGCTATGGATGCGGTTGAAGATACATCTGTAGTACTTATGGTAACTGATGGGCTACTGGTAACTGTACTGTAAGATGTTGCATCTCTGGTAGAAGAATTCATGGTGTCATTGGCTGATGTTGATAATGAAGTTGAAGCTGTCACTGTGTCGCTCTCATTAACTGATTGCATATGGGTAGTCCTACTAGAGGATATTGTCAAGTCGCTATTAGAAGACGTTGTCAATTCAGTTTGACTGCTTGTTACTGTAGATGAGATTGTACTTGTGCTGATGCTATCTCCTGGTTGGGTACTGGTAAGAACAGGTTCAGGAGTAACAGTTGAATTGGGTGATAGCCGGCTGATTGTAGTACTGGACGAAGACTGGCTGTGGACATCGTGACCTGTGACAAATGATACATTACAATATGTGAGATTAAAGAATTACTTTCAATGCTAATTACATAAACTGCAAAACAATGTAGCATTCTGCAGTGCACTATTTACAACTCTCCCGGTGCCGCATACTCCCGAATGCCCGGGAGTATGCGGCACCGGGAGAGGCTTCCACTGCGTCGCCTGCCCGCCATCATATATCTCTATGCACATCACACAGGTATGGCTGCGGGGCCAGGGGGCTGTGTACCGTAACAGGTTTCAAGTATACCTATGGTGTAGCACAGAGGTTTAAATTTAATTGACTAATATACAACTGTTAGCAAGCATGGATATAGGAGCTTCTTCTGTTCCACAGTCCAAGCTGCGGAATGCACAAATGGCCGCCCCCCCTTGTTTGCTGAGTTCCCCCACACGCAGGCAAATGGATGTTAAGTTTAAACATCCATGCACAGCCTTGCGAGCTCGGAGGAAATCATTCGATGGTCACCGACCATCGATAGATTTCTACAGCGCTCGCAGATGTAAGACACCTCTCTGGTGTTTTACATCTGCGAGCGCCCGGTGCGGGAAGTGGGTGCGCACCTGTCATCCGCTGATGTCAGCTGCTCGGCCCCCGCACCCACGGCGCCGGCTCATTGATATGGGAATGGCCAGCGTTCCAATAGGCGCGACCCCTAACCGCCGCCCCACGCCCTCCACCTGCACTGCTAGCTGCAAACGGGACATGTGAACAGCAGTTCCCCGTGCTCACTCGCACCACACGGCAGTCACACACCAATGCTCAGGGAAGTGCGGTGATAAGAATCACCCCCATACTGAACTGTTAGGGTGCCTCGAAGACCTCTGCAATAGACACTTACTCAGCAGGGAGGATCCGGCTTAACCTCATGCACTAATATAACACAGACGTACAGTATAACACAGTATAACACAGGCAGCTGCACATTGCGTCACTTGGAACTTAGCACTGCAGTAAATCCAGTCTCTCTACAATAGCAGTACTGAGGCGCTTTCACCAGGATATACAATATACATGATTAATGTGCCAGGCTTTGGAGCGCTGCCGGCCATCGCCTTTACTGGATGTTATTATTAATGTTTTGCAATTAAATTCTCATTTTCATTAAAAAAATGTTTTTTTTTTCCTGACTCAAACCAAACTTTAATGATAAGATGCCGATATAGCATACAGTACAATGGATAGTTGGCAAAGACTGAAATATATAGACATTTTCAGGGGCTAATCTTTAAAACCGTTTGAAGTGCTTTGATAATTAACTCTTTGAGTGCCAACATCTCTGTGAGAGACGCGCAATATATCCGCTAAAAAAGGCCAGCGACGCCCACTTTGGTTATATAAATTAAAATATAAAATGTTATGTAAAAAAAAGCTTACAGGTCATTATGATGAAGAAAAATGTTTGCTTGGCAACTGTCACACCTGTTTTGACAAATTCCCTCGGCGCTCAAAGGGTTAAGGACAGTTGGTTGCTGTAAGTAAGTGCGTAAGTAAATTTCTGTTACAGTATATAGCGCACTTTCTCCAACAGGACTCAAGCTGTGACACTAGATTCCCTGACATTATGGTCATTGAGTTCTACATGTCCTTATCCATTTGAGTGCCAATGTTGCGTTGAGGGATGTGCAAAATATCCACTAAAAATGCACGATCGAGAGGTAGCCATTATATACATAGGAAGCAGATTAATATCATACACTTCAGAGAGAGGTTATACTCATATGATATAGATAACCATTATACACATGTGAGTTAGTTATACCCATTATACACATGTGAGTTAGTGATATATAACAGTTATACACATGTGAGTTAGTGATATAACAGTTATCAGAATCAGAATCATCTTTATTGGCCAGGTATACTTGCGTATGCTTGGAATTTTTTGTGGTAACAGTGCAGCATCAATCAGGGAACAAAAAGGGGGTGGGAAGAGAGGCATAAACATACATCACATACATTTCACATATATCTAGAACAGTTCGAGTTAGTATTTAGTATTTGGTACGTTCAATACGGTTTAGTTGGTGGACAGCTATTGGGAAGAAGCCTTTTGTAGTTCTTGTCGTTTTTGCTGGGATGGACCTAAAACGTCTGCCTGACGGAAGGGGTTCAAGCAGGTTGTGGCCAGGGTGTAGCTTGTCCGCCAAGATCTTGTGAGTTAGGGATATAACAGTTATACACATGTGAGTTAGTGATATAACAGTTATACACATGTGAGTTAGGAATATAACAGTTATACACATGTGAGTTAGGGATATAACAGTTATACACATGTGAGTTAGGGATATAACAGTTATACACATGTGAGTTAGTGATATAACAGTTATACACATGTGAGTTAGGGATATAACAGTTATACACATGTGAGTTAGTGATATATAACAGTTAATCACATGTGAGTTAGTGATACCCATTATACACATGTGATTTAGTGATATAACAGTTATTCACATGTGAGTTAGGGATATAACAGTTATACACATGTGAGTTAGTGATATATAACAGTTATACACATGTGAGTTAGTGATATAACAGTTATACACATGTGAGTTAGTGATATAACAGTTATACACATGTGAGTTAGTGATATAACAGTTATACACATGTGAGTTAGTGATATAACAGTTATACACATGTGAGTTAGGGATAAAACAGTTATACATATGTGAGTTAGTGATATAACAGTTATACACATGTGAGTTAGTGATATAACAGTTATACACATGTGAGTTAGTGATATAACAGTTATACACATGTGAGTTAGGGATATAACAGTTATACACATGAGTTAGTGATAGCCATTATACACAGGTGAACTAGTGATAGCCATTATACACAGGTGAAATAGTGATAGCCATTATACACAGGTGAAATAGAGATAGCCATTATACACAGGTGAACTAGTGATAGCCATTATACACAGGTGAAGTAGTGATAGCCATTATACACAGGTGAACTAGTGATAGCCATTATACACAGGTGAACTAGTGATAGCAATTATACAAAGGTAAACTAGTGATAGCCATTATACACCGGTAAACTAGGGATAGCCATTATACACAGGTGAACTAGTGATAGCCATTATACACAGATGAACTAGTGATAGCCATTATACACAGGTGAAATAGTGATAGCCATTATACACAGGTGAAATAGTGATAGCCATTATACACAGGTGAAATAGTGATAGCCATTATACACAGGTGAAATAGTGATAGCCATTATACACAGGTGAACTAGCGATGGCCATTATACACCGGTGAAATAGTGATAGCCATTATACACAGGTGAACTAGGGATAGCCATTATACACAGGTGAACTAGTGATAGCCATTATACACAGGTGAACTAGTGATAGCCATTATACACAGGTGAACTAGTGATAGCCATTATACACAGGTGAACTAGTGATAGCCATTATACAAATGTGAAATAGTGATAGCCATTATACACAGGTGAACTAGGGATAGCCATTATACACAGGTGATCCATTTATAGCCAATATACACAGGTGAACTAGGGATAGCCATTATACACGTGAACTAGCAACAGCCAACAATCATTTACTTGCCCAGTATCCATACATGCAGACATATAGTGATATCACATATGCTGACTTACCCAATGTAAGTAAGAGCAGTCCAACCTGTGCTATAATATGTAATCCCGAGTACATCATAGTAATATCCACAGCACACGTACAGTCTTCTTAGACACAGTTAGATGATAAGGTACTTTAAGAAATGTAAAGTGATTTCTGCCCGGAATAGAGTTTTATATGCAATGATTCGTTAGCAGGGTGGGGGCGATGACTTCATAGTGACATCACTTATAATCTCGGAGTTAGGCATTGCTGTTGCAATCTATGTCGACAGCACTTTCATACAAAACGGTTCCAGCAGTGAGAACAGGGAGTGTCAGGCCTGAAGTGCTCTCTGTATGATCAAGAGTTCAGGAGGGGTGTAACTGTTTATATACACAGAGATAAGCCTTTTGTCTGAGGGTATACACTGGAATTATACAGACTTCTGGGAATTTTAGAAACATGGTAGATTAGATAGATAGATAGATAGATAGATAGATAGATAGATAGCTGTTGATAGATAATAGATAGATAGATAGATAGATAGATAGATAGATAGATAGATAGATAACTGTAGATAGATAGACAGATACCTGTAGACAGACAGACAGACAGACAGACAGACAGACAGACAGACAGACAGATAGATAGATAGATAGATAGATAGATAGATAGATAGATAGATAGATAATGATAGATAGATAGATAGATAGATAGATAGATAGATAGATAGATAGATAGATAGATAGATCTGTAGATATACAAATATACAGGTAGGCTAATTGGCGCTCAACAAAAATTAACCCTAGAATGTCTGTGTGCGCGTGTACATGTGGTAGGGAATATAGATTGTAAGCTCCACTGGGGCAGGGACTGTAAAGCGCTGCGTAATAGAAATAACTGGTAATAAGTAATAATAAATACATTTTCTGAGACAAATCAGAGATAATTGAATACTTTGTACAGATGTGAATTCTTTTTCTATTTACATGATAACATTAACACTTCTGTTCAATAAAAAGGAAGTCGGATGTTTATTTTGTTAGTGCTATTAGCAATACAATGTTGTAGTGCAGGTGGACATGTGCTATTTATATTGATGTTATTAATCCCATTTACTGTACAGCCTGATTGTCCCTGGCCCTACCACTTCCCCATCTGCGGCATCCATCTATTTGTGATGTAATGCTGACTCTAAACTAATAATAAAAGTTACTTGTGTATTATCACGGCGCCCGTTACGTAGTTAGCATAGTGTCACTGTCAGAATCAGTGCAGTGTTCCCACGGCCAGCGTAGTCAGTGTCCCTGTCAGTATCAGTGTAGTTTTCCCGCAGCCAGCGTAGTTAGCGTAGTCAGCGGCGAGGCCGCCGCCTCCTCTAGCATCCCTAAAAAACTCTCTGCTGTATGGGGGCAGCCATTTTGTGAGGGGCGGCTTTCATTAGCACTGCAGGTCAGGAGGAGATGATCTGTAGCCAAGAGGAGATCTGCGCTGCGGGAATGCGGCGGCGGCATGAGGAGGGGTAAGGGGGGTGTTTAACTTTATGCGGGCGGGCGGATGGGAGGGCTAGGGGGAGGGGTGGCGGCGCTGCCCACATGTCCCCGCCACACAGATGCATAGTAACATAGCCCCGCAGACCGGCGCCCATAGTTACTTAACGCCTCCCCGCCATAGCGGGGGCTGCGGGGCTATAGTGATGCCACTGACACAAGTACCTACTAAAATTCTACATTTTTGTTATCATTTTGCCAGCCTACAGTGTTCTTCTGGATATATCTTATATAGAACTGCAATGCATTCTAGAGAGGAAACAGTACTTGTACCAACTTGGGTTGGAATTTCCCCTATGTCTCTTGGATCATAATGATCCATTGCGAAAGTCAAATCATTGGTAAATGTCTTTGAAACATATCCTTGTATTGTCTTCTCAGGGACTCAGAATATGGGAGTGTACAGGATTGCATAAGCAGGGCTAGCAGAATCATTACCGTGGCTATAGAAACCTTCAGCATTCTGGGAACACCTATAGAGATGGATTATATATAGGAAACCCTCTCTCGTTCCATAAATCAGATATCAGCCACAATCGAATCATCATTCTTTCATCTGAGGAACATAGCCAGAAATAAACACTTAATCCCCTCTGAAGATCTGCCAAAAGTCATACATGCATTTGTATCATCTTATTAGATTATTGCAATGCCCTCTACCATGGTCTCCCAGCAGAAGAACTGCACCGATAACAGCTGCTACAATACACAGCACCGTTCTAGCCACATAACTCCCATTCTCTAATCCCTCCACTGGCTGCCCAGAAAATGATTAATCATCTCCAAGATTCATTTACTGAGTTTCAAAGCCCAACATGACCAAGGCCCAAGAAACCTGAAGCAACTTCTGATTCCATACTGTCCCACCCGATTACTGCGATCTGAGATGAAGGACTCTTAGCAGTAGAATCTCCCATAATTCATCTAGGGGTCAAGTTTTTAGCCATAATGCTCCAACTCACTCATGGAACTCACTTTCCTGCACAGTTCGAGACTCCCACTTCAAAAGCAGACTCAGATTTTCCTGTTTACTCAAGCATTTCTGTAATTCCCTTAGGCATAGTTTATGAAAAGCTTTTCTGTACTTCATTGTTCCTGTACTGTATTACATTCATTCGATCTGTTAAGCACCTTGAGTCCTACTGGAGAAAGAGTGCTATATAAATAAAATTATTATTATTATTATTATTATTATTATTATTATTATTATTATTATTATTAGTTCTTTCTCCCAGGCGACCAACCTACAAACCTGCATTTAACCCTTTATTGGACAAGCAACAAAAAAAGGAAGAATATAGTGTATTTTTTTAAACTCCTATATTGTCACAGACCTGGCCCCTCCAACGAGTCCAGTCCAAGGTGATTAAGGCACTCTTTACCTAGCACGGCGCCCATCGCGGGCATCGCGGCCATCGCATGCACTAAAAAACGGGTGCGACGCGATGCCCGCGATGCCCGCGATTTCCCATAGGGAACAATGTTAAAAGTGTGATTGGACGCGATTTTACTGTTCAATGCCTCAATGCCCGCGATTTTTCCATAGGAAACAATGTTAAATGGGCCACAGAGCCCAAATAGTCCCCCTGAAGTCTGAAATGGCCCCCACAATTGTTAACGCCACCCCACGATCAACGTGAACCCGAAGCGTGGCGAGCGCAGCGAGCCCGCGAGGGGCGGTGGTACGTGTCCTCCGACCTTTTCATACCCCCACTATCCACGTCGGCGCGGAGTTGAGAATAGAATAGTGTGGCGAGCGCAGCGAGCCACCGAGCCCGAAGCGTGGCGAGCGCAGCGAGCCCCGCGAGGGGACGCGGATACCTGTGAAGCCCGCGAAGGGACGCGTTTACCTGTGAAGGTATCCGCGTCCCCTCGCGGGGCACGCTGCGCTCGCCACGCTTCGGGCTCAGTGGCTCGCTGCGCTCGCCACACTATTCTATTCTCAACTCCACGCCGACGTGGATAGTGGGGGTATGAAAAGGTCGGAGGACGCGTACCACCGCCCCTCGCGGGCTCGCTGCGCTCGCCACGCTTCGGGTTCACGTTGATCGTGGGGTGGCGTTAACAATTGTGGGGGCTATTTCAGACTTCAGGGGGACTATTAGGGCTCTGTGGCCCATTTAACATTGTTTCCTATGGAAAAATCACGGCCATTGAGGCATTGAACAGTAAAATCGCGTCCAATCACACTTTTAACATTGATCCCTATGGGAAATCGCGGGCATCGCGGGCATCGCGGGCATCGCGTCGCACCCGGTTTTTTAGTGCATGCGATGGCCGCGATGCCCGCAATTTTTTACCCCCGATGACCGCGATGGACATTGTGGGCGCCGTGCTAGGTAAAGAGTACCGTGATTAATACCCACATGTCCTCCTTGTCACTATTCCCTCTAAAGTATTTAGATCAGCAGTTCCCAACCTTTTTTCTCTCCCATACCCCGTGATTATGCTTTTCATTTATGAATCCCCCTCCTCTTAATTTGAAATATCCACAGTACTTATGAGTGGAGTAGAAGTGAGCGCTATGTGTGTCCTTATATTAAGGAGTAGCGGAGGAGTACTCTGCAGTCAGGAATCGGGTGTCTCTGTGTTTGGCCGCTGTCTGTGTTCTCCGGAGGTTCCCGCTAATGCCTGTTGGATTAATGCCGCTGCTTTAAAGCACGAGGAGATGCTGATGACGCTGTAGACAGAACCGGAAGGGACGCAACGGGGTATGACTTCTTCCGCCACTGGGAGACTTCTGACGCCATTACCAATATTATTTTCATATTATTTTCAAATAGAGTACTCCCAGGGGTACAAGTACCCCAGATGGGGAACTGCTGATTTATCACAATGCATAGGAACAATCGCCATAAAACTGGGGTCCACACTGCATCATATCATTTACCGTTTCTCACGGTTTCAACAGTTTCCAAGGTTTCAAGTTCTTGCATTACCACTATATATAGACTGAATCTGATTGGTTGATATGGGCAACCTCGCCTCTTTTCGTTTTTAGAAGCTTTAGTAAATTTATAACCAAGAGGTAAAGGCGGTTTTGCCAAAGTGGACACATTTTCAATGATTTTGCTAGAAAGATTTAAGTGGCATTATCATTACAGGCAACAATGTTAGGTTTTCCCTAAAGCAACATTGTCATTTGAATCCTGCTGGCAAAACCTGTATTCTACCGTATTTAATACAAAATTCTTTTACTTACACACAAAGCAATAAACCAAACTACACCAACATACATATCTTCTCTTATCTCAAAATATCATCCAACACGACCTCTACGCTCTTCCCAAGATCTGCGTCTCTCATCCACACTCATTACTCGCTCCCATTCCCGACTGCAGGACTTTCTTCGGGCTGCACCCACTCTGTGGAATGCCCTCCCAAGCACAAGAAGACTCTCCTCCAGTCTCCAAACCTATAAGCGTTCCCTAAAAACTCATCTCTTCAGGCAAGCTTATCAAATTCAAGAACCAGTCATAGAACCTTGCATTCTGGTGGAATCGATGCAATAAAGAATACAGTATCTATCCTTATGTATCAATGCCTATTTCCCTATAGATTGTAAGCTTGCGGGCAGGGCCCTCCTACATTTTGACTGTCTGTAAATACCCTGTTTTGTTGTATCACTGTCCCCTTTGTAAAGCACAACGGAATATGCTGCGCTATAGAAGAAACTGTTAATAAATAAAATAAAACGGGGAAAAATCAGCAATTTTACTAAACCGCAACTTAATTGGTGAAATTTCATAGGACGCGAGATTAAGAAAGTGAGAGATATGGTAAGAAATCTCCATTTTTTTTTAAAGCGGCAATCATTTACACAGCAAAACTAGTTTGATTGTTGCAGTGTAAATGATTGCCGCTTTAAAAAACCTGGAGATTTTTTACCAAATCATCCTTTGAAATTTCACCCAAAATTTTTAAACTCCAAATCTTATAGTTTAAGTTATAGTTATAACTTGTGTTTTATAATTAGAATGATAAATTATGGACTGTATAGTCAAAAGTGACCCTGAATCGCAGAGTCTTAGCAGCATTCAATATAGAATCGATATCGACGGCCGCCAGATCAGAGTGTTTCTGATTGGTAGCTGATATGTAATGGTTTTACATGTGCAACATCACCTTATATAAAACACAATATCCGATTGCCCAGGACAGAATGGATGATCTGAAGGAAGAAAGGGGCACTTACCATTACAGAGCCTTCATCCGGAACAGAAGTTCCCAAAGCCACACCAACAAGATGACCATAGCTGCCCACGTTGCCAAAACATTGGGGGATCCTGAGGAAACTGGAAGAAAAGAAGACAGTTAGGGGAAATTTACTTAGATGGGAGTTGTATTTCAGATGTGATATTGCTATGGGCAACCAATCAGAATCTACTGTATTTATTTATTTAGCACCTTCTAGAAAATAATAGCGAATCTGTTTGGTTGCCTATAGCAACAAGCCACCTGAAATAGAAATCTCATCTTAGTAAATTTTCCCCATAAGCAGCTGCTTGGTCGGTACTTTATCTACATTCACGTTCTCTCCATCCAAAGCTTAACCCTTTGAGTGCCAACATCTCTGTGACAAAAAATGCCAGAGTCGCTCACATTTGTTATATAAATTCAAATAAAAAAATGGGTACTCTTTACCTAGCACGGCGCCCACGATGTCCATCGCGGTCATCGGGGGTAAAAAATCGCCGGCATCACGGCCATCGCATGCACTAAAAAAACGGGTGCGACGCGATGCCCGCGATTTCCCATAGGGATCAATGTTAAAAGTGTGATTGGACGCGATTTTACTGTTCAATGCCTCGATGCCCACGATTTTTCCATAGGAAACAATGTTAAATGGGCCACAGAGCCCTAATAGTCCCCCTGAAGTCTGAAATGGCCCCCACAATTGTTAACGCCACCCCACGATCAACGTGAACCCGAAGCGTGGCGAGCGCAGCGAGCCCGCGAGGGGCGGCGGTACGCGTCCTCCGACCTTTTCATACCCCCACTATCCACGTCGGCGTGGAGTTGAGAATAGAATAGTGTGGCGAGCGCAGCGAGCCACCGAGCCGAAGCGTGGCGAGCGCAGCGAGCCCTGCGAGGGGACGCGGATACCTGTGAAGCCCGCGAAGGGACGCGTTTACCTGTGAAGGTATCCGCGTCCCCTCGCAGGGCTCGCTGCGCTCGCCACGCTTCGGGCTCGGTGGCTCGCTGCGCTCGCCACACTATTCTATTCTCAACTCCACGCCGACGTGGATAGTGGGGGTATGAAAAGGTCGGAGGACGCGTACCACCGCCGCTCGCCACGCTTCGGGTTCACGTTGATCGTGGGGTGGCGTTAACAAATGTGGGGGCCATTTCAGACTTCAGGGGCACTATTAGGGCTCTGTGGCCCATTTAACATTGTTTCCTATGGAAAAATCGCGGGCATTGAGGCATTGAACAGTAAAATCGCGTCCAATCACACTTTTAACATTGATCCCTATGGGAAATCGCGGGCATCGCGGCCATCGCGTCGCACCCGTTTTTTAGTGCATTTGAGTACCAAAAAATGTTGTGTAAAAAAAGAGAATATTTCCCATATAAGGTAACATTACAGGTCAGTATGATGAATACAATTGTTTGCTTGGTAATTTTCACACGTATTTCGTCAAATTCACTTGGCACTCAAATGGTTAATGAATGGACCCCTTAACATGGTGATTTATCTCTGTCTAAATGACTTCCTCCACCCTTTTCTCTTTCTCTGATTTTCACTTCCTTAATTTGTCTCTTTTTTCTTTTGCTCTTTATTCTTTCCTTTTTCATTTTCTCTCATTTATATTCTCGCTCTTACTCTATTTTTTACTTGTTATCTCTCACTTTTCCTTTTTTGTTATCATTTATACTCTCTTGTTTTCTCTCTATCTCCCTGCTCCTTCTCTCTCTCTCTCTCTGTCCAATTCTATATTTTTTATGCCCCTTTTTATTTCTTTGTTTCCTTTTTCCCTTTTTGATATATATTTTTTTCTCTCTTTAATTTTCTCTTGGTCTCACCTTGGGCGGGATGTATTAATATACATCGCCGCCCTTCGCCTAGCAGCGGCCGCGATGCTGCCGCATACTGTATGTACTAACATATGCGCCTAGCATCGGGTTGCGGTGATGGAGACCCCCGCGATACCTTTGATGTGGTCTGTGGGGGTCTCCGTCACATCCCTGCAGCTGCCAGTGTCCTACTGCGTCTCCTCCTCCCCCCTGCACCCGGATGTCCTCCTGGCTGTGACACCTGCTGGGGGAGGAGGAGATCAAAGGAGGATGGGGGGGGGGGGGGCGGATGGAGGGGCGGCGATAGAAGCCCAAGCCTATATACCCTGCCATGCGAAAACGGGGCAGACGGGTAATGGTACATAGTAAAATGCGGTAAACCCCCCATTTTACCGCATTTTCCCTTTGGTACATTCCGCCCTGTCTCTCTTACTTACTATGCACCTGTTTCTGTAAGGATCGGTCCCCAGCATATTTGCGCCAGGGACCGATGGTGCGGCTCTGCGCATGTCTATAGGCGAATACACGCATGTGCAGGGCCACTGTACGTACGCCTTGGCAACTTTCACAGTCACTAAGGCATTCATATGGAGGGGGGTGGGCAGTGGGCCGACAGGGGATTGGCACATGGGTGCGCCCAGCATTTCCTGGGAGTGCCCACAGAAATGGTGCATGCGCCTAGAAAAATGCTGGGCATCCCCAAGTGAATGCAGGCGGGTGGAAGCCTGCACTGGGCTGGCGGCTGACATCACACGCATCAGCGCCATCCCCCCCCTCCCCGTTCTCAGACATTTCCGAGCCACTGAATCAGGCCCCTGTGTTTCACTTTCTTATTTATCGTTCTCCCTCTCTTTCTCTTAATATACCTATATATTGAGATTACCTGTATTCCGTCCATTGTTCCCAGAGCCACTGGTGTGTGATACTAATGCAGGGCTGGTTGCTTTAGGCTGGCCACTGGTTTTACCACTGGAAGAGTTCAACGTTTCATTGAATGTTGAAATTGACAATTTTGAAGACATGGTCACATTTTTATCGGTAGTTGATAAGCTGCTAGTAACGATTCTGTAAGTTGTTGCAGTTTTGCTGGTAATTGTAGGAAGATTGATGGCATCATCATTGGAAGCGGACACCTTTGTGTTGGGTGTTGATAATGATGAGGCTGGAGATATTGCTGTAGTATACATTGTAACCGATGGGTTACTGAGAGTACTGCTGTGTGATGTTACTGTATCACTGCTTAGTGTCGTCAAGATACTGGCATCATCGCTGGAAGATGTGACCATCCTGCGGACTGTTGATGAGGATGATGAAGTTGATGATGAAGATGTCGATGTTGCTGTTGATAATGATGTTATTGAGGGTGATGACAAAGTTGAAGATAAAGTATTATTATTATTTGAAGGTGTCACTGTGTTACTCACATTAGCTGGTGAGGTGGTGATAATTCTGCTAGAAGATAACATTGTGTTATTGGTTGGTTTTGCCTGTTTAGTGGGGTTATCATTTATAGAACTTAACATTTTACTTGCACTTGTTGTGGAATAACTGGGAGCCATTTCTGTGTTATCAGTGCTGGAATATGCATCTGTGTTATCCTTCATAACATTAGCAGTGCTGGAATATGCATCTGTGTTATCCTTCATAACATTAGCAGTGCTGGAATATACATCTGTGCTATCCTTCCTAACATTAGCAGTGCTGGAATATGCATCTGTGTTATCCTTCCTAACATTAGCAGGGCTGGAATATGCATCTGTGTTATCCTTCATAACATTAGCAGTGCTGGAATATACATCTGTGCTATCCTTCATAACATTAGCAGTGCTGGAATATGCATCTGTGTTATCCTTCCTAACATTAGCAGTACTGGAATATACATCTGTGTTATCCATCATAACATTAGCAGTGCTGGAATATGCATCTGTGTTATCCTTCCTAACATCAGCATTGCTGGAATATGCATCTGTGTTATCCTTCCTAACATTAGCAGCGCTGGAAAATGCATCTGTGTTATCCTTCGTAAAATTAGCAGCGCTGGAATATGAATCTGTGTTATCCATCATAACATTAGCAGTGCTGGAATATGCATCTGTGTTATCCATCATAACATCAGCAGTGCTGGAATATACATCTGTGCTATCCTTCCTAACATTAGCAGTGCTGGAATATGCATCTGTGTTATCCATCGTAACAGCAGTGCTGGAATATGCATCTGTGCTATTACTTGGTCCCGGTTGATTCTTAGTATTAAAAGGGGTCATTATGGTAATAGAAGTAGATTCTGATAAACCTAAAGATGTCACCGTGGCTGTTTTAGTAACTTCTATTCTAGTAACAGTATTGGAAGGTGACATTGCGGTGTTAGTGGATATTGGTTGGTTACTGGGATCTTTACTATAAGTAGAAATAGAATGTTGTACGCTTGATGAAGATGGCTTTGACAAAGTTGTGTTTTCCAGAGTAACATGAGGTATATTAGAAACACCGGGAGATGTTACTGTGCTACTCAATGCTACAGAGGACTCACTGTTATTCCTAATAGATTGTGAGATACTAGTAACACTGTTGTAAGGCGTTAATGTAGTACTGGTGGATTTAGGCCCGGTACTGGCTTCATCACTGGAAGAGTTTTCTAATGTTGACTGGTTACTGGTATCATCAGTGGAAGAGATCATCATGTTATTTGGTGTTGATGATGATGTTGGTAATATATTATCTGTGGTAAGTATTGGGTCACTGGTGTGATCACTGTAAGATGTTGCTGTGCTACTGGACGATGGAGGCTGGATACTGGAGTCATCAGTGGAAGAGGTCATCGTAGTATGAGGATCTGATGATGAATTATTCAGAGGAAGTATTGGGCTACTGGTAAGATCACTGTAAGATGTTGCTGAGTTACTGGCCGATGTCGTTATGTTACTGGACACAGTGCTGGAAAATGTTGTGGCATTACTGGTTGGGAACAGCTGAGCAGTGGTGTCACTCCTCAAAGCAGGTGACATAATACTGACACCTGTTATGGACGGACCACTAGAAGACATTGTGCTCGTAGTTACCACTGGGCCACCAGTAAGAGTAACAGAAGATGTTATGGTGCTGCTGGATGATGCTAGTTGGAGACCTGTATCGTCACTGGAAGAGGACCTCATGTGATTGATATCATTACTTGAAGTCATGGTGCTTGATGAGAAAGGCTGACCAATGGTTGAATTCCTGAGAGTAGATGACGTGTTACTGACACTTGTTATAGATTGACTAAAAGTTGATGCTTCGTCCATTGTGGCAGATTGGCTACTGGTAGTGTCGGAAGGTGTCACTGTGCTACTGGGTGATTCTGGTAACATACTGGTATCTCTGGTGGAAGCAGTCATTATATTACCAGACGAGGAATGAAATGAAGATGACGTTGTGTTTCCCCCAGTACTGGGCATGGTACCGGCAGCACTGAAAGACAGGCTATTAGTTGGCTGCGTACTGGTATCGCTGCTGATAACTGACAACATGTTCCTAGTGGGAGGACTTGGAGATGGAGTTCTGCTACTGGTTGCTGCTAACTGGATGCTGGTAGAAATCATCACACTGCTAATTGCTGAAACTGGTGTACTGGAAGCTAACGTTGTATTCATAATGACTTGTAGGATACTGGTAACACTTCGGGAAGACGTGACTGTGTTACTGGTCGATGATAGTTGGATTCTGTTATCATCACTAGAGTAGATCTCATTACTCAATGTTGAGCCTGGTAATTGAGTTGATTGGATGAAGGATGATGCTGGATGGGTCTTCTTAGTAAAGGTGGATGTTATACTTGTTGTGGCTCCAGCTGAACTGGAAGGTATTGCTGTGCTTGGTGTAGTATTGTTTGATATTGCAGGATTATTGGTCCCAGATTTGGTCATACTAACAGTTGTGCTAGGTAAAGACCTAGAGGTCTTGGTGTGGACATAGCAACCTGTGATAAGATATCATAGTAAAGTATATTAAAAATTAATAAACCAAATGCTAATAAAAAGATGAATTATACAATAATAATTGATCTATTAATGAGTGACATATTACTGTCAGCTGTAATTGTTTTCTTGCTTCCAGGATGGAACCTACAAATCGGACCTTAACAATAAAAGTTAACTCATCCAGTGCCTCACCTCTCCAATAATGGGGCAGATGTATTAAGCCTTAACAAGAGATAAATCCAAGGGTGATAAGGAGAGATAAACGTCCAGCCAATCAGCTCCTTACTAACTTTTTTCAAACACAGCCTGTGACATGGCAGTTAGCAGGTGATTGGCTGGAAGTTTATCTCTCCTTATCACCCTTGGATTTATCTCTTGTTAAAGCTTAATACATCTGCCCCAATATCGGCAAATTGCTGCCTCCGAAGGGCTGTTATTTTTATCAGGGCCTTTTCTAGGAGTTTGTGGGCCATGCATTCCCATTGGGCGCCCACCGGCACCCAACCTCGCAGGAATCTGCTTATATCACGCCACCCAATGCTGCTGGAGAACTGCAATCCACCAACCCACCTGCTGATGTGGGCATGAAATCTTCTAGATAAACCTAGATAATCTGAATGTTCTAATTGACCCCTGATTACATTCACCGGAGCCATCACAGAGGGTAGGTTACATCATGTACCTGGGGAATGTTGGGAAGATTGGTCACAGATACAGTACCTCCACTGCAGGTACCTAGATACAGTACCTCCACTGCAGGTACCTAGATACAGTACCTCCACTGCAGTTGGTTGTCAGTTCCAACAGGGGTACAACAGTGGCTCCACGGGATATAATGTGTGGTCAATGTTTGGGAAAGACATAAAAAAGGACGATGTACATTTTTCAAAAATGTTATAAAAAAGGACTTCATGTCCCAGTGGACAAGGAGGGGGAATACTTTCTAAAAAAAAGGGTTCCGAGCAAAGCATGGTAGACTTATACGATGTCCATGTTGACGTTTTGCCTGTCTACCTTTTCCATTTGCCTGTCAACCAATAGTGGTCAACCTAATGGCTGTCGTACTTTTTACCGTGGATAAGTCGACCCACCCCGTTAACAATATTGAAGGCCATGGACAAAGCAATGCACAGGGACCCGATGTACTGCACAGGATTATTCCTCTAGGCTAGTGTTACAGCAGCTTTACCCTCAATGTTACAGGGATTATTTTTTACATTATTTGGGTGCTAGTGGTTTATCGTTTATTTAGTACACACTAGAAAAATCTTCACTTTGTTCTAGGGAGTGGTATGATGGTGATTTTAAAACGATCAGACATATCGTTTGTCGTCCAGTTTCCCTTACAGACTGCTCAATTGGCACAGAGCTTTCTCGCAAGCTTTGTCCCTGGTGTCTTTCTATCAGCAATGAATTCATTTTACTGCACATTTATTAACATGAATAATTCTCCATTTCACTTATTTTTGTCTGCTTTAATTATTTTTTCTATTAGGCCGAATTATCACTATCTGCGGATTGGACCGATATTATCCTTATATGTAGATGGTGGTGATTCGGCCTCATAGAAAAAATAAATAAAGCAGCCAAAAATAAGTGAAATGGAGAATAATTCATGTTAATAAATGTGCAGTCAAATGAATTCATTGCTGATAGAAAGACACACCCATCCCTAGCACCGCTATAGCTATAACCCACACATTTACATGGTACTGTACATTAAAGTGCTGGGTCATATTCATCACCGTTAGTTAGAACCGTTTTCCTTATTGATACCTATAACGCAGGGGACTTCCATAATCAGTACTATAGAATGCAACAGTACCTGTAATACTGCTTTCACATTGCAGAAACGGGTATTGACCCGGTATTCTTAAATGGGACTTTAAAACGGGTCTGAACCTTTAGACCTTTCACATTGCAGGTGAAAACCATTTTAAAAAGCATTCAATACCATTCACACATTCAACCCGTTTAACCCCCAAGGGACACGTTTCAAGCCATAGAAATAGAGCCATTCACACTGCCTAAAAAACGGCTTTGAAACGTGTTGAAATACCAGTTAACTTTAACCCGTAAATCAACTGGCACTTTCACACTGCAGCCTTAAACGTTTTAAAATGGAAAAAAACGGCAATATACCATTTTAAAAGTGCAGTGTGAAAGGGGTATAAGTTACCATCTGCAGGGACCTTTCCAATTGTCTCCAGCAGGTAATTATAGAACGTTCAATTTGTACTGATGTAAATATTTTACTTGTATGTTTGTCTGCTGTATGTAATCTTGTTGTATGTTCTACACCCTATGGTGTATGGGACTAGGGAACCCTAGAGGGGCCTTATAAATAAAATAAGATAATAATAATATTAATAATAATAAGCCTACCAGAATTGTTCAGGTTATTATATTGATGTCATTTTCCACAGTTATTACAGTCACGCTGAAATCCATCTTACACATACAGTGTAGCCACGTTTCCCTGACATATCGCACACACGCCTTATACCCCGGCTTAGACACATTCCTTAGGAATCAAGTCATAATGACAACACTTAAAATGTCAAAAGTACATTTTAGCGCTGGATTGCGGTTTGGGGTTTCAGTCTAGGGCTTAGTGAAAAATATGTACAGTATGACGTCACGCTGACTGTCGCGGCACACAATGCTGCGAAGGTGACAAGCTAATATGCTACGCAGAACGTGTGTGTATCGGTGAGGCACATGTAACATTGCCAGAAGTACCGAATCCTGTGGGAAACTCCTGCATTCCGCACTAACACCCAGGAGAATGAGAGTTGCAGGATGCTGTGGATATGATCTGAGCGCTGTGGTTTCCCCAGGTGCTTTAACCCTTTGAGTGCCAACATCTCTCATATTGTTATATAAATTCAAATAAACATTCTTGTATATAAAAAAAGATGATACTTCCTACTGTATATAAGGTAACATTACCGGTCATTTTAAGGAACACAAATATTTGCTTGGCTATGTTAACACCAATATTGTTAAATTCACTCGGCACTCAAAGGGTTAATAGATGAGCTGAGCCACGTCCAGGCCTGTGTAACCTCAGTACAGAAGAGCGCTGGTTATGGGCGCAGGAGACAGGGGGCAAGCACTATTGGGCAGGGGTCATGTATACTCATGGGCACAACAGACTGGGGTATATATTTATTAGAGTAGGGGTTTATAGAAGTGGAAATACTGCCCAAAGCAACCAATCAGATTCTACTTACATATGTCTACCACATTCTAGAAGATAACAGATAGAATTGAAGTGGTTGCTATGGGCAACATCACAACTTCTATAAAGCTGCACTTTAATGAATACAACCCTATATTCTGTTCTGTTCAGTTATGGCATGTACTGTAGATTGTAAGCTTGCTGTCTATCAAAATAACTGTTATTAACAAATTATTATTATTAATAAGCAGGCCCTGGTAAAAATAATCTCCCCCCCCCCTCTAGGTGCCACTGCCTCAGACCTCATACCTCTGCTTCCCATACTCTGCAATCAATATTACATACTGTGCATATAGATCCATATTACGTGTACTGCATGTAAGATCTCACGAGCAGGGCCCTCTTGTTCTCTATTGTATTCAACTGTCAGTCACTGTTTTGATTATTCGTTTCTGTACTCTGTGATTGGGTGCTAATAATAATGTGACTATACATGTTAAGATCTTTTAGTCATACCTGGAAAGACTAAAATATCTTAAAATGTATAGTTTGGAGCAGAGAAGGGAAAGAGGGGACATGATAGAAATCTTCAAATATATCAAGGGTTTTAACATAGTACATGAGGGAAATTTTCTTCAAAGGAAAAGAAGTAATAGAACACGAGGACATGCACTGAAACTGGAGGGAGGTAGGTTCAGGGGAAATGTTAGAAAGAATTACTTCACAGAAAGGGTAGTGGATAAGTGGAATAGCCTCCCATCAGAGGTGGTAGAGGCTAAGACAGTAGAACAATGTAAACATGCTTGGGATAGGCATATGAATATCCTTTCAAAGAAATAAGGATCAAAAAGGGTTGAGATTACCTGAAGGATAAAAAAGGGGCAGACTAGATGGGCCAAATGGTTCTTATCTGCCGTCAAATTCTATGTTTCTATGTTTCTATGCGGAAAGAGAAAAGATAGGTGTATACAACAAAGCGCTCAGTGTAAGCCTAGGTACCATACAGATTTTAGATCACCATATTTGGAATGGATTGAAATAGATATCGCAGACTCCTTGTAGTTGTCCAATAACCAGACTGAGAGGATATCTGTAATGATAACCACCTCCCCTCACAGTGTAATGTGGTTGAGGTGGTAAAACAGAAAAGGGCGATAATGTAAATTATCTTTGATAAAAAGATAACCAAGGAGTCTGCGAAATCTATTTCAATCCATTCCAAATATGGTGATCTAAAATCTGTATCGTACCCAGGCTCACACTGAGCACTTTGTTGTATACACCTATCTTTTCTGTTTCCAAATTTGTATTATGGGGTTATTTTGGATGTTAACCCTTTGGTGTATGTATATAAGCTGCACGCTGTGTTAATCGTGCACAATTGTTATTACCATCTTTTCTGTGTTTCACTGTTACATATGCCCCAAGAATGGCTCTGTCTGGTGACATCTAGTGGCCTGCGGTGTGCAAAACACTTGAATTTATCTCACAGAGGTGAGGAGCAGCATTAGCTTTTTATTATTTAAAATTAAGCCAGGTACACACCGCGCAATATGTCCAGCGGTAGGACGGATCAGACCGGACATATAGCGGATATTGCTCAGTGTGTATGCGCGATATGTATGCTTCCGCGGTTCCTTGCAAGGACACTCGGATTGATGTGCTGAAAATCAAACCTAGGGACATCACTAGCAACTCCGTGCATGGTAATAACGGACGGAACAGCGATTGTTCTTCATTAGCATCGCTCCAGTGCGCACGGGTGATCTAGGATGATGGGGATGTCGGAACGACTCTCCATCGCTCCATTGTGTACCCGGCATTAGCCTTCCACTCAGGGCAGTTATAGATGTGAACCAGCGATAGCCATTGCATAATCACAATCCTATACACTCATACCTACACTTATACTCCCATCACTTAAATACCATACACTCATCCTCACAATTGGTTCATTCTTTCTGACAAAATCCTTCTTAGATGGACAAAACCATGTGCACTGCAGGGGGGCAGATGTAACTTGTGCAGAGAGAGTTAGATTTGGGTGGGGTTTTTTCTTCAAAGTGAGATCTATATTGCAGTGTAAAAATAAAGCAGTCAGTATTTTTCCTGCACAGAAACAAAATTACTCACCCAAATCTAATTCTCTCTGCACATGTTACATCTGCCCCCCCTGCAGTGCCCATGGTTTTGTCCATCTAAGAAGGATTTTGTCAGAAAGAATGAACCAAAATAAGGCCCAATGATTCACCTCAACTAGTACTTTCATTCTTTTGATGGGTGCCGGACAGGGTCCGACAGTCGGGATCCTGACAGGCATTTACCCGACATCGGGATCCCGACTGTCAAAACACCGACAGCCAGGTTTCCGACGGCCACCGGTTATTTTCCCTCGTGGGGGTCCACGACCCCCATAGAGGGAGAATAGAATAGGTGGCGAGCATAGCAAGCCACCACGCCCGCTTCGTGGCGAGCGCAGAGAGCCCGTAAGGGACTTAGTTGTGCTCACCAAGCTGTCTGGGTCCGGCCAGTCATGATCCCGACGTCGGGCAAATGACTGTCGGGATCCCGACTGTCTGACCCCTGTACCACACCCCTTTTGATAGCTTGCCTACCCCATACACACACACACATGCGCACACCCACCCACTTACTAGTTGTAAGTATGATCAGTCCAACGTGTGCCACAATCACATGCAGTCCTGAGTGTGCCATAGCTGTTCTCAGGGAAGATCTCCAATCTTCTCAAAGACTGTTAGGTGAATCTTTCAAATGTAAAAGGATGTCAGCCCTTCAGTACGCTTTTATAGGCAACGGTCATTTAGAAGGGTGGTGGCATCATTGAGTTGTGCCATCAGTATTAATCTCAAGCTTAGCGTCCCTTTTACAAGCTGTGTAGATAGTACTTTAATACACAACGGTCAGACAAGTGGATATAGGGAGTGTCAGTGAAATCCTTTCTTCTTCCAAGAGCAGGAATTCAGAAGGAGTGTAACGGTAACGGTTTATATATACACAGAGCAAAACATCCTACGGCGATATAATGAAAGTAAGGTAGTAATTACATTAACTGTCTCACGTAAACGACTTAATAATCAGGAGAGCTGGGCTGATTTATTTATGCTAATTACTGCTCATTACTTATTGATGTAGGAAAATGTTCAGACATCCTTCTGGTAGAATCTAGGGACAGATCATTATTGCCAACCTTTGCATAATGGTCAGGAGGCTCCTGAAAATAAGATGGTTCTCCCAAAAATCAGGTGGTAATCCTAGAGAGTGGGCAAGTCTCATGGATCATGTGCCCACCCCATACTTACTGACTTTTAAAGTTGCCTCTCCGGGAGAAGCCGGGAGAGGAAACCCAATGCTGCATGTTAGGGGACAAGGCTGACATCACAAAGCCCCACCCCCAATCCTCAAAAACTCTACGATTTGCAGGTCCGCAGGGAGGGGGTGGGGCTAAAATGATGTGAATTTACGTGGTTCCCATCATTTCAGTCAGGCCCCCTCCACCCGGGCCCGAGAATATGTTTTAGTGACTTCGATGGGCGCAGGGGCTTTGGGGAACATGCACGAGCCTTGCCCACCTTCCCGATTTTTCCAGGAGGGTAGGCAAGTATGGTTACCCACTGCCAAGTTGCCCTCTAGCCAAGTGACATGGGTGGACCAGGTGGGCAATGACGTGATTCACACTAATTTGCATCATCTTAGCCATGCCACCGATTTACAATGGCGGTAATCTCATGACGTGATCACACAGTCAGTATGTACATAGTTGTATTAACATCTTTAAATCTGTTCCTTAATATTCTTTATATTTTTGTTTTTCTCTTAATTGTATAGTAAATAACTTGAGATAGTAGGAGACAGGTGCGGGTAAACAGTTGCCCACTCTCCATGAATAACCAGGAGGCTCATGAAAATTGGGTGGTGCTGTCGGCCTCCTGAAAGAGTCCAAGTCTCCTGGATTCGAGCATGATATTCCACCAAGCTGCCCATTTATTGAGTGAAGTGGGCGGTCCAGACAGCTGTAACGTGATTTGCACTGAATCATGTCATTTAGCCACGCCCCTGCGTTGTATAGAGCGTGGCCATGACAACCGCACCTCCTGTGTTGCCTCTTATCTCAACTCCTGTCCCTGCAGCCTATACCGTGTCACACCTGTCTGCTCCTCCCCCTGCTGCACCAAGCTATTAGGAAATAATGTGCAAGGACGGCCCTGAGACCTCAATGTATTAGGAAATAATTTGGGAGGGGGGCCCGGAGATCTGGACACAAATTAGGAGATACTTTGTGTTGGGGGCCCCCTAGAATTAGACTGCCTAGGGGCCTCCTCAGGGCTTTATCTGGCATTGGGTATTAATTACCCGGAAGGGAGGGTTGGGGAAGGTTAGCGTTATGTTGGGGGAAGGGAAGGTTAGGTTACGTATCCCAATTATAGAACACCATATAGGCTATAGGCATAGAGGCTTAGTAAGTAAATTAACTAAATCTTCTAAAAATGTAAAAAGGTGGTGTTACCCATGGCAACCATTCAGATTCTGTCCATCATTTTCTAGAACGTATTATTTTATCTATTGCAAATAATTGTTTAAGGAGGAACCATTTCCATTTAGTATTGAATTGAAAAATTGTAGGGGAATAACAGCACTGATAGTAATATATTGGTAATAGGTTAAATATAAACTGTAGAAACTACCTGGAGCAAAGCAGAGCAAACAGTGGTCATTAATGTGCAGATGTGAGCAAGCCAAGATGCTTTATAACAAGATGGGAAGAAACTGTGACAAGGGCGCCACTACCAATGATGCAGCTGCTATGGGGCCTAGAGCTGAAGGGGGCCCATCTTTACCGTCTAAGTTATATGTTTTACATACATTTATGCAAAATAGGGGGCCCTTACAAACGTTTGTTATGCGACCAACGAATATCTAGTTACGCCCCTGATCTATGATACATTTGGAGACAATAGAAGCTACTCAGAAACGCAAATATAATACTGTATATTACCCCATCCTAAAGGAACCTTGCAATGGTACTTCACAAAGTGATTGACAGCCAGAAACCATGTGGGGGGAGGTAACCGGGTGTGTTGCAACCATTTTCAGGGTACAGATGGAGCCCCTCTCGTGCTTGCTCAGTTCTCGCCAGAACGTCCCCGCTGGCGAGAGCTGGAAGGGGGGGGTCATGGCAGCGATGGCGACCTTTGGTGGTGGCAGGGGAGGCGGCAGACGGCGGCTGGAAGCTCCATCGCCACTGGGTGCGCGAGCGTCTAGTGCGCATGTGCCACCTGGCAGGAGCTGGCGATGGAAGCGCCAGCCCCTGGCTGAATAAAATGTGCTCCATCTGTATGTCTACAAGTGCAATCCCATACACAGAATAAACGTCACCAGAGTCTGATTCAATGTAACCGCAAGTGCCATTGCGTGATTGTGCGCTTGATTATTGCGACTAAACAAACTGCTACACATTTCCAGGCATTAGCATAAATCTACACATTACAATATTGTCCTTCCAATGCATTAGTGTACATTTCTGAGTAAGGACCTCATTCACACTTTTCAACTTTTCCAGAAGAGGGAGACTCATAATTTTCTGGGCAATCCCCTGCTCCTATGGAAAAGTGGCTGAACATCCTACATTCCGTCCACTTCCTAGTGAAGAATAGGGCAGGATCTACATAAGTATAATGAAGTCTGTGTATGGATGTTCCATGATAACTCTTGAATGCTTTAACTAATCGTCTTCAAACCTTGCACACTATCTTATTATCTTACGGAACGATCTAAGTTCGAAGATGGGTTTAATGGGACGAGCCCTTAAGGGTCATAAGGGCCCATGCTATTTCTGTTGTTTTCATACATTGTGATATGTCGTTGGAAAGCTAATGACTTTCTTAATACAACACAATAAACAGACTCCCTTAAGTGGACCCTTAACGGCCTATAAGGTTACATTCAATGAAAAACATTTTCACTTTACAAAACTTTTGACAAACTGAAATGAATTAAGCGACTCATCGGCAGAGTGGTTTGTGAATCAAACACTGTAGATATCGTTTTTCTCTTGATTGTTTTCTTATTCATTGAGGGATTTCACAATCTCCTGTACCTGCTGCAGCAGCTCCTGACCTGCTGTGGTTCTTCCCGCAGACCCACAAATCACAGCATTTTGCCATGACTGGGTGGGGCTTAGCGATGAAAAAGGCCCCACCCCCTAAAGTGTCCTGCAGCGTCTCCTCTCCAGGCTGCTCCCAGAGAGGAGACCATAATGGTAGGTAAGCATGCCCTCGATTCTATAAGTTATATTGGGTCAAAGTCTGCATGAAAGCTAGGTAGTAATTATGCCACTGTACAAGGCACTGGTGAGACCTCTGTCACACTCACTCTTTAGTCACACAGGTGAAGGAAACCGGTATGATGGAGTTGCTTCAATAATATTTAATCATAGCAGTGGTAAGTATAATTGAACAAAATACAGGGTTTGACCAACAGGGCCACAAAGGAAATACACAACTATCACCGTACAATTTTATTATTTCCGGAACATGCACTGCCATCCAATGGTCTCGATATGCTTCTGCGTTCCGTACCTCTAACCACAATGAATCTTACCTTTGTGGTTTGACAACAGTTTACAATCTACAATACTTAAAATGACTCTAATATACAATTGAGGACTAACCTAGGCCGGAGTGGATCAATGAGGTGTTTATAAGGTATTATTGCGCAATAATGCTCCAGCTACTCTTTACAACTGAATTAAATCCTATTCTATTCTTGTTCTATTACAGGTTCCTATCGCTTTCTATAATAACTACAACAAGATACTCGGTAAGTATTTTCGCCTTCACTGGCGACAAGGTAATAAATTATAAGTTGCAACTGTATCTACAATGAACTGTCCTACCGTTACTATACTAAATTAGTCTCTGAAGTTAGGTCTCTAGAAAGTACTTAGCGACTGAGCCAATACTGTCTGTGGATGACTGCAATTGTAGTATTTGGTACCTCCTTGCTGGTGCTTTGGGTTTCCCCAGGCGACGGCGCCGGGTTTATCCCTGCTTAAAGTTTTCGGAAGTCACAGTGGGTTTCCCCAGGCCGTTGGGCCGGGTTTATCCCTTCTCCTACGTTCCCTCGCTTCGGGTTTCCCCTGGCTGCTGAGCCGGGTTTATCCCTTCTCTTTGGCGCTCCTACTCTCCAGATGATCTCCTTGCTGTATCATATGATGAGGGTACTGCCTGCACTGGCGACGTACTTGCAAATGGCGGGACCTCCCCTGACACTCTGGGTCGGGTTTAGCCCGGTTAACCGCTGGGTGACAATCGCAATTACGGGTGTAATGACGTCTTAATGGTTATAGGATCATGCTACCCTCTTGCCACCCTCAATTTGGTGCATCAGATGTGTCCTGCCCTACTGTTGTTCATACAGATGTATCAGTGTTGAGTGCGTCTATAACCTGCCCAGGGCAGAATTACACTCACCACTCCGCGTAAGCACTGCTGACAGCTGCCTGGATCAACACTGCAGACGGCCGCCTCTCAACGTCTCAGCGCCGCCCCTGTCACCACTCCGGACGGCCTCTTAGCAATGGCGCCGCCTACTATGTGACGCACCAAGTCGGCCGCGCCTCTTCTCCCTGGTGCCGCCTCTCAACACCGGACGACCACCGGATTCCTCAGGCTCGCTGCTCACCGTGACACGTTCCCGCTGAACCTATTCCCAGAGCTCAGGTAATGTCGCTTCAGCTTCGTGTCAGCGCTGTTACACCCGGTCAGCTGTGCGGTTCTGCTCGTTACTCGTTCCTCCAGCTAACTACGCCACAGCCGTTACTCCGGGTTCCCTTTATCCCCTCCGCCTCGAGGCTCGTACTCCCCCTTGCTCCACGAGGCAGCCAACTTTATTTACAAGGCTAACGGGCATAAGTTCTCATCCCCCCGTTGTACGGGGTATATGGACGAATCCGGTACTATAGTTCCTGGGGGGGGGACCAGTCCATTTTCCCCTCTGAAGGGGCACACTGTTGTCCCCATAAAGTCACTAGATTGTACACTCTATATACAATATGTTAAACCTTCTTTAACATTCCACCATTATGTCATATTCACATATATACAATGGTATAACAGTAGAGGCTGCCACATTTTTCCCTGCTGAACTTTTGCATGTCCCCATGCATTACATCACAATTTACAAATATACAGTGGCGGCCTATTCTCATTATCTCACAAATGACTAATCTCGATACCTATGAGGTAATACCCCTTGGGTACTTCTTTCAGAACGTCGAAGGTTCAGGGGAACGGCTTCAGAGGAGGCAGACCCTGCCCTTTCAGACCGTGGCTCTTCCACCGGACGATCATTCTCCTTAGCCGGGTTCGTAGCCATGTCTGAAAACGAACCAGGGTCCGACACAACCCGGCCACTCAGGGGCCAGAATAACATCATTAGATGATCGAAGGATTCCCAGGAAGATCTCACAGAATCTGACAGTTCGTTCGGAGTTGGTTCACCAGTGTCATTCTCCGGAATCTGCAGGTCTTCCGGCTTTCCAAGTGATCCCGAGACCTTCTTTAGCTGGCTGCGATGTACCAACCACACTCCCGCTACGCCAGACCTGGAGATGTGGTACGTATCTACCTCCGGGTGCGGAATACCCACGATTTGGTAAGGCTGTATTTCCCAAAAGGGCTCCAGTTTGGACTGACGGCGATTCTTCCTTCGCCAAACGAGATCTCCTATTTGTAACGGTGCAGCTCTGGCGGATGCATTATAATAGTCAGTTTGCCTCTGCTGGGCCCGCTTCATGTTATCCGTAACCGCCCGATACGCCACTTTCAATTTTCTCTTGTGCTCCTGTACCCACGGGCTTTGATAATTATCTTCCACCAACATATTCATGGGCAATTCTACCTGCACATCTGCTGGTATGGCCCCCTCTCTTCCAAACATTAGATAAAAAGGAGTGTATCCGGTGGAGCTGTGAATGGAATTATTATACAGGTACGTAAGTTCGGGTAGTACAGTGGGCCAACTGTTTCGATCAGCAACGGGGAGGGCCCGAAGCATTCTAATAATGGTTTGATTTGCACGTTCGCATAGTCCGTTACATTGCGGGTGATACGCCGTGGTTCTTAGCTTCTTGCAATGATACAGCGTACAAAGTTCTTGGAACAGACCAGATTCAAAAGCAGGACCTTGGTCCGTCAGTATGTGCTCAGGGAAACCGTACAGCCGAATAAAGGCCTTCCACAACGTTTCAGCGGTCACCCGAGCAGTCACATCTCGGACAGGGACAACCACCAGGAACTTGGAGAAATGATCCACTATCGTGAGAGCGTACTGATGTCCTGAGCTACTTTGTTCTAATTTCACGTGATCCACGGTCACAATTTCCAAGGGCCTCTGAGTGACTATGGAATGCATTGGAGCGCGTTGTTGAAGCGTAGGGGGATTCTTTATGGCACAACTAGAGCACCGAGAGCACCAGTCCTCAACATCGGCCGCCATGCCCACCCAATAAAACCGCCTCCTCAAGAATGCTTCCGTCCTTTGCACCCCAAAGTGCCCCGAATTGTCATGATAGGCTTGTAAAAGACTGTTCTGGTGGCCCCGAGGGATTATGATCTGAGTCATGGGGCTATGGGTATGTGGATTGATACTACAACGCACCAATAGGCCCTTCTGAATTCGAAGTTTCTGTCTCTGTCGAATCAATTTAATCACCTCCGCCGGAGCCTGTTTCCGCTCCTCTTTTCCCAGCGCCTTGTTAGCCACTATGAGTTCCTTGACACTACTGATGATGTGGCTTTCTATCTGTATTTGTTTCCACTTATGCTCTGGTTCCTGATCCACCATTTGTGGTGCGACTGAATGAACATTAGCGAAAGACTGACTCTTGAACTGCTCCGGTGGTTTAGTGAAAGCAGCCTGAAACTTTGGCATCTCCACCTCTTCCCACTCATCCAGGTCCTCAGGGATCTCCTGGTCCGCAGTGGGCAGTCTGGATAACGCGTCAGCGTTAACATTCATTTTTCCGCTGCGATACTTAATGCTGAAATTAAAATTAGACAGCCTGGAAGCCCATCTTTGCTCAATGGCGCCCAACTGAGCCGTACTTAAATGGGCTAACGGATTATTGTCTGTGTAAGCCACAAAGGCCTGCCCCAACAGATAATTCTTGAACCTTTCCGTAATAGCCCAAACTAAAGCCAGAAACTCTAATTTGAACGCGCTATAGTTCGAGTCATTACGTTCGGACGTTCTCAAACTTCTGCTTGCATAGGCTATAACCTTCTCCGTTCCTTGCTGGTTCTGAGAGAGCACGGCTCCCAAGCCTTGGTGGCTGGCGTCGGTGTACAAGATAAAAGGGCAGTCATAATTCGGGTATGCCAGCACAGGCGCTTGGATTAGTAACTGCTTTAATAAATCAAACGAGTGCTGCTGCTGTTCCGTCCACTTGATAGGTAAATTCTTCCTCATGTTCATCCTGGTAACGCCCCTGAGAGTTTCATGCAGTGGGGCAGCAATTTGGGCGAAATTCTTGATGAAGCGGCGATAATACCCCACAAATCCCAAGAATTTCCTCACTTCGGTCAGATTGGTCGGGGTGGGCCATTCCCGGACAGCAGAAGTCTTTTCAGGATCAGGGAGCACTCCTTCGGCCCCTACTATATGTCCCAGATACTTCACTCGGGTTTTTAGGAGGTGGCACTTTGAGGGTTTTACTTTGAGTCCATAAACAGCCAACCGCTGGAAGACTTCATTCAAGTGTTCTAAGTGCTCGTGGTAGGTTTGCGAATAAACAATTATATCGTCCAGATACAGTAACACGATATGGAAATTCTTGTCGCCCAAGCAATGTTCCATAACGCGTTGAAACGTAGCTGGGGCATTTGTTAGGCCAAAGGGCATTCTCTCCCATTCATATAAACCCATTGGGGTAGTGAAGGCAGTTTTCTCCTGGTCATTCGGATCTACTTGCACCTGCCAGTATCCACTCGTGAGATCGAGAGTAGAGAAATACGTGGCTTGCCTCAGAGCCGTGAGAGATTCCTCTATCCTTGGAAGCGGATATGCGTCACGGTGGGTAACTTGATTCAGACGACGATAATCCACGCAAAATCTAAGCGTGCCATCTTTCTTCCTGACCAACACTATAGGGGATGCCCATGGACTGTAGCTCTTTCGCACCACGCCGGCAGTCTCCATCTCCTCCAACATGTCCCTCACTGGTTGGTATAAGCTAGGAGCCAGGGGTCGATATCTTTGTTTTATGGGAGGGGCATCTCCGGTGATGATGCAATGTTGAATTCGGGAAACTCGTCCGATGTCCAAGGCGCTTTGACTAAAAGTGTCAGCATTCTGCTGGACCACCCGCAGGACTCCTGCTTTTAATTCCTCGGGGGTATCTTCCTCCCCGATTTTGATTGAATCCCACCAGGTCGTGAGACTTTCCGACTGACTCGATTCCTCGACAGTCTCCTCCGGCCTCTCAGATTCCTTCATATCACAACTCTCTGTCATTATAGGAACCCACACTAAGGTAGCGAGGACCTGGTTCCTGTAGAGAGTAATCGAATAATTGTGGGGATTCATCACCCGGATAGGTACTCGGCCATTCTGTACTGTCACCAAAGTGCGGGCGATTAAAATATCTTTCCTTACTCTATGAAGGTAAGGTTCCACCATGGCATCATACGGCCTTCCTAGAATACCGCACTTGGTCTTTCCCCACACTAAGAGTTCTGAATTGGGTTGCACTTCAATCGGCTGACGATCCATCACTTTTACTCGGCCGATGGGACCGGGACTGTTCATCAACTGTTGCTGACCCTGGATGACTTTAATGGTCTTACATAAAGCACTTTGCACCATGGGAGAGGTCTTAGACAGTTCTGACTTTAGTGCAATGATCAGTTCTTCTGGGCAGTACCATAAAACATTCATCCCCACGATGACAGCAGGAACTAGGGAATCGTCTACATCGGTGATTAAACAGCCCTGCTTGAGCATAATGGCCTGTCCAACTTGTACATCTAAGTCACAATAGCCCACACAATTAATGTCTTGTCCGTTACTGGCCAATAATTTTAACCACGAAGGAGTAGCAGCGAGACTGCCTTTGGAGGGCCAACAGTGATGGAAAAGCCGTTGTTGAATAGTGGTCACCGGGGACCCCGTATCTAGCAATGCCGAAACTTCTTGACCCTCAATTTTAATGCGGATTACGGGGCAATGTCCAATGTACTGTGGAGACCATTCTTCAGGGACCGGATCCTGATCATTCAGTTCCCCCGAGGGTCGGTCTCTGTCCTCGGGGGTCTCTGGTTTAACGCCTCTTCACTTCGGCAAAATCTCTCGACATGACCACATTGGCCGCATCTCCGACAGATTGGACGTCCCTGTGGGTCAAACCGATCGGTAGCGCGTCGTCCTCGGCCTGATGACCCATCACGCCACTCACTCCGTCCTTGCCGGTCATTCATGCGTCTCCCACCTCCACTGGATGGTGATACACTTCTCTGCGCCAGTTTTTGTAAATCTCGCTTAATCTGGTTGACACTAATAGCCAGGTCTTCTACTTGTCCCTTCAAGGTGTATGTTAGATCAGAGGTGGGGTTTTGCACACTTTGGGTAAGTGCCGGCCGCATCTTAATATCTTCTCCGGGCACCAACCCCTCCATTTCACTGCTGCTCCCTTCTGGATAACCGGGGTATTCAGAAAAGGTCACTTCTTTATTTTTCTTGGTTCCCATGACTTTAATAGCGGTTTCCTTAAACTCGGCAAAAGTCTTGGGGCCATTTTGTAATTTTAACATTTTTAACTGGATTTTTATCCCCTCGTGATAAGCGCCTTCGATGAACTGGGTGATTAAGGTATCGTCATCCTCGGGTCTTCCTTCCACATGTCCTTCGCCGTTAATGTCAAGTAACGCCTCTTGCAGTCCCAACGCAAAATCTCGGAGCGTTTCCCCTGCCCTTTGCTTCCGGCTATAAAAGCGACTCTTGCGCTCCGGCAGGGTACTTGTGTCAAAGGTCGTAGCTAATTTCTGAAAGATTTGCTCCGCTGTCAGTTTTTGTTTCGATGGCCAAGATGCCACCTCTCTAGCCGCTGCTCCTTTGAGCTGACCCGTTAAGATCTCTATTTGTTGCTCACTTCCAGGTTTATACAATTTAAACATCGACCTGATCCTTTTCCTGAAGGCCTTGAACACGCTTCCGTCTCCATCTGTCTCTTCTCCCGAATACATGGGAAGCCATGGTGCTCCGAAATAATAGGGCAGAGTGATGGGATTCGTGCCCGTTTCTGTCGGTTCTGTTTGTGCACTAGTTGATACACCGCTTTCCTGTTCCTCTCCTAACGCTCCCTCCTGCTCCTCTGCCGACATGTTCTCGCTTTGTCCGGATCCTATTCGTGGACGCCAAATGTCACACTCACTCTTTAGTCACACAGGTGAAGGAAACCGGTATGATGGAGTTGCTTCAATAATATTTAATCATAGCAGTGGTAAGTATAATTGAACAAAATACAGGGTTTGACCAACAGGGCCACAAAGGAAATACACAACTATCACCGTACAATTTTATTATTTCCGGAACATGCACTGCCATCCAATGGTCTCGATATGCTTCTGCGTTCCGTACCTCTAACCACAATGAATCTTACCTTTGTGGTTTGACAACAGTTTACAATCTACAATACTTAAAATGACTCTAATATACAATTGAGGACTAACCTAGGCCGGAGTGGATCAATGAGGTGTTTATAAGGTATTATTGCGCAATAATGCTCCAGCTACTCTTTACAACTGAATTAAATCCTATTCTATTCTTGTTCTATTACAGGTTCCTATCGCTTTCTATAATAACTACAACAAGATACTCGGTAAGTATTTTCGCCTTCACTGGCGACAAGGTAATAAATTATAAGTTGCAACTGTATCTACAATGAACTGTCCTACCGTTACTATACTAAATTAGTCTCTGAAGTTAGGTCTCTAGAAAGTACTTAGCGACTGAGCCAATACTGTCTGTGGATGACTGCAATTGTAGTATTTGGTACCTCCTTGCTGGTGCTTTGGGTTTCCCCAGGCGACGGCGCCGGGTTTATCCCTGCTTAAAGTTTTCGGAAGTCACAGTGGGTTTCCCCAGGCCGTTGGGCCGGGTTTATCCCTTCTCCTACGTTCCCTCGCTTCGGGTTTCCCCTGGCTGCTGAGCCGGGTTTATCCCTTCTCTTTGGCGCTCCTACTCTCCAGATGATCTCCTTGCTGTATCATATGATGAGGGTACTGCCTGCACTGGCGACGTACTTGCAAATGGCGGGACCTCCCCTGACACTCTGGGTCGGGTTTAGCCCGGTTAACCGCTGGGTGACAATCGCAATTACGGGTGTAATGACGTCTTAATGGTTATAGGATCATGCTACCCTCTTGCCACCCTCAATTTGGTGCATCAGATGTGTCCTGCCCTACTGTTGTTCATACAGATGTATCAGTGTTGAGTGCGTCTATAACCTGCCCAGGGCAGAATTACACTCACCACTCCGCGTAAGCACTGCTGACAGCTGCCTGGATCAACACTGCAGACGGCCGCCTCTCAACGTCTCAGCGCCGCCCCTGTCACCACTCCGGACGGCCTCTTAGCAATGGCGCCGCCTACTATGTGACGCACCAAGTCGGCCGCGCCTCTTCTCCCTGGTGCCGCCTCTCAACACCGGACGACCACCGGATTCCTCAGGCTCGCTGCTCACCGTGACACGTTCCCGCTGAACCTATTCCCAGAGCTCAGGTAATGTCGCTTCAGCTTCGTGTCAGCGCTGTTACACCCGGTCAGCTGTGCGGTTCTGCTCGTTACTCGTTCCTCCAGCTAACTACGCCACAGCCGTTACTCCGGGTTCCCTTTATCCCCTCCGCCTCGAGGCTCGTACTCCCCCTTGCTCCACGAGGCAGCCAACTTTATTTACAAGGCTAACGGGCATAAGTTCTCATCCCCCCGTTGTACGGGGTATATGGACGAATCCGGTACTATAGTTCCTGGGGGGGGGACCAGTCCATTTTCCCCTCTGAAGGGGCACACTGTTGTCCCCATAAAGTCACTAGATTGTACACTCTATATACAATATGTTAAACCTTCTTTAACATTCCACCATTATGTCATATTCACATATATACAATGGTATAACAGTAGAGGCTGCCACACCTCTATTTGGACCTAGAATTTGGAGTACATTTCTGGGCTCCTCACTACAAAAAGGAGATTTCAGAACTAGAAAAAGTCCAGCGAAGGGCAACCAAGTCATTAATCTATGAGGACAGATAAGCATAATAGGGAATAGTTACACTGGAAAATGGACGTTTAAGGGGAGACATGCTCCCATGTACAAATATATCAGGGGAGGATATAAGGAACTGTCAGGAGCCCTATTTACTTTGAGGTCGGAGACAAGGACATGTGGGCATATGCTCAGGCTGGAGGAGAGAAGATTCCGTACCCTCCAAAGAAAAGGCTTTTTTTATGGTCAGGGCAGTAAAAGTATGGAACTCTCTTCCAGAAGAAGTGGGGTCAGCAGACACAATAAATACATTTAAATTAAAGAAGGACAAGTATTTATTGGAGAAAAACACCCAGGGGTACAACCGATAATCATTTTTTAGCCCAACATGGAATCAAAGTAAAAATTTCATAAGGGATGAGGAGAACAGCAGACAAAATATCGATGCCAGCATCCTGGTAGAGGGAATCCTGACAGGCTGAGCTGGTCCTAGGCAAGGAAGGCATGTCCTATATATTACCTATGCCTAGGACCGGCTCTGCCGACAGGGGTCCGGTAAGAATACCTATCTTCCCTGGCCCACCTACAACCCTCCCTTTCTACAGCCTAACCCTAACCACCCTCCCCACAGCCTAAGCCTACTTACCGCCACCCACAGCCCTCCCCACTAGTGCCTATCCTTAACCCACTTACAATCGCCACCTAACCTGAATCCTCCCACCCCACAGCCTAACCATACTGCCCCCCCCCCCCAGCCTAACCCTATGTCCCCCGCTAGTGCCTAAAGCTACCCCCCTACCCCCTCTGCCTAATACTAAACTGCCCTGCATACTAACGTGCCGGTTGCCGGCAGTCAAGATTCTGGCATCGGCATCATCCTCAAAGTAGGCATTCCAGCGCTGGTCTTCTGGTCACTAGTCGAGATGCCGACACTGGTAATATTGTATCAAACCACCATGGTACAGAGTAACAGAGTTGTTTACAGGTCCATTACACCAGGAGGTAATAGTCGAAGGCCTCATTAACCCCTTCCTCAAACCTCTATTGCAGAGAGACAAGTTCCCCAATATTCTAAAATGCGTATGTGGAAATACTTTTTTGTAGGCAAAACCCCTGTTATCTGCACTTGTACAGTACTTGGGTACTTCCTGATATCCTATTATTCTCACAATGAGCTAGTTCCTATTTTACCCATGCAACACTTCATTCTGGCAGCACAATCTGACACAGATAACATTATCAGACACATTAAGAACTTTAGCTTTATTTTCATGAACGCTTCTGCAGAGCCCTTGGGATGAGAACCTTCGCCATTAATTTGTTGTCAGCAGGGAAAGGAAATTAATATCAGACATTTTGGTAACAACCCTAGAATACTCTAGAATACAATACAATGCAAACTAACCAACCTCCTAACATGTAACAAATTCCCTGCCTACTAAAGAGAAAATGTAAAATTAGTAAAATGTTATTTACTAATCTGGATTGATAAGGGATACAACATATACAAAATAAAACATTGCAATTTGAACATGTATATATCCCAACCAGACTGTATACTAAAGTATAAAAACAGAAATCACAATTACTGTGGATGGGCATTTAACCAAGGTCATGACCTCGTTGGTGCACATCCCGTTTTCTCTATTTGTAGTGTCTCCAGTATAAATACTCAACCCCCCACCCCGTGTGCACCACTGCCGTGGTCATTCATAAGTCTTGTTATTCATCTATTATATTAATCATGTGCATTAGTGCAGCACGGATGGTGTAATGGTTAGCATTACTGCCTCACAGCGCTGAGGTCATGGGTTCCATTCCCACCATGGCCCTAACTGTGCAGAGTTTGTATATTCTCCCCGTACTTGCGTGGGTTTCCTCCCACAATCCGAAAACATACTGGTAGGTTGATTGGCTCCCAACAAATTAACCCTAGAATGTCTGTGTGTGCGTGTACATGTGGTAGGGAATATAGATTGTAAGCTCCACTGGGGCAGGGACTGATGTGAATGTTCAACTATACTTTGTACAGCGCTGCGGAATATGTGTGCGCTATATAAGAAACTGGTAATAAACAAAATAAATAAATCTGTGAGCAATTGGTGACTATAAAGTCCCAACTGAGACATTTTTCTGTGTGTCTAGCACCTTTTAATGTGTACTATTACGCATCTTTTTCTTGTTAATAAGGTTTATAAATAATCTTTAAAACCTAAATTCTGATTTATGCTCCAAACTGTTTATTGTGAGGACATTTTTGTGCTACTGCATATGATAAACTGAAAATGTATATTTGTTTTTCGTTGAATCCTCTACTTTAATAAATTGAATTGAAAGTTTGATGTTAATTGATACATTACGGACAGGGTGCCCCAAAAATAAAAAATTTTATCAGTTATTAGGACCTGTCAATGAAGGGGAGTTCTATTGAAGATTGGATCATTCGATGGCCAGTGACCAATCGAATGATGGGGGCGGATCTCACCAGGCGCCTGCAAATGGATGCTACTGTGTAACATCCATTCGTATGCCCAGCGTGAATCAGCGAATTCCCAGTCTTGTGAACCTTGTGAATTAAGCAGAATAACCCCCAGAACCTGATTGGTTGCCATGGGCAACATCCCATCTTTTCATTTTTTTTGAAGTTTTAGTAAATTTAACCCTAAATGAATGAATCTTGGCAGCGCTGAAGCTAAAAATACTCGTCACCTGCTGCATAATCCATAATGCTTGCGAGACATATGGAGAGGCATTGCTTTGTCTGGGACGTGTACCTGCAGATGCATCTGACCATGACAATGCTATACTTAGGGCAGGTGAGGCACACAGACCTATCATATGTCCGGGACGCATTGTCTGCGATGCTCCGCTCTCCTTTGTTGAACACTTGCTTGTGATTAAATGTTTGCTCGTTGTGTTTATTTTATATTTTTAGAACAAATAAAAGTTGCTCTACAGAAAACGACCCTTTGTTGATACTGCTTGTACCTGCTTGTTATGTCTAGAAATAAGGCCACTCAAAAATACATCAGAATAAGCTTTATTGGCCAGGTATACTAGGAATTTGGTTTGGATTTCTGTGCAACAGCCAGTTAGGTAACAGTGAAACAAAGACGGTACAGATATACACAACACATACGGCATAGGCTAGTTGTGCCTTGGGGGATAAGAGACACAGGGGACATATATTCACTGAGCAGCACAGCATCTATGCAGCCGTCAGCAGTGCCACTGGTCTCCTCACCAGCCAGGTAGGTGACAATACAAAGAGACAGTACATCATACAGGGGACATATACCTGCCGAGCAGCATAGCGCTTAGGCAGCCATCAGCGGTGCCACTGGTTGTTGCAGCAGCCTCAATGCTCTTCAGGTTGGGGGTCTCCCACTGCCCCCCCCCCCCCACCAGCGAACCCCAGGCGGGATGCGGGAGCGTCCTCCAAAAACCGGGAACATTCCCGCGGAAAGAGGGACAGTTGGGAGGTATGCAGATGTTCTTGGTTTATGTTCTTGGTTTATGAGAATAAAAATTGTAAAAAACGTGAATTACACTTATTGTATATCTAATCATGTATACTGTATACTGTACATCCTTACATATAAAGCCACATCCCTAAAACGCATCTGTGTCTGTCTGTCTGAACGCACTAATCTCGGAAACCGCTGGGTGCATCTTCGTGCAGTGTCACTATTATGTAGAGCAGTTCTTCCGGAAGGTTACATATATTCACCATCGCCCTGTCCTCTATGGGGGTGGAGCACAATGAGTTTATTATGATCAATCAATCAGCATGCACTATGCAAATGGAGTAACTGGAAACATCACAGCAGGGCTGCCTATCCATTTACACAGCAAGCAGTGCTGCTGAGAAGATGGCCTAGCCTGGTAAAATGTGAGGGGCGTGGCCTAATCGGGGGAGGCGGACTCATGTCCCCGTAGCAAAGAAATCCAGCTGAAATCGGGACAGCTGGGAGGTATGGCCAGGTGGCTGCAATTATGGGCACCGCACAGATGGCCATGCACACATAAGCACACATAAGCACACCAGCACACAGATCCTCAATGTCACACACCCAGGAGGAGGCAGCATCCTCGCACCACATGTACCAGCGCCTGGTAAACAGTATACCCGGTTAGGTGTCTTGGATCCTTCCATACTGCCCTCGCTGGTCATGCACACGGTCATCCGCACATATGCACTGCCACCACTCCGCGGCCGCTCCCTCCTCCTCTCCCCAGCTAGAGCTGGTGCTGGGTTTGTCAGAACCCACTGTTACTGCCTTTATCTATATTTTAAGGTCGACAGGCCTTAAGCCGACACATGAAAAAGGTCAAAATGCCTAAGGTCAACAGGGTCAAAGGTCGACACAAGCATTAGATCAACATTGGGACGGTTGACAGTCAAAAGGTCATAATGGGATTTCAGGGTTTTTTTGAGCCGACATGTGCCGGCAGGCGGTATTTCATACCCTTCCATCCTCTATGGTGAGGTGGGAGAATATAATAGTCTGCCGAGCGTAGCAAGGCACCGTGCCCGAGGCATGGCAGGTGCAGCAAGCCATGCGGTGCACTTTTTCTGTGTCCGTGTTGACTGCTTGTCGATTCTGGACAAAAAAAGTTAAAAACCTATGTTGACCTTTTGACTATCGACCTTCCCAATGTCGACCTAATGCTTGTGTCAACTTTTTGACCCTTTAGACCTTAGGCATTTTGACCTTTTTCATGTGTCGTCCTGAGCCATGTCGACCTTCAGTGGTCTTTAATTTGGTCAAACGAATGACCCATAACCCTCAGCGCCCAATGGGACTCTGCCAAATAATGGGACTCTTTATTAGCTGGCACCATTCAGACAGCAGGAGCCCAGCTCTCGCCAATTGTATCCGCCTTATACAGTATATAATAATTTTTCAGTAGCCGGCCACTGGCCCTACATGCTCCCAATTCTGAACATAATGTTTAGTGGCAGTCCTGCTATAGAAATGTATCTGCACCAAACAAAGTCAACCTGAATAAGGACCTAACCCTCATAGACAGTGTTGCAACTTACTAATCATCAGTGTTTCAATTGGGACTGACAGTGTTTTTGGTACTTGTTTACTAGCACGGCGCCCACGATATTAGGTCGCACGACATATAATCGCATCGCATCGCATGGCATACACCCGATGCACTGCGATGCAATTTTAAATTGTATAAGCCCCCCTTACAATGTTAAATGCACCCCCACGCCACCCCCACTATGAATGCCAACCCGAAGCGTGGCAAGCGCAGCGAGCCCGCGAGGGGCGGTGTTACGTGTCCTACGACCTTTTCATACCCCCACTATCCACGTCGGCGTGGAGTTGACTTTATATAGTGTGGCAAGCGCAGCGAGCCACCGAGCCCGAAGCGTGGCGAGCGGCCGCGTATTACTTTACATGTATTCCGCGTCCCCTCGTGGGGCTTGCTGCTTTTATCGGGTACTTTTTTCTGATTTAATTGATGTAAAATACCGATTGGTCTGCATACAGCGCTACCACGCATATTTTGCAGTTGTTATATATTTTGCACAAAGGTTATTTTTAGTGATTTGGGAACACACGAACACCGACTAGCGCCTTCACAAATTCTCTCTTTTCTGTAGTCGAGGAAAATGAAGCACTTTAGTGATCGGAAGTCAATTAATTGAATATTAGTTAAATATTGCCCCCCCCCCCTTCCCGAAAAAAAATATTAAAAAACGGGTATGGGTGAAAACCGGACTAGGACAAAACCCCCGGACCGCCGGACCAGACATCAAACTCTGCATTTTGTAGCTTGTAGCCTCCGGTCCGGGGGCTGTCCTGTCCGGGGGTGTCCTGTCCGGGGGGGCTGCCTGTCACACCTGTCATCAGGTAGAAGAGGGTAGAATAAAGCCTCCCTGTATGGTCCGGGCATGTAGCAAAAACCGGACGGTCCGGACCACCCGGGAAGGCTGTAATCTCCCCTCCCCATGTCCCTGGTGATAGCTATCACAGGGACCCCCCAGACAGGACACCCCCCGGACCGGACCCTACAAGCTCCGGACTGCAGATTTTGATGTCCTGTCCGGCAGTCCGGAGTGTAGTCCGGGTCCGGTTTTTACATAGTACCTTAAAAAACTGTGAGCGTTTTCAGCAGATATATTGCACATCACTCACAGCGTTGCAAGAGATGCATCTGTAACAGGTCTCCCTTTTCCATATGCGGTATGCAAAACAACATGAAAGTCTTGGTGCAGTACATGCAGGGCAGGCGACAGGGGGGGGGGTCAAGGGGGACAAGTGTGAGGGGCCACCGAGATCTGAAGGGCCCCAGAGCTTCCATGCCCCGGCATGGCCACTGCCTGTACTAGCTAACCTGTCAGTGACCCTTGCGTCCAAGCCTTACCCACCGCTGGTGCTGTCGCCTCAGTCACTGGCTCCTGTACATTTACTGCGTGGGTCGTCTGTTCCGCACTCTGTGAAAGACCTGCCCTGTCTGCTCATAGTGCTCAGCACTCTTTTGTCAAAGTGACAGGCCAGCAACAGCCGGAGCCAGCAGGACTGAGAATGAGAGAAGTCCGCACCTGAAAACAGGATCTGCAGCAGCGAAAGGTTAAATGAAGCTCATGCAGAAGAGCATTGTGTGGATTTGGGATTAGGTGGGGGGCCCCAGAATTATCATTGTACAGGGCCCAAAGATTTCTGTTGCCGGCCCTGAATACATGCATATGATTTTCTTGTCATGAGACAGATTTTCTCCATGCATTTGTAAAGTACTGTAGTTGTCCAGCAGCAGAGCCTCTCCTGAGGCATTTGATGCCCTAGGCAAGATTTTGGCTGGTGCCCCCCAGCACCACTGCCAGTTCCTTTCTGACCCAGCACAGTACCCATTACCAAGGAGCACAGATCGCAGCAGCAGCCAGCAACACCCATCAGCCCTCACCCATATCAATCCTCATCCACAGAGCCATAACTAGACATTTTGGTGCCCTGTGCCAGCAAGACTCCACTAGTTTAAATAGGAACAGAAAGAAGTGTGGACTTGCTGGGAAGGGGGTGACCACACAATAGAACCAAGTCAACTTACAGATGTATCGGGCCTTATTGTTGCTGGCGATCCGCCAGCAGCATGCTGCTGGCAATCCGCCAGCAACACGGCGCCTCGATCTGACTGAGACGCGCGTGCGTCCCCCACGCACGCGCGTCTCAGTATCCGGGCGGCGGGGCAGTGAGGCGGACGCAATACTGTCCGCCTCCCGCTCGAGGGGGCTGGAGGGGACCTCTGGCCACTGTGGGGGGGGGTGCGGTCGCCCGGTGTGGGCACCGGGCGACCGAGGGCAGCACCGTCGGAAGGGGACGCGCGCGCACCTCGTGCGCGTGCGTCCCCTTCTGGCATACAGATGGCGGCGGGGCAGGGGATGGCGATGGCGTCGCCATCGCCATCCCCTGCAAAGATGAATCCCGCTACATCTGTATGTCACACAGTAGTGTATCCTTATTCACAATGAATAACATGATAGTTTACATTTTTCACAGTACATGACATGTAATGTCCCTTATTCATGTTAAACCACAAAGTATCACCTCTTTACCATATACACATCATACCCCTCCCAGTCCAACCTGTGCCCCCTGTAAGGTAAGCTGGCACTAGGCAGGCCAGCCATCAGGAATTTTGGGGCCTAGGACTCACTTCCTGTCTGGGCCCCCCTCCTCACTTGACTTACCGTAACCCCCCTCTTGCTCACCCAACTCCTCTTCCACTGAGCTGCAGCATGGCGGTCCCGGAGCGCAGGCTTCTTCAACTCAGAATGCCAGCGGCCAATTAAAATGCCGCACCGACTGGCGAGCCAATCAGAGCTCGCGTACCAGCAGCCGCTCATATTGGCTGCTGGTACACAAGCTCTAATTGGCTCAAAAGCTGGTGCAGCATTTTAATAAGCCTGCGCTCCGGGACTTGCTTTGTTTAGCACACTGAGCACAGAGCAGCGGAGGCAGTCGGGGGGGTTACGGTGGGAAAAATGAGCTGCCCGGGCCCTTCAAGATGCCGGGGCCCAGGACAGCTGTACGCACAGCACCCCTATATTCGAGGCCCTGGCCCTAGGTTTTGAATGCATTCCTCTAGGCATTTGTCTAGCTTGCCTAAGCTTAGGGCATGCTCTGTTCAGCAGTCACCCAGACATGACCACTCGAGGGACGGATAGACCTGGCCATGTATAGAGTGTCATATATTCATGAGAAAAAAGTTCTCTCTTCCCATTGTTTTGTGGCAAAGGTGGATGTAGCCGCAATAACCAAACGTTTCCCTGCAAGTTCACGTACGGGAGCTGATTCCAGGGATAATATTTATTCTTGGTTTCTTTTGCCAATTGCAACAAAGCAACATAATACAGCTACAGAAATGTGTCAGAGAGGCCAGGAAATTGCCTCTTAAACATGATACCTAACCACAACTCATGATGAAAGCCTACGGCTTGCTGAGTGATAGTAAATAAGTGACTGTAAGGTAGGTAATAAAGAGCTCAAACATAACAACTTGGTTTCGCCACTTTGACTTTCTTTAGCTAATTAACAATCGTATTACAAATACCTTTACAGAGTAGCTTACTTCAGACGTACAGGCTACATACTGTATTTGCATAGCTAATATCACTTGTAATGAAATGAATTGAGACACTGAAGTGATTGTGAGCGATAATAGAGCCATAATCAGTTCTGGTCACAGTCCACTAATGCTGCAGGTAAACTGACATACAATAAGTAAATAATTCTACAAATAAACTTACAAGCGGACTTATTGATATACTTAAGGGTCACGCAACCAACACAAAGGCAGACATTGAATCTTATATAAATTAGAAGATGGTTTTATTGATATATTGTTTAGTATATATTATACAATTGTATAAGAGGGGCACCGGAACGGGGGGCAGGAACAAATTACCCAGGCCTCTGTAGAAGCACAGGAGTGCAGCGGAACTGAAGCCACACCCCCTTCAATGCCTTGAATATGCCCCACAACCCTTTATATAATACATATATGTACACTAGGGGGTCCAGTCCTTCCCCTGAAGCAAGCACACTTGTCCTTCCCAGAACATGGACAACAAAAAATCTTGTGTGTCAACATATACAGTATAAACATTTTACAAACAAAGGGCATATAGTGCCTTGGCACAAGAGATCGTCAGCTTAACACTAAATCTGGTATTATCGGCCTGGTGTACAGAATATATAATGTAGGATAGTGAAGCGCCCCACTGGTGGGATCGGTCAAATCAAAGTTAACCATTCCATCTAGTTCTGAGAATTGAATGTTCTTATGTCTCCTTTGGTCCTTCCTTCCTCCCGTTCTCCACAAACATAAAATGGAACACAGAAAATATACCGAACAATGAGTAACACAATCTAGGCTGACAAAATAAAGTCCATACATATGGGGATTGATGATAGTGTTCTATTCTTCCACTTTAAACCAGGAGTTATTCTGTATTGTTTAAGGTTCACCACATGTACCAAGGTGGAATATTAGCTTACATGTACTAAATGGAGGTCACACTCATCAAGGTTTCTTTTAGAGGGGATTCCACTCCACACGTACCCACACCTTGTGCAATGTATCGAAGGTGCTTACATGTATGCTTACTTTAAGTAAGGTTCTCCTCTCATAACGGTATCTTTAGGTCCAATGTGTCTCCATGCAGTGGCATATACCAGAAAAAAACTTAAATTTTTAATAGATAAAAATACCACAAAACTGAATACTGTACCAAAACTTCCTATACCACATGCCGATTACTGGGAGTGAATGATGGAAAATTAACCCGGGATAGCTCACCAGTCGGAAGCAGGGGTAATGGAAGGTACAGATACAATGGAAAAGGCACCCCACCAACGTGTTTCGACCCGTTGCTATTTTTCAAGACTTTGAGGCTATAGTACAAGATGTTGCTCAGAAAGGACTTTCTGAGTGATATCTTTTACTATATCTTATAGTGTGTACACTCAATATCGTTAACGATGTGAGATCCCATGCCTAGTTATTGACCCCTTGCATCTTCTGATCATGCATGTCTATTTGACTATATAGCGAAAGACCTGCATGTTCAGTGGGTCTTGTTGACGTCACTGAATGATATCGTTCACCATTCAGTGTGTACACACAATATCGGCCACCCGCGCCCGCGGCCAATATTAACTATATCAGCCACGGGTAACATTGTCTAGTATGTATAGTGCTTAACTTTTAGTTTTCTAGAACAGCCTGTAGATAAAGGGTTAGAAGCTGATTAGATGCATTTGCCCTGGCATAGTATTAATATGGGCAAAAGTGTGTTTGGGGGCATGACCAGTATGTCATACAGAGTATGGGTAGGCAGTCAGCCAGGGCCATCTTTACATTAGCCCGGGCCCATGGGCAAAATAATTCACTGGGGTCCCCCCCACACACACATCCCCCACACCTACGTCCAACATGTGCGTGGCCTTTCTTTCTATTTCTTATATTGGCTTTCTGTATGGATTGTTTTCTTTGTTTTGCAGACCATTTGTGGAAAGCCCAGAAGTGCGTCTGTATCCTGCTTGTACATAGTTTACCAAGTGCCAAAAGATGCTTGTACAGTAATGTGAATGGTTCATCGTGTTTGCCAAGTATAACCTAACAAAGCTGTACTTGTAGTCATGTATGTCACAGCAGCCAATTCATAGTGACAGAGCGCAGTGTGACTAATCTCCGCTAGAGCACAACATTCTCACGGACGCTTCCTGGAACAAGTTTTGTGCTGAACTTTAAATAAAGACGTGTTCTCGCCACAACACATATGCATCAGAGCCTTATACCACTGCCCATTAGTGTCACCATCAACCATCGATGGGTTCACGTCAGCATTACAAGTTGACCCCATCCATTAAATGGTTCTGAGACTTGTAGCCTAGCTCTGCCCCTGATGAACCCATGAATCTACATTGCCAGGTTCTGATTGGTCCATAGGACAATGAGTGAAAGAGCAGGGATAATCCCAATGGGTGAAACCATGATAGTCCTCCATTACATAGTTTCATCATCAATGGTAACCAGTGTTGTCCCCTACCTTATAGTAGGAGGGGGGACTGCTGCTGCTCTTCCAGGCTGGTCCCCGCCCCTGCTGCTCCTCCCGGTCAGTCCCCTCTGTCGCTGATCCTCCCAGTTGGTCCCCGCCACTGCTGCCCCTCCTGTGCGGTCCCTGCTGCCATTGTGGTCCTGCCATTTCTACAATGTTAATATGCACTAGGACCAGTGCATGCACAGTGCTGACCTTGGTACTGTGCATGCCCTTGCCCCCAGCTTCTAAGGGCTGCTTTGGCTGGGTTGCCGAGAGGGGGGGAGCGGGTACTAATTACCTTGGCCCAGCACAGCACATGCTATAGGTGTGTGCTGCTGCTGAAGGGGTGGGGGGATTATAATACTCTCCCCTCGACTTTAGAGAGTTTTTCACTTCCAATTTTGGGGGCGTGGCCTAATCATGGGAGGTGACTACGCCTCCCGTGATTGGGCCACACCCCAATTTTACCGGGCCCGGCATACCTCTCGGCTGCTTTATGTGTTAATTACTTTTTCTGTGTCAGTAATAATCCCATCTGCTTTAACAGACTGAAATCCTCAAAACATTAAGACAGATATACACCATAATATCATCTGTACAGTCTTTCTGGCTGACATGAAAATCTGGTATTGTATGGGAAGTATTGTGTGATAAAATAACCATTTGTTCCCAAACATTAGTAGCCGGGACATAAAAAAGACAACAGAAAAAATCAGCGCTGTACCTTTGATAAAGCTGCCAGGTGCAGCGAAACACGCCAGGAAGTGCTAAGCCCATCTTCCACCACATTTACCAGGATTGCAGTCCAGACCAGCCACAAAGAATCAGTTTCCATCAGTGACCCTGTGCATCATCCAGGGTGCGCCCCGACTTCTTTCTTCATCTACCTCCACCCATATTGGCCATTTGGGACTTATACAACTACATCCCTTGATCCAGTGGAGCGGTTATTTGTGCCATCTTGGGCCGACCACTTGGATACGTGGACTACATCATCTGCCTATGGGACTAATCTTTCAGGAGTGGTAACTATCATTCTAAAACCAATACTGTTTGGCAAAATAGGAACAGACTCTCCTCCAAAATTGTTGCTAGTGTGGAAGTGGAACATTTGCTAGTACAGGTTGAGTATTCCGTATCCGAGTATCCGTTATCCGAATTATTCCGAAAACCATACATTCCAGAAAGTGAAAAAAAAAATTTTTTTTTGCTAAAAACTCCCTGGGGACATTTGTAACAGCACTACTGGTGACATGATATGTAACTGACACTATGGGGGAAATTTACTAAAGGAAATTTGTAAAAAAAAAATAGGTGTATTTGTATCCAGAAATACACTTATTTTTGACATTTACTATACCGAAAATACGGCAATTCGTAGTCGTATTGATGTTCTATCAATACGAATACGAATTGCCATATTTTCGGGATAGTAAATGTCAAAAATAAGTGTATTTCTGGATACAAATAAACCTATTTTTTTACAAATTTCCTTTAGTAAATTTCCCCCTATATATGTACAAGAAAATGATTGCTTGGCATTCAAATTCAATATCTGAGATAGTACACAAATTTTGTTTCATGTTTTGAAACCTTGTTTTTTGAACAAATAAAATATATTTGTGTGTATTTTATGTGGTAATAAAATATATTTGTGTGTATTTTATGTGTTTATACAGCATAAATGCAAGATACTTCAAAATACATAATTGAAATATTAAAATATTCCGAAATACGGAATAATCCGTTATCCAAAATTCTCCTGGTCCCGAGCATTTTGGATACGGGATACTCAACCTGTAGTATATCTCTAGTAAATTTTTGTTTTAAATTGCTATATATGTTTTATGAAATATTAAATATACTGGAAAGATCATCCAATCGTATTAAGATTTTTTAAAGGTACAGCGCTGCTTTTTTCTGTTGTCTTTTATAGGAGTAACTAACCTGTTTTTAAGCAGCTGCGAGGAGATCACTCATCTCAAGCGCCCCTTTAGTCCCAACCTTCCTAGGTTGGTTCTAGCTAACCCTTTTCTCTTTTTGTGATTAGTAGCCGGGAAGCTGGTGAAACACCAATGGTACTGGATCAATGGTGGAACACCGGTGATGCTGAATTGATGGTGGGAATACTGGCGATGCTTAATCGATGATGGAAACATCGATGATGAAGAAACAACCACAGCAGAGAATAGACGTCCAACACAGGTTAGAGCAGGGTTTTTCAACCGGTGTGCCGCGGCACACTAGTGTGCCGCGGCCAACCCTCAGGTGTGCCGCGCGACAGCTGATCACGGCGACACACCCAGGTCCTCCCGCAGCCGCCCGCCCTACTCCAATGGATGTGCGCGCCAGACGTCAGTGTCAGCGCGCATCATCCATGGTGCCCTCCCCCCCACCCGCCGAGACTCACGCCGCCCGCCCGCTCTACTCCAATGGATGTGTGCGCCTGACGTCAGTGTCAGCGCGCATCATCCATGGTGCCCGCCCCCCCACCCGCCGAGGCACACTCTGGACGGCTCCAGCATCATCCTATTTCCCACCCAGGCCGCGGCGCCCTCCTGTCTGAAGCGCGGCAAGCACCCCCAGGATCCACTCTCTGTCTCCTCCCTCCGCCTGCCTGCCTATTGGAGATCTCTCAGGCGAGCAGCTCCAGGTATGGGCATCTTGGTGTGGGCCATATGTTTGACGGGCATCTCTGTGTGGGCTACATGGGCATCTCTGTGTGGGCCTTATGTATAATGGGCATCTCTGTGTTGGCCTTATGTATAATGGGCATCTCTGTGTTGGCCTTATGTATATTGGGCACCTCTGTGTGGGCATTATGTATAATGGGCATTTCTGTGTGGGCCTTATGTATAATGGGCATGTCGGTGTGGGGCATATGTATAATGGGCATTTCTGTGTGGGCCTTATGTATAATGGGCACCTCTGTGTGGGCCTTATGTATAATGGGCATCCTTGTGTTGGCCTTATGTATAATGGGCATCTCTGTGTTGGCCTTATGTATATTGGGCACCTCTGTGTGGGCATTATGTATAATGGCCATTTCTGTGTGGGCCTTATGTATAATGGGCATGTCGGTGTGGGGCATATGTATAATGGGCATCTCTGTGTTGGCCTTATGTATATTGGGCACCTCTGTGTGGGCATTATGTATAATGGGCATTTCTGTGTGGGCCTTATGTATAATGGGCATCTCTGTGTGTGGCATATGTATAATAAGAGGTACAGTGTGGGGCATATGTATAATGGGCAAGTCGGTGTGGGGCATTTGTATAATGGGCATATCTGTGTGGGCCTTATGTATAATGGGCATGTCGGTGTGGGGCATATGTATAATGGACATTTCTGTGTGGGCCTTATGTATAATGGGCATGTCGGTGTGGGGCATATGTATAATGGGCATTTCTGTGTGGGCCTTATGTATAATGGGCATCTCGGTGTGTGGCATATGTATAATGGGCATCTCTGTGTGCGGCATATGTATAATAAGCGGTACAGTGTGGGGCATATGTATAATGGGCATGACGGTGTGGGGCATATGTATAATGTACTATGTACTATAATAAACTAATTTTAAAGGAAATAATAACAGATATCAACATATTATATATATATATATATATATATTGTCAATATTTGTTATTACTTGTCTTATATTTGATTAAAAACTGTTGGTGTGCCTTGGCAATTTTAAAGTCTTGTCTGGTGTGCCGCGGCTTTAAAAAGGTTGAAAATCACTGGGTTAGAGAAACATTGCACTGACACCCATTAATTGCAGGTTCAGGAAACTTATACCCACAGGCCAGTGGGGATTGGCTGGACAATCAGCTAGGATGCAGGCTGCAGCGGATTGGCTGTAGAAAGTCATGTGACCAGACCAAACATGGCTGCATCCATGTTTGGTTCTGCAGGGAAAGTCTGTTTGGAAACAGCATGCTTACTTCTGTAATAATGGTGGTCATTGGGTCAAACAAATTTAGGGTGACATGCTCTGGGTCAACTACTGATGGTTGACACAGCTTAGGTCGACAACTGAAATAGGTCGACTTGGCTAAGGTGAACAGGGTTGGAAGTTTTACACAAGCATTAGTTCGACAATGGGACGGTCAAATAATAATAACAATAATAATCTTTATTGTCATCAATTGTCCACATAAAACATGCACAATGAACCACAGCATAAACAGAGCAAAATAAATAAGACGACATCAGGGCATAGAACTATAAGTCGTTACCACCAGTAACCCCACTATATATTTACAGTGCGAACTGCTACAGGGAAGAAACTCTCCCTAAACCGTCTGGTTTTACACAAAATTGAACGGTATCTGCTGTTCGATGGTAATAAAGAGAACAGCCCTCCACTAGGTGAGGGGGGTCCCTCAAGATACCATTCACTTCTGACAATAGACCGTTTTCGTATACATGTTGGATACTCGGTAGAGCTACTCCAATTATTTTACTTCCCGTCGAAACAACTCAGCAGCAGAGCAAGTACCAAACCACGCTAAAACACCGTAGGTCAAAACGCTTTCAATAATACAAGAATAAAACTTTACCAGTGTTCAAAAGGTCAACATAAGTAGAAAAAAAATTGTCCAGAATGTCGACACCGCCAAATTGTACCGCGTCTCCGCGTATTGGCTCACTGTGCTCGGCACACTATTTTATTCTCCAATCACACTGTAATCGATAGTATGGCATAAAATATCACGCTGGCTCAAAAACAAACGTGAAAAATTCATATCTACCTTTTGACTGTTGACCTTGTTGACCATTGTTGACCTCATACTTGTGTCGACCTTCCAAACCTGTTGACCTTAGCCATGTTGACCTATTCCAGATGGGACCTTGCAGTAACCCTCCAGGCTCCTCACCACTGTTGGCTGGCTCTCACTTGCTCAGGCTGCTGGCGGATGTCAGGCAACTTCCGCAGAGCAGTAAGCAACCAGCCAGGTGACAGGGAGGCAATGGAGGCAGTGCCCCAATTAAGGCTGGCGCCCGGCGGCAGATGACTCCATTGCCTCCGGGAGTTCCGCCACTGGTGATAGCAGCTCTTGATTGGTAGGAAGAATTAAAATTATGGGGATGGATAAAATTAAAAAGTTTTATTCACATGAAGGGCCAGATGTACGAAGCATGAAAAGTGATAAAATGGAGAGTGATAAACAGCCAGCCAATCAGCTCCTACCTACCACATATAACCTCAATCGGGGTTATCTTACTGTGTTTGGTTATTGCAATGTTGTCTAAGAGGGTTTTTCTGGTTTATTTGCTTGGATGCAAATTCGCATCCTTACGAGTCAACCAGAAATCCCGCCTTGTGAATGGTGGTACGCCGGCCCACCATTTATCACGGTGCGTACGTTCGCACGGCATGTGAATGGACATTTTACATGAACATCCATTGGCAGCCTGCGGGGAACACCCACATTATTCGATGGTCGCCGACCATCAAATGATGTGGAAGGAGCACGCATATCTAAGGTTGCTCAGAGCACATTCTCAGGGAAGTGGGCGGGTAGCTGACATCCGATGATGTCAGCAGCCTGCCCCCGCCCCCGCATCATCGGTCCATTAGCATGAGAACGCTCAGCATTCTCATGGGACTGCCAATGAAACACTGGGGAATATGCTAATAGGCTTCCACCCCACCACCCCCAGCCCGCCTGCAAGGATGGGTGGCCCTGGGCACACGCAACCTGCATATGCATACTCGCAAAGGAAAAACGTCCTCCCTGTGCAAATGTATGCGGCCCTGCGAATGGACCTTAATAAAGGTCCTAAAAGTGGACATCAACCGAACTAGGAAGTTGGCAACGGGTCCCGTTCCAATGGCAACCTCATTGAGGACACTGGTGGCTGGTATGAAACAGTCCTATTTCAGGATCTCAACATTAAAGAGTGTCACGTGGAAGTTCTTTAGTGGAGAGTATCCTGGAGTGGAGACAGGGGGCCGGCACCACCACTAGGCAGCCTTAGGCATTGGCCTAGGGTGCCGGCCACTAGAGGGCGGTACTGGGCAGTAGAAGCAGGAAAGCTCCCACCAGTGGAGAGCAGAACAGGAAGAAGGAAGGACCTGCAGGCCCAAGTAATATTTATCCTCCCAGCAGGGAGCAGCAGGTGAGTCGTTGCCCCCCCCCAGCGGCGTAACTATAGCACCGCAGCCCCCGCCACCGCGGGGGGGGGCGCTGTGCATGTGGGGGCGCCGGGGGCTGCAGTGCTATAGTTAACCCCCCCAATCCCCCGCAGACTTACCTATCGCGCTGGTCCCGGCGGCTCCGTTCTTCTGCTGAGGACCACCAGAAAATGGCCGCCCCCATATAGCACACAGTTCTCTGAAACTGTCTGCTGTGTGGGGGCGGCCATTTTCTGGTGGTCCTCAGCAGAAGAACGGAGCCGCCGGGACCAGCGCGATAGGTAAGGCTGTGGGGGATTGAGGGGGGGTTTGCATGGGCGGCGGGGCAGGGGGGGGTAGGGATGCTTAGCGGGGCGGGGGGGGCGCCCCCCCCCTAACGGCGGGGGGGGCGCCCAAAAGGTAGCTACGCCACTGCCCCCCCCCCGGAACTCCGGTGCATTGAACCAGCCCTGAGTGGAGATGATAGTATGCTTGGAACTGTTCATCTGGCTTTGAGTGGTCCTGAGCTCTGGTTCCGGTCCGATAGTGCTGTAGATATTTGAACAATCTAGCAGGAGTCCAATAAGATCACAATTGCTCGCTAAGATGCTGTCCCTCAGCCAAAACTGTCAATATGTTGACATTCTAGGGTCAATATTGTGGTGTCGACATTCTGACCTTTGACAGCAAGTGTCGACGACGTTACTGAATCCTGTCAAACACACATTGTGCGAATATTTGCACATACTTATGCAAGGTTTTAATATGTACATTGGCTGTGAAAATAAACACGCAATACATGTCTCTCTGACATCATCCCCCAGTGCCAAACCTTGTGCAAACACCGCTGGGGAGCAATCTCTCTTGTGCAAAGCATGAACACTGTTGAGGCGTGTGCTTTGTACCTCTAGAACAAACATATCTGTAACCATGAGTGGCAGAGAATATGACACGCATGATATGTAATATGAGTCACAGGCAGACTGTAGGAATACTGTATGATGACCCGCTGTTAGCACACAGCCTACATGAGCAAGCCTGCATGTTGGTACTATGATAAAAAGAGGTGTCTAAGGTGGCAGACAGATTTACACCCTACAGGGAAAAAAGACAGGGCAGATGGTAGGGGATAAAGACATGTGTTGGAGGTCATTGAAGGCCATGGACAAAGCAATGGACTGGAGCCCTCACCCACCCCATTCATGGGAATATATGCTTCTATACAATGAAGGGTTATCAGCAGTCTGATTGGTGGATAGCTCCAGCCATCCTCCAATCAGTAAGCTGACAGCCATTCATTGTCCGGCTGCGTGCTGGGAGGCAGTTAGAGAATGCTAAACTCTGATTGGTGGATAGCTCCAGCCATCCACCAATCAGTAAGCTGACAGTCATTCACTGTCTGGCTGCATGCTGGGAGGCAGCTAGCGAATGCTACACTCTGATTGGTGGATAGCTCCAGTCATCCACCAATCAGCAAGTTGACAGCCATTCATTGTCCGGCTGTGTGCTGGGAGGCAGTTAGAGAATGCAACACTCTGATTGGTGGATAGCTCCAGCCATCCACCAATCAGTAAGCTGACAGCCATTCATTGTCTGCATGCTGGGAGGCAGTTAGGGAATGCTACAATACTAAGTATACTGAATGACTATATTTCTTCTAAGTGGGTCCATGGCTGGGGTTGACCATAAGGCTACATTAGTAAACAGGTTCTGTGGCTGCTGACTGGAGTTTTAAATTACAGTTTAAGATTAGTTTCTGGGAACTCAGGATCCCGCCCTCCCCCCCGTGTCCACTACTGCATTATAACACAAACACTCCCCAAACTAAAGTGACCGCTCTTTATTTTACTACGGTGTCCTGACTGTTGCCAAAGGATATAATGTTGGCAGGTACGGCACATGCTGGTGGTTAAATATCAGAATTACATGGCGTGCCATACAATATTAATAACCATCGATGGTTTCTACACCAGGGGTCACCAAGCCGTCGCTCGCGAGCTACTGGTAGCTCGCCACAGCGATCTGGGTAGCTCGACCCCTGATGACTGCTCCCCCGCCCGCCCGTACTGCTCCTCTGTCCACCTGCTCTACCCGTCCTGCACCTCCTCCCATACCACTCCTCCACCTGCCCGACTGTACAGCGCATTCCCCCTGCCAGCTTGTACTGCTCCGAGGAGGCAGACGCTAGAGTGCATTTTGACCTCTAGCGTCTGATGGTGCACAGCGTTACCCGGAAGTGCCAGGACTCGGGAGCGCTTAGTGCTGTCAGTGACACCAGTAGAAGATGCAGCTTTCAGCAAAGTTGCATCTTATACCCTGGCAAAGAGCAAGTCATTTTAAATTAATCAGAAGCTTTACTGTGGGGCATTATTTTTGTCGGGGCATTGTGGTGTGGGGCATATTGTGTATAGGCATTGTGGTGTGGGGCATATTGTGTAAAGGCATTGTGGTGTGGGGCATATTGTGTTAAGGCATTGCGGTGTGGGGCATATTGTGTCAAGGCATTGTGGTGTGGGGCATATTGTGTCAAGGCATTGCGGTGTGGGGCATATTGTTGGGGCATTGTGGTGTGGGGCATATTTTTAGGGCATTGTGGTGTGGGGCATATTTTTGGGGCATGGTGGTGTGGGGCATATTGTGTCTGGGTATTGCGGTATAGGGCACATTGTGTTGGGTTATTGTGGTGTGGGGCATATTATGTTGGGGCATTGCGGTGTGTGGCATATTGTGTTGGGGCATTATGTTGTGCGCCATATTGTGTCTGGGGCATTGAGGTGTGTGTCATATTGTGTCAGGAGCATTGCAGTGTGGTATAATGTGTAATAAGTATTATAGTTTGTGGCACATGTACAAGGGGCATTTTTCGGTTATAGTCAATTTTTTTTTTAGTAGTAGCTCTTCAGGAGGTTAAATCTGTCTCGGGTAGCTCACGCCCAATTAAGGTTGGAGACCACTGGTCTACACCGATGGGCAGATATTTTGACAACCAGAGGGTTCCTTTTATGACGTGGCAAAAGTTCAATCGATGATGTGGTTGTGCGCCCTTCAGTGGGTGTGCTAGAACACCCAACGACTGCCACATTGGCATAAAAGCACAGTAGCAGCTGAACACCTGCAAATTTACCCTCTCCGAACAACCCCCAAGTGATGTAACATAAGGGAGCACGAAATTTTACTCCCAATAAGGCAGAGAAGAGAAAGTTGCAGACTAAATAAAGTAACGGAGAGAGAGATAAGAGAGAGAAAAAAAAGTTCAGATAGATAAAGTAATTGGCAGCAATTTGTCAGTAAGGACAGATTTACTGACATATTTACTGTTATTATCATAATTCATTGTCAGTCATGATATCCAGTGAATTAGTAGTTAAACAATTACCTGTCAGTAAGGGAAATACTGGCTGTCATCTTAGTCAGTAAACGATAGTAGTAATAAACTGACAGTAGTTCAAATATTTACTGTCATTCTATAGTTATTAGCTAAGCACTAATATCAGCCCTTATTCTGATCGTTTCGCTAGGACCCGTGTACGGGCCGAAGCGCCTGCGCCACCCATTCGCACACCAAATTCGACCGGTTGGCATGCGAATGGATGTTTTTTTTCATTCGATGGTCAGTGGACATTACAGTGTGGAAAGCGCTCGCCCATGCACGAGTGGTCTAGAGCACTTGTCTGAAGAAGAGCAGGGACAGGGGCGGGCGGCTGACATCCGGTTAAGTCAGCTGTCCACCTCCCACACGCATGTCACGACCGCATTTCCATACACATGCCTTGCATTTTCATGGGAACGCCCATGAGTAGCAGGGTGTGCGCACATGGTAATGTCCCTGATCAGCCCGCAACACCCCTCTCCACCCCCTGCTCGGAAGGCCAGGAGCGAGCACTCAGAGACCGGACTTCTTGCCGAGTTCACTCGCTCGATGCGCACAGATACAGTATGTGCAGAAATGGTTCTGTGCATGCGGATACGCACAACATCGGAACACTGGCCAAATTTGTGTCCGAGCAAAGCGATCAGAATAAGGGCCATAGTGTGTTAGTAAGTGAAATACTGCTGTCATTATTCCAGTGAATTAGTAGTTAGACAATAATCTGTCAGTAGGTGAAACATTTGCAAATCAGTATATTGGGGCCATAGTTGTTTTGTCCCCTATGTTATGTCAGGGTTACCTATCTGACCCTCTCCTTCAGGGAGAAAATGCTCTGTTCCTGGGCTTCCCTGGTAATGTAGGATTGCTGTCACCTGTGGTGAAACACCTTTCTTAACAATGACCTAGCTCTCCACAGTTGATGCTTGTGGAGGGTGGACCGCGCTGAGGGTCTGGGTGGTAACGAATGTATGATTGGGATGTTTAAGAAACAACGGAGGTCAGATGTGGTGATAATAGGTATTTATTGATGTACAATTTGTGGAAGGAGGGGGTGGGGGTTCCTCACTGAGGATGGGGTAGTCCTGCTGGTGAGGGGGTGGGGGTAGTCTCTGATAGCCACCGGTAGGATACCTAGACGTCGCTCACTGGGGGGATGGGGTGTGAGGAGGGGGTCCTAGGCCGTGTGGTCTGAAAGTCAGTATCTGGAGATTTCTCACAGGTTGGATCCTATGCTGTGTGCAAGGGGAGCCCTTGAGGGGATGGGGGTATCAACAGATCCCCTTAAATACCATAAGTCATGCTGGCGACTTATGTCTCCGCCCTGTGTGCAGCTGGGTGCAATGGAGAAATGTTCTCTGCTGTGCGGTGCTGAGGGGGGTATGTATTGGGGCAGTCAGTGGCATCCCACTTCTTGCCTCTTACCCTTTTCCTGGTGGTCCGCTGTGCCCAGCTAGCAGTGGTGTTCCGTTTTGGGGTGGGAAGTGACGCATGTGCGGATGGTTCCGACCGCCGTGTGTTGTTCTGTGGACCCCTGCTGCGGTCCATGTCCCCACTGATGAGTGGATGGTGCTGCGGATTGCCGGTCAGCGTGATCCAGCGCTCCGTGCACGTCACTACGTGTCAGTGCTCTCGCCTCACTGGGGAGGGAGGAGACTTTGGTGATGGCTTGTGGGGGACGTACTACAGCTCCACCCCCAACCCATCAGCTTTTAAGTAACATTTATTGTGTGCATTCTATAAAATTATCCATAGCAGCTGAATGGTTGCCATGGGTAACTTCTTCACTGGCTATTGGTATAGGCCTATTGCCAGGGGCGGATTGGGATGGAAAACCAGTTTCTGGAAGCAGCCCTCATGACGGCACGGTCTGTTGAGGGGGTGGGGCTTGTTGTAGGGATGGGATCCCTCCTCTTAGGGCCGGACCTGGACACAGTTGCAGCAGTTTTTGTGTCTTTTTGTTGCAGCTGTGTCCTTCCCTGGTGTCATGGACAGATTGGGGAATTTAAAGTGGCCCTTGAAAAATTTCTAAAAAGTGGATCATAACACGCCCACATGACCAGCCTGCTACTTTCTACCTCCGAACACGGCCACACCATCAGTCTCCCACCCTCTCCTGGCCATAGGTGGGACAGCCCACCAGGATTCTTACCTGTTAATTCTATAGCCAATCCATCCCTGCCTACATACCCTCCAACATGACCCACTCCATTAGGTACAAAATGTTCTGCTCCTGGACTTCCCTGCCAGTGGCAGTTACAGAGGTTGGACTCCAGCACAGTCCACAATTCAAAGAGGGGGGGTCACATCAACTGTCAGTGAGTCCAGGACAGTGATGTTTGGAGTGGCATTAGGTGTGGCTCCCCTTTTTGAACATTGGATTGTGCTGCAGCTCCAACTCTGCAACTGCCACTGGCAGGGAAGTCCAGGAACAGAGCATTTTGTACCTAATGGAATGGGCCATGTTGGAGGGTATGTGCCTATTGCTTGCTACATTATACATTTATGATATGTACTAGAATCAGAAACATGATCCTGTGCATATATTAACTAGAAATATTACAGCCCTAAAAATAAACTTACAGAAATGACTGAGTGCCCCACCCAACGTTAATCCTGTATATACAGTAGGCTCAGTAGTACTCAGACGGAGATTTGCTAACACAAGAGACCCTAAGATGTTATAAGTGCACCCAGGGCTGGTTATTTTTTTAACTGGGGTTAAATATGTGTCACGATCCTGACTGTTGTTTTCATGTTTAGTGGCGTACCTCAGTATAATCCTGTGGCTTGCGTTTTCAGATCAGCAGGTAGTCTGCAATCTCTGCTGCATACTCCTAATTAGACACCCGAATAGTAATTCCTCTGTGAGTAATTAGCAACAACCTGGGTGCAGCATTTGATTCTCTTCTGCAAACAGCTCTTTGGTATCTGGATCTGAAAGCCAGCATTCCCTGTGCATTCTTAGTTAGGCTTCAGTGTTTTACGGCCTACTAGGCCTCTCTGCACTTCAAAGCCTACCTGGAGTACTGACATCACAGGGTCTGATCATCTGACCATGAGCTATCCAATCATGTGTCAGTCTGAGTCTCTCTGAATCACATGCCTCTAGTCATCAATCCCCTAGGACCCAGAGGTATAATTAGAGAGAAGTGGCCTTCAAAGGCTGTCAGTTCCTCTAGTCACACAGCTAAGTGTGAGCTTAGCATCTGAGCCTCCTGAGAGAATAATACTGACTACTCTGGTTCCTGTAAACCTTTGCTCTTAGTATCCAGCCACTCCAAGCCTATAATCTGGTTCCCAGTCCAGTTCTGCTTGGAGTCATATCCAGCATCCAGCCGAGTCCAGTCGTATCCAGTATCCAGCCTGGTCCAGTCCTATTCATAACCAGCATCCAGCCCAGTCCAGTCCTATTCATAACCAGTATCCAGTCTGGTCCAGTTCTATTCAATATCCAGTCTTGTCCATAGAGCACTGACAACCAGTACAGTCCTGTCATACAACTATACATTCATCATTCTGCTATCAACACCAACTCCTTGGTGATCCAGTGGTCAGGATGCGTCTTTCTCTGCTGAAGCCCGGGTTCGATTCCCGGTCAGGGATCACTCTCTGTCTCTTTGCCTCCTTGTTTTCCACCTACTCGCACAGACCTCACACATACGCCGGGTTCACAAAACACATAGCAATAACAATATGATTTCTTGGCCCTTCTTGCAAGAGTCCTAGCCTGTCTGCCATTATAATGTGTAAAACCTAACCAGGGGGAGATGTTTCAAGCATTGGGGAGAGGTAAAGTACTAGCCAACCAGCTACTAACTGATTTTACAGGCTGTATTTGAAAAATGATGGCTAAGAACTGATTGGTTAGTACATTATGTGGGGTATTCAATACTGCATCCAACTGTCGGGACAGTTTTTCATTACTTCCAACAGGAAGTGTCTGAAAGTCTGAAAGTCCGCGAATCAGTGAAAATGGCAGCGGATTGTCGAAAGACGGCCTTGAGTTCAAGTATCCACCGCCATTTCCGACAAAACAGATCCGACTTGTTTTAAAGTCGGATCTGTTTTGTCAGAATCTGCCTTCAATGCTGTAGGTAATTGAAGAGCATTGGCAACATTGAATAGACAATGGCCGCAATTCCACCCGGCGGAAGTAGCGGACGAAATTGAATACCCCCCTATATCTCTATACTTTTTGGGATGATATGATACATATAAAACATTTACCCCTATGTTCTTTAAGATATGTGATATTTAACAGGGGTGGATTGGGATGAAAAACCAGCCCGGGATATTTCTGGGAGCAGCCCTAATGGAGGCGGGATCTGTTTAGGGGTGGGGTTTGTCAAGAGGAGCGGGATCCCTCCTCATGTGGCCTTTGTTGGACACTGTCACAGCCGTCCTAGCGTCTTTTGCTGCAGTTGCATATGTTACTATGATAATGCTGCTACTAAAGTCTTCCCTGACACCTCACACGCAATGTCCCTCCATGGGAAAAAAAAATAAATAAAACAATTTGCTGATACAGGAAAAATAAACAGACAAATTGTCCTTAAAAGGAATAAATAATGCACACTGGCACCCAGAAGGAAATTACAAATAAAAACATTGGCCCCTACAGGTAAAATAAAACACATTGGGCCTTATTCTAGTTCACTCTTTCTGACAAAATCCTTCTTAGATGGACAAAATCATGTGCACTGCAGGTGGGGCAGATGTTACTTGTGCAGAGAGAATTCGATTTGGGTGGGGTTTTACTTCAAAGTGAGATCTATATTGCAGTGTAAAAATAAAGCAGCCAGTATTTACCCTGCACAGAAACAAAATAATACCCCCTTTACACCAAAAATCCCGGATCCGACCCGGTATTTGGAAGAAGGATCCAAGGCAGGTCGGATCAGGGATTTTCTCCATTTACACTGTGGTGCCCACCGGATACACTGGTCGCCGTGCTGGGGGCAGCCCAGCACCAAGGTAAGCTACTGGGCTACCCCCAGCCCCTGTGCACCCCCCTCAGCCGCCATCCGGGAGTTGAATGGATGCCGCACACATTCGGTCTCGCGCCGGTATTTAGCCTTAGATGGAGTTTACACCCGCTTTGGGCTGCATTCCCAAACAACCCGACTCCGGGGATACCGGGTCCCGCCGCGCCGGGGGCCGCCACCGGCCTAACACCGTCCGCGGGCTGGGCCTCGATCAGAAGGACTTGGGCCCCCGAACTACTGGAAAACATGAACTGTTGAGGGTACTTGAGGACTGAGGTTGAGAGCCACTGATGTAGAGTAGGTGTTGGGTTTGCCCAAGTTTTCCCATTAAACTCAAGCCCTACACCACAAGAGTATCTAACCATTTGTGACCGATTGCACTGAGATTTGTGGTGATTTAAATGTAGTTGGGCCGATTGTTTGATTCGAGCTGTTTTTATTGATTTTTAGGGATCCACGGATCACCAGGAGGGGGAATGGTGCTCCATCTGTAGGTGTCGGTTGAGGAACCTCTAAGGCAGCTCTGGAACCTTTAGAACCTCCACACTTTCACTTGAGGAGCTGGAAAGTGTCCATTAGTGACAGTGTGGGGTTGGGGTGCAGGAGGTCGAAGTTTTGACTAGGGTACCGAGAAGCCGTTCACTAGCCCTGCATAGCCAGATATCAATTGCTATGTGATCCTGGTTAATGTGGTAGGAGGTCCCAGCAGCCCCATAAAGATTTCCTAGCCATCCAAAATGTTTCCAGAGGAGCATTGCACAACTGCCGCATGGTGCCATGACATCACATGGCCCCGCCCACACTCCCAAAATCGTTTTAATGTTCTTTAATAGGATAAAAAAATTGGTTAGCCCAAGACTGGTATGTTGCTTAAGACCCCATGAGGCCTACATCCTACTTTATGATACCAACTTTCTGTGGTACCCAGAGAATCCTAGGAAAGACTTCTCCAAGTCAGTAAGCATTGGTCGGATGGTCACAGCTTCACGTTACCTATTCCATATCTACTGATCACTGTATATAACACACATACCATCTTGTGGAACAGTTCCCTTATATGTCTAGTGACAGCTTCAGATCATGATAACCATTAGTTGTCTAACACTTTTATATATATATCAAAGGAACAGAAGCACGGTCAATCACCAGACGTTTATTAATAATACCACAAAAGCAATTACATATAAATATAATAATCCACGCGGACAATGTATTGCATAAAAAATATAAAATATATGCATTGCATAAAAAATATAAAATATATACTTTAAAATATAACTGTCTGAGGAAAATATGTCATTATCAATATAAGCAGCGCTGAACAATACAATATCTTTCATCTGCAGAGATGCGATCGTTTTTCATACTGTATGCACAATTTGCACAGGAAAGTCCAAGCGGTCACAAGAGAAATTAATTGGAAAAGTCCAGTACAGGGTCCTTTAAAGTATAAGGGCAAAATCTGTTAGTCACAAATCTTTCATGAAGGTAATATGTTGACTAGATGCAGCTCAAAACATACTGTCCTGGACTGGCTAGGAGGTCCCTGAAAATCTGGTGGATTAATCAGCAGCAGCAGCAGCATTACACCGCTCCTCTTGACAGTATCCAGTCCTGGTACAGTCAGATATCGACTATACGACCATTATCCACGTGCAAAAAGGCAGGATCTTAACACATTTCTCTGCCACTAAACTCAGTGGCTTCCCCAGAAGATTATAGAACTTGGTCAATTGAACCATATTGGAAGCAGCTTGAACCAGTTGTCCTTGATAAAATGTAGCTCAAGTCTTTGGAACTTTAGAGTCAATTTGACAAATAAGATTTCTCTAATCAGCAATAAAATTCTGCACTAACCTTAAACACATCAATGTTATTTACCTCAGGAAGTAAAATAGAATTCCCAGTAACTCTATTGCCATCAGAGAAACTTTAAGTCAGTGAACCCTTTGATGTACTGGGGCACATTTATTGAGCCTGGTGAAGCTAGTGGTAGTGCTCAAGCCAATCAGCTCTTGTCATATTTCAAACCCAGCATGTAACATGACATTTAGAAGCTGATTGGCTGTTGCATCATCACTGGCCCCTTAGGGTGGTAATCAGGGTAAATAGCGGCCACTGCCTATTCAATGCTGCCATTTCCGACAGCATTGAGGGCGGATTTCGACAAAACCGATCCGACTTTAAAACAAGTCGGATCTGTTTTGTCGGAAACGGCCGTGGATTGCCGAATTCATGGCCGTTTCTTGACAATTCACAGCCGTTTTCGCCAACACGCCCACATTGAATCCTGCCTGTTGAATTACAGGCGAGCTGAACGAGAATGGTGCAGGATTCTGACTGAAGAGACATTCCTACACTCGGAATCCAACATTGAATACCCCTATTAATCTCTTCACCAGTCTTAATCAATCTGCCCCTCTGTAACATAACGTGAACTGATATAACTTGGCACAGTCTACGTCCGCTCTCATTGGTCTAGTAAGCAATAACCTGATGAAAGAGAACATCTGACTGTCTGCCATTGGCCATTCATTTTACATACAATTGACATTTGTCATCATTAAAAGGAATATGTTGTATAAATTATAATAGGTAGAAAAAAACACATTTAGTTTTTCTATTGCACATAAATAAATTAGTCAATTTTAAACAAACACTACTGACATTAATTGCATAATAAATACATTATATCTCATTATAAATGATGACCAAATAAAGCTGAACAAGGCATATTCAAATATTTATAAAAATATCAATATATACTATACATTCAATATACATCAATTCTTCTATATACACTTGTGCAAAATCAGGGATTTGTAGTATTAAAGGGTTTTATTCAGAGTCCTTCTATCAGGTATACACCATTGAATGATTTTTCCACTGTGCGCAGTTTGTTCGTAGCCCTGAATCTACTCGGTGGCTGTGATAGAGACCGCCCGATCAGGGCTGGTGCTGACGTCACACGTCTTCCCCTCAAACGCCTGGGCAGGCCTGCATTTTTCCTGACACTCCCAGAAAACATACGGTTGCCCCCCCCCCCCAACCCAAGATGCCGACTTCCCGTCAACTTGCGCACGGATAGCATTTAAATAATTAGCAGGATTTTATCGCAGGATGGCCTTGTTTATGTGTACTACGAACTGTACGCATGTGCATTCTATCGGTAATCTACCGGCCTGCAAATTCGCAGTCCTGCGAACAGGTTTGAATAACCCCCCTAGTCAGGTGTAGGATTAACTGATCATATTAAACATATGATATTGACTATGGCGTTTATATGTAGGTTGAAACACAGTCATTAACTGAAACAGAAACAGCTGTGCGGGAGGCTTAAACCTGTGTGTTGATTCACTTTGCATTTTGTTACTTGGCAAAAATAAACCTAACACTTCAATTTTTGTACAGTATATATATGTATATACACCAATCAGCATCTCATTGTGTAATATAATATTTGCCTGCGCTAAGCACAGCTCAGTTTGGCAATATGACAATATATGTACAATACTTTTTATTACATGGACTTCCCAGACCTTACAGATATGACCATACTGGCCAAATTATCAGTACTGTACATAAGAACTGAGATATTGTATTTTATCACGTGGCCGATTCCCATCCAGCGTTCTAGGCTGCGTATCTTGCGTTAATTTGGGGGCAACAGGGAAACAGGCAGTGGACATCAAATTATTTGTGATATCATCTGTTAAATTAAAATAAATATATTTATTCCACATTGTGATTATGTTTCAACAGTATACTGAATATCCCTATGCTACATTTATTGCAGAGCTACAGTATGAATATAACAGGTAAGCGATGGTTGAGCTACTGTAAAGGGAGCACAACATACTCTACGCTCTCCCTAAGTCCAGCCGGTCTCGACCTTTCCCGGGACTCCGTAAGTTATTTTGGCAGAGTAGACAATTAGGATTTTAATGTTGGTTTATCATATAATAATTTGTCACATGGTATAGTTTCAACCATGTCACAATACCATAAATGTAGGTAGCCACCACTACACAGTCTGTATATGAAATTCTGGATCCATCGATATTAGGTCAGGATTGGCATGTCAAGTCCTTTGCAAAGGATTCTGGGAAGATGTCCTCTGTTTCCTTAAAATATTTCTTCATTTACCACATACACTGTGGGACGTCTTCTCCTCCTACATAAATGTGCAAACTACAAACAAGAAAAGATAATTTTTTTTATTTTAAAAACAAAAACATTTGTCTACTCATGAATGTACAGTACGTCGATTAGAATTACTGTACAGTGCACTGTATAATGTTAAATGGCACAGTTTTACATAGTACAAAATCCCAGCTGCCGTGAAGACTGCTAGACAGTTGAAACACGTGTGGGAAGGGCAGAGCTGGGGAAATGTTTGTTGGTAGATACATGTACTCAGGGCTATTTTTGTGCAGGCTTTAGCAGGAACTGTGGCCCTTATTCTAGTTCACTCTTTCTGACAAAATATTTCTTAGATGGACAAAACCATGTGCACTGCAGGTGAGGCAGGTGTAAAACCCCACCCAAATCTAATTATCTTTGCACAAGTAACACCTGCCTCACCTGCAGTGCTCATGGTTTTGTCCATCTAAGAAATATTTTGTCAGAAAGAGTGAGCTAGAATAAGGGCCTCAGTTCCTGCTGGAGCCTGCACAAAAAAAGCCCTGGATGTACTTATAATAAGCATAGATTGTAGCAAAATAGAAAGAGGGACTTGGCGCAATTGGCCAACACAGGGGCGGAACTTGTAAGTGGTGGGCCCAGGTGCAAAAATTTAATTTGGGCCCCCCTCCGCCTCCCCAGCCCAAGATAATGATATGCTGCATGGCGCGGGCCCCTTAGTCCTTAAGGGCCCCGGTGCAATGCACCTGCTGCACCAATGGTAGTTCCGCCCCTGGGCCAACATATCCCCCCAAAGGGCAAACAGAAATAGAGCACCAGTTATTTATCTTGCTGCAGTGTATACACTAACAGACGCAATTCCAACAATATAAAACCCTGAGGAGGCTTACTGCCGGTCCAGGCAGAGACCCCCTAAAGGGAAAATATAAGTGTATATACCAATAGAAATATAAAACCCTGGGGAGTTTACTGTCGGTCCAGGCAGAAACCCCAGACAGGGATAATATAATCATAGTGATCACAGGGACGCCTGTAATTCATGTTTATGAACCTACTGTGAATTAACGCAAGCAGATAAAAACTGACATCTCCCATACAAAAGGGAGCAGCAAGTAACGGATTCAGTATGAAATCCCGGCAGTCGGGATCCCGGCGTTCAAAATCCCGATGCCGGAATCCCGACCACCGAAATCCCGACAAGGGGGGGACGTGGATCGCCCCCCCTTGCGGGCTCGCTACACTCGGCACGCTAATTTATTCTCCCTCCAGGGGTGTCGTGGACACCCACGGAGGGAGAAAGTGTCGGGATTTCGGTGGTCGGGATTCTAGCATCTGGATTCTGAACGCCGGGATCCCAACCGCCGGGATTTAAACTGCATCCCCAAGTAACCACTGAATAAAAAGTGAAACAATGTCATATTAAAGCAGATTCCAACAACAGCTACTGTTGCAATATTCCTTGCCCCTGAGACAGATAATAAGCTGGGCTCTGTGCCAAAAACAGAGCAGAAGTATCCAGTGTAGGCAATACAGCCACAAATAAAGGAAAGATATACTAGCATTTATCTCCCACGTATTAACTACAAATACTGCACAAACAGCCCCAGCTCTGCGTCAATTTTAATACTATTCTTTTTCACGGTCCAATTTCTTTGTCTCACTATATGGTCATTTCATGTCGTAATTGTACGTTAATTTTAACCTCTTTATCTCACAATGTCTAACAGCCCTCATGCCCTCTAGTTTCACACAATAAAAGAAAAACTAGAAGGACATTTTTAATAAAAATATATTTAAAAAAAGATAAAAACCTCTCATACAATAAGGTGTGTGTCCAAACCTGCAACACTCTTTTTCCTTCTTTTGTTCATACAAGTTTATATAGTTGTGAGGACAGCACCCCCACCGACAAAAATAGATAGGTGATAAAGACCTACTGTATATCGACAGGTCAAATATCTTTAGAGTGCAGACTTAAATCTCCCCCGGCTCTGTGAGTCTCCTGCAGAATGCAGGAGGGTAGGCAGCCATGAATTATGGTCGACTAAAGAGTACATTCAATTGTGCAACAGCCCTAATGTGGTGTGATAGTAACAGGCACTTACCGCATAGATGCAGCACAGAAGGCAGGTGAGACAAATTATAACGGCCAGGCAGATGAGAATGATGGCCCAGTAGGGAAGGCCAGATTCCTGTGCAGGCTCTGCAGTACCTGGAACACATATATAGAATTATGACTGTGCTAAATGCTTTCTTTGAATTTACATTCTTATTCTAAAATTGAGTCTGTCTTATCTTCCCCTTGTTCTTATGTCCTTCCCAAAATGGCTGCCTCCTCCTTCAGCAACCAAAATAACTGTCTCCGCTAAGGTGATGGCCACGTAGACTACAGTCGGGTACAGAAGTGTGTGCTGAACACAGCAGGAGCGGAGCGAGGATCCCGAGCTGAAGCATGGAGACTAATTGTGGGTCCATGTGCAAAAACCTTCCAACTGACACCCCAAAAAATTAATAACTCATGTCCTCCTTTTCGTGTGTTGACCATTTCCTTGTGTCTTCATTTTCCTTGTCCACCGTTTTTCCATGTCCACTTTGTGCATGTTGATTTAGACACTTTCGGCCTATTTACTGTGGACCCTATGATTCCGCTCCATCGTTACATCAACACTGCAAGCTCTGGTGACTGGTCGCTGTCATTGTGGCAGATGTATTAAAGCCTGGTGAGAAAAGAGGAGATAAAATTAAAGGAGGTAAAGCACCAGCCAATCAACTGCATTTAAAAAATGACAGTTGGGAGGTAATTGGCTGGTGCGTTATCTCCTTTAATTTGTTCTCTGTTTTTTTTTTCTCCTTTAACTCTACCCAAGGCTTAATACATCTGCCCCATATTGAGATATACAGAATGGTATCATTGTCTGATACAGTATATACTGTATGACAACCTCATTATATAACACTCCATTCCCTTTCCCTCCACTAAAAGTAGACATCCTTACACCGGGTGTGGGTCATAGGATGGACTGCATGAAGGTCAACATACATTACGTAGGTTGGCACCTGAAATAGGTCAACATAGCTAAGGTGGACAGGGTCAGAAGGTCGACAACGGGAAGGTCGACAGTCAAAATTGTTGACATGAGGTTGTGAGTGTCGACACTATCATCATGGACACCCTCTAAGTGTACCGCTGCGCTCGCAACACTATTATGGTAATACTCTACCACCACGCCATAGTGCTGTCGGCACAAGTCGGCCCAGAAAAAATGTGAAAAACTCATGACAACCTAATGCTTTTGTCGACCTTACAACCCTGTCGATCTTAGCCATGTTGACCTATTTTAGGTGTCAACCTTAGCCCTGTCAACCTTCAGTGGTTGACATAATGTATGTCGGACTAATGACTGTATCCCCTTACACCTCCATAAAAGGCATATGATATGAGATATGAGAAACGCGCGTGTACAGATGGAGCCGCATTCTGTCGGAAGCCCCTGCAGCCGTCTCCAGCCGCTTCCAGTCTTGTCCGATCCCCCCTCCATGCTGCCCGCTCCCTGCCTGTCTCCCTTAAGCAGAGATGACCTGGGAAGCACCCTGTCCTAGCCACTTTGCTGATGGGGACGCGCGACTGAGTGAGCCGCTCGCGCACCCCCATCCGCTGGATCAACGTCCGCCAGTGCTCACCAGCTGACGAGATCTGGCGGGAGGGTAGGATGGCTGACGGAGGCTCCATCCAGAGGCGTAACTAATATTGTGGCGCCCCCCCGCCAAAAAATTACCTTACCCCTCCGCATGCCGCTGCCACCGCCGGCCCCGCATTCAGTCCGGCACCGCAGATAGCCTCCGGGCTCCGTCTCCTGCAGTAATGAAAAATGACACGACAAAATGGCTGCCCCCGTACAGCAGACAGTTTTTTTAGGGATGTTAGAGGAGGCGGCGGCCTCCTCTAGCATCCGTAAAAACTGTCTGCTATTAGGGGGCAGCCATTTTGTCGTGACATTTTTAATTACTGCAGGAGACGGAGCCCGGAGGCTATCTGCGGTGCCGGACTGAATGCGGTGGCGGCGGCATGCGGAGGGGTAAGGGGGGGGAGTCTGACCAGAGTGCCCGGGCACCGGGGGCACCCCGCTGGCGCTTGCTCCCCCAAGCAGCCGCGGTGGCTGCCTAACGGTAGCTACGCCTCTGGCTCCATCTGTAAATGGCCCTTATTCAGATCTGATCGCAGTACAATTTTGTTCTTAAAATGGGCAAAACCATGTGCACTGCAGGTGGGGCAGATGTAACATGTGCAGAGAGAGTTACATTTGGGTGGGGTGTGTTGAAACTAAAATCTAGATTGCAGTGTAAAAATAATGCAGCCAGTATTTACCCTGCACAGAAACAAAATAACCCACCCAAATCCATTTTGGGAACAAATGTGGGTACTTGTGTATTATCTGGGCACCTGATTTTTTAATCTTAAGTGATTGTACAACCAAAAATCGGTCGCATCGCATCACATGGACCCAATTTTTTATTGTACAGGCACCCAGATGCCTGATTCCTGTGTTAAATGCCCCCCCCCAGACACGATTTTTTATGCCCCCCCATTGTTAACGCCACCCCACAATCAACGCCAACCCGAAGTGTGGTGAGCGCAGCGTCATCCGACCTTTTCATACCCCCACTATCCACGTCGGCGTGGAGTTGATTTTATATAGTGTGGCGAGCGCAGCGAGAATACAAGCCCGAAGCGTGGCGAGCGCAGCGAGCCCCGCAAGGAGATGCAGATTACTTCACATGTATTCCGCGTCCGCTCGCCACGCTTTGGGCTCGGTGGTTCGCTGCGCTCGCCACACTATATAAAGTCAACTCCACGCCGACGTGGATAGTGGGGGTATGAAAAGGTTGGAGGACGCAGACCGCCACCCCTTGCGAGCTCGCTGAGCTCGCCACGCTTCGGGTTGGCGTTGATCGTGTGGTGGCGTTAACAATGGGGGGGCATTTGACCTAATAATTAACCATCAGGGTGGGTATACAATTAAAAATCGGGTCTGGGTGGGCATTTAACATTGGTTCCAATGTAAAAATTGGGTCGGTCGCATCGCATGCCATTGTAATGGCATGCGATGCGACTGATTTTTACATTGTACAGGGAACATCCAAAAACCGTGAAAATCGGGTCCCATCGTGTCTCCCCTATATTACACAAGTACCCAAATTTGTACTGCGATCAGATCTGAATAAGGGCCTAAGCTAATGACTTAAGTCTTAGGTGAAACTCATGGAAATATTGCAGCATGCAGATCCTTCCATGCAAATTCCTTTCCCTAGAAAAAGACACTGTTCTGGCATCTAAGGTGCGTACCTCTGTGATATTTTTACATTTGCTATCACTTGTTAACACATAGTTTATGAGTATTAGTTATAATTAATATTATGCAAAGTACATTAAATTACCTAAGCTAGGCTTTGCAATCATTGATAAATAAATGAAACATGTTGAGCACCTGACAAATACAAGCCACAAACACAACCATACAGTCAAGGCCGTAACTACCCTAGGTGCAAGGGGTGCAGCTGCTATGGTGCCCAGAGCTTAAGGGGGCCCCTCTTTACTGTCTAAGTAATATGTTTTACATACATTTATCACCATCAGTTGCTAAATAGGGGGCCCTTACAAACTTTTGCTATGGGGCCTATAAATATCTAGTTAAGCCACTGCATACAGCATAAGGTGAGGGGAAAATGGGCTAAAAACAGCTGGTCTGTTATTATTTGGACACTTACTTGAATTAATGGTAGTTGCAGTTATTGGTGTCGACATAGTTGCCGTATAGACGGTGCTTCCCTTGTTGCTACTTGGCTTTATTTCTGGGGTAGCTGTAGTATTCAAAGTTGTATCTGGTGGCTTAGATGTTGTTGTCTTGGGGGTAGATATAATGGCCTTAGATGTTTTGGTCTCTGTGATAGCTGCAGTGCTAATTGTGGTCACTGTGGTCTTAGATGTTGTATTGGGGGTAGCTGTAGTACTAGAAGTTGTCTCTGGCTTCTTGGAAGTAGTTGTAATGCTAGCAGTGGTCTTTGATGCCGTACTGGGGGTAGCTGTAGCACTAGGAGTGGTCTCCTTGGATGTAGTTGTAATGATAGCAGTGGTCTTTGATGTCGTACTGGGGGTAGCTGTAGCACTAGGAGTTGTCTCCTTGGATGTAGTTTTAATGCTAGTAGTGGTCTTCAATGTTGTATTGAGGGGAGTTGTAGTACTAGAAGTTGTCTCTGGGTTTTTGGAAGTAGTAGTAATGCTAGCAGTGGTCTTAGATGTATTGGGGGTAGCTTTTGTACTAGAGGTGGTCTCCGGGTTCTTGGAAGTACTTGTAATGGTGGCAGTGGTCTTAGATGTTGTATTTGGGGTAGCTATAGCACTAGGAGTGGTCTCCTTGGTTGTATTTGTAATGCTAGTAGTGGTATATGATGTTGTATTGGGGGTAGTTGTAGTACTAGGAGTTGTCTCCGGCATCTTGGAAGTAGTTGTAATGCTGGCAGTGGTCTTAGATGTTGTGTTTGGGGTAGCTATAGCACTAGGAGTGGTCTCCTTGGTTGTAGTTGTAATGCTAGCAGTGGTATGTGATGTTGTATTGGGGGTAGTTGTAGTACTAGGAGTTGTCTCTGGGTTCTTGGAAGTAGTTGTAATGATAGCAGTGGTCTTAGATGTTGTATTTGGGGTAGCTATAGCACTAGGAGTGGTCTCCTTGGTTGTAGTTGTAATGCTAGCAGTGGTATATGATGTTGTATTGGTGGTAGTTGTAGTACTAGGAGTTGTCTCTGGGTTCTTGGAAGTAGTTGTAATGATAGCAGTGGTCTTAGATGTTGTATTGGGGGTAGCTGTAGTACTAAGAGTGGTCTCTGAGTTCTTGGAAGTACTTGTCATGGTGGTAGTGGTCTTTGATGTTGTATTGGGGGTAGTTGTAGTACTAGGAGTTGTCGCTGGGTTCTTGGAAGTAGTTGTAATGCTAGCAGTGGTATTCAATGTTGTATTGGGGGTAGTTGTAGTACTTGGAATTGTCTCTGGGTTCTTGGAAGTAGTTGTAATGCTGGCAGTGGTCTTAGATGTTGTATTGGGGGTAGCTGTAGTACTAAGAGTGGTCTCCAAGTTCTTGGAAGTACTTGTCATGGTGGTAGTGGTCTTAGATGTTGTATTGGGGATAGCTGTGGCACTAGGAGTGGTCCCCTTGGAAGTAGTTAAAATGATAGCAGTGGTCTTTGATGTTGTATTGGGGGTAGTTTTAGTACTAGGAGTTGTCTCTGGGTTCTTGGATGTAGTTGTAATGCTAGCAGTTGTATTCAATGTTGTATTGGGGGTAGTTGTAGTACTTGGATTTGTCTCTGGGTTCTTGGAAGTAGTTGTAATGCTGGTAGTGGTCTTAGATGTTGTATTGGGGGTAGCTGTAATACTAGGAGTGATCTCCTTGGAAGTAGTTGTAATGATAGCAGTGGTCTTTGATGTTGAATTGGGGGTAGTTGTAGTACTAGGAGTTGTCTCTGGGTTCTTGGAAGTAGTTGTAATGATAGCAGTGGTCTTAGATGTTGTATTTGTGGTAGCTATAGCACTAGGAGTGGTCTCCTTGGTTGTAGTTGTAATGCTAGCAGTTGTCTCTGGGTTTTTGGAAGTAGTTGTAATGCTAGCAGTGGTCTTAGATGTATTGGGGGTAGCTTTTGTACTAGAGGTGGTCTCCGGGTTCTTGGAAGTAGTTAAAATGATAGCAGTGGTCTTTGATGTTGTATTGGGGGTAGTTTTAGTACTAGGAGTTGTCTCTGGGTTCTTGGATGTAGTTGTAATGCTAGCAGTTGTATTCAATGTTGTATTGGGGGTAGTTGTAGTACTTGGATTTGTCTCTGGGTTCTTGGAAGTAGTTGTAATGGTGGCAGTGGTCTTAGATGTTGTATTTGGGGTAGCTATAGCACTAGGAGTGGTCTCCTTGGTTGTATTTGTAATGCTAGTAGTGGTATATGATGTTGTATTGGGGATAGTTGTAGTACTAGTAGTTGTCTCTGGCATCTTGGAAGTAGTTGTAATGCTGGCAGTGGCCTTAGATGTTGTATTTGGGGTAGCTATAGCACTAGGAGTGGTCTCCTTGGTTGTAGTTGTAATGCTAGCAGTGGTATATGATGTTGTATTGGGGGTAGTTGTAGTACTAGGAGTTGTCTCTGGGTTCTTGGAAGTAGTTGTAATGATAGCAGTGGTCTTAGATGTTGTATTTGGGGTAGCTATAGCACTAGGAGTGGTCTCCTTGGTTGTAGTTGTAATGCTAGCAGTGGTATATGATGTTGTATTGGGGGTAGTTGTAGTACTAGGAGTTGTCTCTGGGTTCTTGGAAGTAGTTGTAATGCTGGCAGTGGCCTTAGATGTTGTATTTGGGGTAGCTATAGCACTAGGAGTGGTCTCCTTGGTTGTAGTTGTAATGCTAGCAGTGGTATATGATGTTGTATTGGGGGTAGTTGTAGTACTAGGAGTTGTCTCTGGGTTCTTGGAAGTAGTTGTAATGATAGCAGTGGTCTTAGATGTTGTATTTGGGGTAGCTATAGCACTAGGAGTGGTCTCCTTGGTTGTAGTTGTAATGCTAGCAGTGGTATATGATGTTGTATTGGGGGTAGTTGTAGTACTAGGAGTTGTCTCTGGGTTCTTGGAAGTAGTTGTAATGATAGCAGTGGTCTTAGATGTTGTATTTGGGGTAGCTATAGCACTAGGAGTGGTCTCCTTGGTTGTAGTTGTAATGCTAGCAGTGGTATATGATGTTGTATTGGGGGTAGTTGTAGTACTAGGAGTTGTCTCTGGGTTCTTGGAAGTAGTTGTAATGCTGGCAGTGGCCTTAGATGTTGTATTTGGGGTAGCTATAGCACTAGGAGTGGTCTCCTTGGTTGTAGTTGTAATGCTAGCAGTGGTATATGATGTTGTATTGGGGGTAGTTGTAGTACTAGGAGTTGTCTCTGGGTTCTTGGAAGTAGTTGTAATGATAGCAGTGGTCTTAGATGTTGTATTTGGGGTAGCTATAGCACTAGGAGTGGTCTCCTTGGTTGTAGTTGTAATGCTAGCAGTGGTATATGATGTTGTATTGGGGGTAGTTGTAGTACTAGGAGTTGTCTCTGGGTTCTTGGAAGTAGTTGTAATGATAGCAGTGGTCTTAGATGTTGTATTTGTGGTAGCTATAGCACTAGGAGTGGTCTCCTTGGTTGTAGTTGTAATGCTAGCAGTTGTCTCTGGGTTTTTGGAAGTAGTAGTAATGCTAGCAGTGGTCTTAGATGTATTGGGGGTAGCTTTTGTACTAGAGGTGGTCTCCGGGTTCTTGGAAGTACTTGTAATGGTGGCAGTGGTCTTAGATGTTGTATTTGGGGTAGCTATAGCACTAGAAGTGGTCTCCTTGGTTGTATTTGTAATGCTAGTAGTGGTATATGATGTTGTATTGGGGATAGTTGTAGTACTAGGAGTTGTCTCTGGCATCTTGGAAGTAGTTGTAATGCTGGCAGTGGCCTTATATGTTGTATTTGGGGTAGCTATAGCACTAGGAGTGGTCTCCTTGGTTGTAGTTGTAATGCTAACAGTGGTATATGATGTTGTATTGGGGGTAGTTGTAGTACTAGGAGTTGTCTCTGGGTTCTTGGAAGTAGTTGTAATGATAGCAGTGGTCTTAGATGTTGTATTTGGGGTAGCTATAGCACTAGGAGTGGTCTCCTTTGTTGTAGTTGTAATGCTAGCAGTGGTATATGATGTTGTATTGGGGGTAGTTGTAGTACTAGGAGTTGTCTCTGGGTTCTTGGAAGTAGTTGTAATGATAGCAGTGGTCTTAGATGTTGTATTGGGGGTAGCTGTAGTACTAAGAGTGGTCTCTGAGTTCTTGGAAGTACTTGTCATGGTGGTAGTGGTCTTTGATGTTGTATTGGGGGTAGTTGTAGTACTAGGAGTTGTCGCTGGGTTCTTGGAAGTAGTTGTAATGCTAGCAGTGGTATTCAATGTTGTATTGGGGGTAGTTGTAGTACTAGTAGTTGTCTCTGGGCTGTTGATATGCTGAGAACTGTTTGTAGTCACAGTTATCATTGTAGGATTAGTTTGTTTGGTGGAGTAGCTAATAGTAAGCTTAGTGTTGATAGAAGTAAGAGTGGACACTATATTGTTGGATACTGCTGTGGACATAGTATTTGTTTGCTCAGTGCTGCTCTCAGTAGCAGTGGTCATTGATGTATCGATGTTCTCAGTGGTGCTGCTACTAACAGGGCTTGTTGTTGTATTAGACGCTTGCTCAGTGCTGCTCTCAGTAGGAGTGGACATTGATGTGTCAATGTTCTCAGTAGTGCTGCTACTAACAGGGCTGGTAATTTCAGTAGTTTCTTGCTCAGTGCTGCTCTCAGTAGGAGTGGTCATTGATGTATCGATGTTCTCAGTGGTGCTGCTACTAACAGGGCTTGTTGTATTAGATGCTTGCTCAGTGCTGCTCTCAGTAGGAGTGGACATTGATGTATCGATGTTCTCAGTGGTGCTGCTACTTACAGGGCTTGTTGTTGTATTAGATGCTTGCTCAGTGCTGCTCTCAGTAGGAGTGGACATCGATTTGTCAATGTTCTCAGTGGTGCTGCTACTAACAGGGCTGGTAATTTCAGTAGTTTCTTGCTCAGTGCTGCTCTCAGTAGGAGTGGACATTGATGTATCGATGATCTCAGTAGTGCTGCTACTAACAGGGCTTGTTGGTGTATTAGATGATTGCTCATTGCTGCTCTCAGTAGGTGTGGACATTGATGTATCAATGTTCTCAGTGGTGCTGCTACTAACAGGGCTGGTAATTTTAGTAGTTTCTTGCTCAGTGCTGCTCTCAGTAGGCGTGGTCCTTGATTTATCGATGTTCTCAGTGGTGCTGCTACTAACAGGGCTTATATTAGATGCTTGCTTAGTGCTGCTCTCAGTAGGCGTGGTCATTGATGTATCAATGTTCTCAGTGGTGCTGCTACTAACAGGGCTTGTTGTTGTATTAGATGCTTGCTCAGTGCTGCTCTCAGTAGGCGTGGTCATTGATGTATCGATGTTCTCAGTGGTGCTGCTACTAACAGGGCTTGTATTAGATGCTTGCTCAGTGCTGCTCTCAGTAGGCGTGGTCATTGATGTATCGATGTTCTCAGTGGTGCTGCTTCTAACAGGGCTTGTTGTTGTATTAGATGCTTGTTCAGTGCTGATCTCAGTAGGAGTGGTCATTGATGTATCGATGTTCTCAGTGGTGCTGCTACTAACAGGGCTTGTTGTTGTTTTAGGTGCTTGCTCAGTGCTGCTCTCAGTAGGCGTGGCCATTGATGTATCAATGTTCTCAGTGGTGCTGCTACTAACAGGGCTTGTTGTTGTATTAGATGCTTGTTCAGTGCTGCTCTCAGTAGGAGTGGTCAGTGATGTATCGATGTTCTCAGTGGTGCTGCTACTAACAGGGCTGGTCATTTTAGTAGTTTCTTGCTCAGTGCTGCTCTCAGTAAGCATGGTCATTGATGTATCAATGTTCTCAGTGGTGCTGCTACTAACAGGGCTTATATTAGATGCTTGCTCAGTGCTGCTCTCAGTAGGCGTTGTCATTGATGTATTGATGTTCTCAGTGGTTCTGCTACTAACAGGGCTGGTCATTTTAGTAGTTTCTTGCTCAGTGCTGCTCTCAGTAGGCGTGGTCATTGATGTATCGATGTTCTCAGTGGTGCTGCTATTAACAGGGCTTGTATTAGATGCTTGCTCAGTGCTTCTCTCAGTAGGAGTAGTCATTGATGTATCAATGTTCTCAGTGGTGCTGCTACTAACAGGGCTTGTTGTTGTATTAGATGCTTGCTCAGTGCTGCTCTCAGTAGGCGTGGTCATTGATGTATCGATGTTCTCAGTGGTGCTGCTAATAACAGGGCTGGTCATTTTAGTAGTTTCTTGCTCAGTGCTGCTCTCAGTGCTGCTCTCAGTAGGCGTGGACATTGATGTATCAATGTTCTCAGTGGTGCTGCTACTAACAGGGCTTGTATTAGATGCTTGCTCAGTGCTACTCTCAGTAGGTGTGGTCATTGATGTATCAATGTTCTCAGTGGTGCTGCTAGTAACAGGGCTTGTATTAGATGCTTGCTCAGTGCTGCTCTCAGTAGGTGTGGTCATTGATGTATCGATGTTCTCAGTGGTGCTGCTAGTAACAGGGCTTGTTGTTGTATTAGATGCTTGTTCAGTGCTGCTCTCAGTAGGAGTAGTCATTGATGTATCGATGTTCTCAGTGGTGCTGCTACTAACAGGGCTTGTTGTTGTATTAGATGCTTGCTCAGTGCTGCTCTCAGTAGGAGTGGTCATTGATGTATCAATGTTCTCAGTGGTGCTGCTACTAACAGGGCTTGTATTAGATGCTTGCTCAGTGCTGCTCTCAGTAAGCGTGGTCATTGATGTATCAATGTTCTCAGTGGTGCTGCTACTAACAGGGCTTGTTGTTGTATTAGATGCTTGTTCAGTGCTGCTCTCAGTAGGAGTAGTCATTGATGTATCGATGTTCTCAGTGGTGCTGCTACTAACAGGGCTTGTTGTTGTATTAGATGCTTGCTCAGTGCTGCTCTCAGTAGGAGTGGTCATTGATGTATCAATGTTCTCAGTGGTGCTGCTACTAACAGGGCTGATCATTTTAGTAGTTGCTTGCTCAGTGCTGCTTTCAGTAGGAGTGGTCATTGATGTATCGATGTTCTCAGTGGTGCTGCTACTAACAGGGCTTGTTGTTGTATTAGATGCTTTCTCAGTGCTCCTGCTGGCAGTAAAAGTGGATGTTGTACTGGTTGGACCGGTGATTGTTGTACTTTTGGTTTGCTTGGTGGTGATAGTAGTGGTCAGTTTACTAGTGAGGGTAGTTGGTCGAATAGTTGTGTGTTTTGAGGTACAGGTTTTTTTTGCTGTCGCTGTAGGTGCGGCGCTTGTACCTAGATTTTCAAAGGAGAGAAAAGATACATTTTCAATAGTTACAAGAACATTACCCAAAGCAAAATGTATTCTTTTTGGGATACAGAAATAACAAAGATTAAATGGAAGTCTGTACTGCATGTGACTAATGTCAGGGATAATGTACAAGATATAGAGGATTCTATGTGTGGGTCCATGGGAGTTAGGCAAATCAACTCAATCATTCCTTAGAATTTAAGGAATTTCAACATCATGGCTATATGCTCTACCATATCTATCTATCTACAGTATCTTTATTTTTTTTCTGTGTAGGGTAAATACTGACTGGTTTTGCATGAAGCTCACAGATGTTAGACAGCTCTATTTTTATACTGCAATTTTGATTTCAGTTTGAACACACCCCACCCAAATTTTACTCTCTCTTCGCACATTTTACATCTGCCCAGTGGCGGTGTAAGGCTTCTCAGCAACCTAGGCAAAACTTCAATCCACATACTGCCACCGATACCCACTTTCCAAACCCTTAAGGCATACTTGTCTAACATTCCGGAATGGTAGGGCAAGTCCTCTGATTTCCCTGGAGGCCTCCATTTGCCACCCACAAGTATGCCTCAAGTGAAAGTACTGTATGGCGGTGAGGTCTTAGAAGTTCTACAGCCGCCACCTGCATTAAGTACAACAAAGATCCTCATAGACATCCTTAATTTTTTTGATAGGAAGACTTTGTGGCACCCCCCAGATCCCAGTGCCCTAGGCAGCTGCCTAAAAGCTGCCTAATGGTAGAGCCGCACCCGGCATCTGCCCCACCAGCAGTGCAGCATGGCTTTGCCCAGTTGGTTGCTTTTAGCCTTGCCCTCAAGCATGCCAATGTAGTAAGTAGGACAGGTTGGGATGATGTGATTTGTGTAGAATACTGTCGTCAATCCCTACACCTGCTTTATACCGCTTTCACATCGCAAACCCGGGTCCGACATGGTCTGCTTTCACTTTAAACCCAGGTCGCTCATTATACAGTGGGTGACCTGGGTTTAGCAATGTTTTAAGACAAAATGGATGGTGGAGCGCTAACACAAAATATGTACGTATGACCAATTGGGTATTACAAATATTTTATTTACTAATAATAAAAATTATTTACTATAAAAGCAATTGCGTATTCAAAATGCAATAAAAGTATACAGCCTGAGGTGGGATACAGGATAAATGATCACAAATAATGGCAGTAGGGGTGTCTCACTTGTTCCTAGAAGTACTCTCCCAGATTGGGAATGTCACAACCTCCCACTTGTAATCAGTGGAAACTGGGATGGCGGGTGTCCATATACCTGCTGTAGATGTTGGAACCTGATCCAAAGTATGAGAGGATCCTGGGTTTCAGTCCTTGGTAGAATTGCTCCAGATGAAATGGCAGTTGGTGGTGTCCCTTAGAATGTCCAGTAAACGTCCAACAGTTGGAAGTGTGGGGAGGTGGAGAGTTGGTCCAAGTGAGAATTCCTTTTTGTAATCCCAAAGTATCAGGCTGTACACTTAGGCCAAGCGTGTCTGGTTCCTTACAGATAATATACGCGTCACCAGTCCAGGTCCGATCTGTGTTATTTGTGCAATGTAAAAGGGGTACTATTGTATTACCGGGAATTATGTTGAAAACCACGCACCCTACTTTTACATCGACACAGCATACCTCAAACTTTCAAAACTCCTGGGGGGGTGCAGAAAATAGTGGATAAATTCGATGCACGTACTTGTGAGGATACGGGGTTCCTCAATCACTCAGACACCGAGCAGATGAAACCAAAATATGGTTTATTTTTATCACAGCACACAAAAGTAGATGAAGGCAGGAAAAAGATTCAAATGGTAGCATAAAAACATCCGGGTAGCAAAGTCCTTGTAGCCTCACAGTCCAAATAATGAAACTATCACTTATTCCACACAGCAGTGACAGCAGAAACCTGTGCGAATCCACACAGCACCGGACGCTCCACACCAGAGCTTACGTAGGATGCCCCCCCCAGGCAAACGATGCGCTCACAAGGTCCAGTGGCAGAGTATGACCTCTTAGCCAGGATTGCGACTAACATTCTGAGCTGGCAGGTGTACAAGTCATTTTAAAAACTTCCAATTTCCCACGGGGCTTAAACTGCCAGGGGGCCGGTACTTGGTTCGGATTGGTGGACCCAAGAGTCAGACACATCCCCCCAGGTAATATCCAGCTGGCCATCTGCTGCTGCCCCCCTGCTGGGTCTGGTTCCAGAAAGTCTGGAAGTGGCCAGAGATATGCAGAGAAGTGTCAACACAAGATACAATACCCAGCTGATTACGTTGTGTGGTGGTCACCCCCTGTGGACAACCTTCCTGTTGATAGCAGGGGAATTGGATCACCCCCTGTGGACATAACATATGGGTGAATCCATGCAATGTTCTTTCCTGGCTATTTCCTGTCAGACCATATTTAGGCAAGAGCGATCTGATCTGGAAATACACGCAGCTATGGGGAATATAGACATATATGGAGAACAAGAGGGTACCGACGGACTAAAAAGTACATTAATCACTACACCTAATAAAATATAATAATTACAGTCTTACAGTGAGTCTGATAACTTCACATTCCTTCCCCTACTATTTTAGTCCCGGTACCAAGTTGTTCAGGAACCAATAACAACCTGTAGTGGGATGCAGAGCAGAGAATCTGAGGTTTGGATGTACCACCTGAGTCCCACAGAGTGACATCATACCAAACCCATCTTGGAAGAGGCGGCTGGTTTGCAGAATCAGCAAGGGCAATATCACAATATAAGTTATGCATGTTAACTAACAAGTGAGTTAGCAATCCCCCATCTTCAAATGTTGGGTACCCCCCCCCCTCTGCAACATCGTAAACTTTCACACCGGGCACACCTATAGGGTGTGCTAATACTTTTGCCTCTGGCACAATGGGGCAGGGAGCAGTTTCCACCTCCCCCTCTTGCCCAAGGAACATCTGCCAAACGGCAGCCCAATATCGGGGCTCTGGCCCTGGCACTTCCGCCCCTCTGTCACATCCTTCCTCCCTCCAACCCAAACTAGGGGCATGGCAAATTTCAGTACAGCATTTGGTCTCAATGTCCAGGGCTGAGGAGGGACCCTCCATCAGAAACCATTCCGCTGGTGGCTGAAGGGCAGGCTGGTCCAAGGCCAATCCTACCCCCTCAAAAGCCTGGGTCTCACCTGCCGCTTCCTCTGCGCAGTCCTCAGTCTCCAGGATAACCACCTTCCCCAGCTGAATATGCTGGGCAGCCTGAAGCAAGACATCATCTGCGACTGGTATGCTTGTGGCCTGGATGTTGTCGGATACTCCTCTAACCACAGTGATCTCCTCTTGGACGCAGTCCTCATAGATCCCCTGGCAGCAGGTTAATAATTCTGCATCTCCCACCTCAGCAAAAGGGAAGCTGTAGTGCAGCTCCTCCCGGGGTGCCTGGCTCAGAGGCCCCACTTCCTTCACTTTAGGGATAACCTCCCCCTGCAGAGAACACTGAGCAGCTTCCTCCCTAGGATGGGGAAGAAGCAGTTGCAAATGGTGCCTTTCATCACGCCCCCTGCGACACTGATCTTGCCATGCTGGGGTATCCAGGAGCCCGCGATCAATCGCCTCTTCCTCTGCCACCACGAAGCACTCCTCCAGACACTGCAATTGTTCCCACACACTCAACTGTGCACCGAAATGGATCTGCTGAAGGATTTCCCCGCGAGTGCAGGATCGGATGGGTATACCTCGCAGCTGACATTCTGCTATCAGCTCCTCCATACTCATTTCTTCAAGGGCAGTTAGGGGCCCCCCTGACAACGACCATTCTCTTGCGGTAACAATTAATTCTGTGGCAGACCCCTCGGTTGTCTGCCCAGATTGCAGTAGCCCCCTTCTGGACCCTTCCTCTGGTTCTATCTGGGGCATCAATTTATTCTGGACTTGTCCTTCAGCCTCAGAATATTGTCCTCTTTGTAGCATCTGGGTAACTGTAGCAATCACTTCCTCTGTAAATTCTACAAACTCTGGCTCCCCCAGCAGATTCCACGAGGTGGCCTCACCTTTACAGTGCAGGAATGCATCCCCCAGGTAACACAACTTGTCCTGTATGCTGGATACTCTCCACCCGCTGATAATCTGCTGAGCTTCTTCCCAGTACTCCCAGATATACTGCATTTTTCTGACAATAAATAACAGATCCGGCTTCCCAGCCTGCCGATACACTGAAGAACCTCCATCCCTGAGCTCCTCTGCTCCAGGGGTCTTGAGGCATCGATTTTCTTTCCTTGGAAACATTTTCCCTTTCACAGGACTGACACCTGCTCACTTGCTGAACATCACCTTATTGCATTTTCCGTTTCCTTACATATGGTCTGATCCTCTGTTCTCTGTGCTCGATGGTTGGTGTCTGAATGATCCCACTGTCGCTGCCACCAAATGTGAGGATACGGGGTTCCTCAATCACTCAGACACCGAGCAGATGAAACCAAAATATGGTTTCTTTTTTTCACAGCACACAAAAGTAGATGAAGGCAGGAAAAAGATTCAAATGGTAGCATATAAACATCCGGGTAGCAAAGTCCTTGTAGCCTCACAGTCCAAATAACGAAACTATCACTTATTCCCCACAGCAGTGACAGCAGAAACCTGTGCGAGTCCACACAGCACCGGACGCTCCACACCAGAGCTTACGTAGGATGCCCCCCCCAGGCAAACGATGCGCTCACAAGGTCCAGTGGCAGAGTATGACCTCTTAGCCAGGATTGCGACTAACATTCTGAGCTGGCAGGTGTACAAGTCATTTTAAAAACTTCCAATTTCCCACGGGGCTTAAACTGCCAGGGGGCCGGTACTTGGTTCGGATTGGTGGACCCAAGAGTCAGACACATCCCCCCAGGTAATATCCAGCTGGCCATCTGCTGCTGCCCCCCTGCTGGGTCTGGTTCCAGAAAGTCTGGAAGTGGCCAGAGATATGCAGAGAAGTGTCAAAACAAGATACAATACCCAGCTGATTACGTTGTGTGGTGGTCACCCCCTGTGGACAACCTTCCTGTTGATAGCAGGGGAATTGGATCACCCCCTGTGGACATAACATATGGGTGAATCCATGCAATGTTCTTTCCTGGCTATTTCCTGTCAGACCATATTTGGGCAAGAGCGATCTGATCTGGAAATACACGCAGCTATGGGGAATATAGACATATATGGAGAACAAGAGGGTACCGACGGACTAAAAAGTACATTAATCACTACACCTAATAAAATATAATAATTACAGTCTTACAGTGAGTCTGATAACTTCACAGTACTGCATACCTCCCAACTTCTGTCCGTATGAAATAGGGGGCGGGGCGTATGCAAATGACGGCGCGGCTTATGCTAATTAGCCGTGACCTCATTTTCATACGAGAATAGACGCTGTGCGCATGCGCACAGCGTCTATTCTACTAGATTGGGGGTCTCCCAACTGCCACCCCCCGCAGCGGGACAATGCCTGCCGCGGGTGGGACAGCGGGACAGGACCCGAAAATCGGGACTGTCCCTCTAAAATCGTGACAGTTGGGAGGTATGGTACTGTCATACACATGTGACATTTTGGACATTTTTTAACGTGACTTTTTCCTAAAAAGGGTTTGAATTTATTGGACAACTCATTTTGAGGGACAGAGGCAGAAGTTCAACCTGCCTCAATCGGTGTTATGGCTACGCCAAGTCAGACACAAAATTTGTTATGCTCTTATACTTTGGGAACGATTGGACCTTCACAGGGCTACAAGTTGGAAAATGGGAGCTTCACAAAATAGTGGTTCTACACACAAATATCCCTTTTTCACTTTTGAGTTTTATTACTATTTTACAGTAGTTTTCAAAAATCCCTCTATTTTCTCCTAAACTAACTGTAACTAGTGAGTAGGATGGATCAAGCAGTGCCTTTTGCTTGCAATGCATCCCGATATTCACCAAATACTCCACTGTTCAAAACTTTAGGGTCACTTAAATATTTCCTTTTTTTCTGAAAGAAAATCAGTTTTTTTCAATGAAGATACATTGAATTAATCAGAAATACACTGTTAATGTGTTAAATGAATATACCAACTGCAAACGTCTAGTTTTTAAAGGATATCTACATACAGTAGGTGTTCCAGCAACCATCACTCCAGTGTCCTAATGGTACATTGTGCTTACACCCCACCCAAATTTACCTCTCGCTGCACGTTTCTTCTGCCCCACCTGCAGTTCACATAGTTTTGCCCATTTTAAGAACAAATTTGTACTGCGATCAGATCTGAATAAGTACCTATGTTAGCACAGTGGAAAATGGGTTTGCTCGTTAAAACTGTCCTTGCTTTGAGCTAGTTGAGTATCTGGAGCATCCCATTTGTGGGTTCAATTATGCTCTCAAATGGTCAGAAAAAAATAAAACTTGACAGTCTATTCTTGCATGCAATAAATTGGCAAGAAACTGACCATTTCCTCCAATGGTGTGTACTACTCTTTTCAGAGAACAGCACAAATAGGCTCTAACCAGAGTAGAAAGAAAAGTGAGAGGCACAATGCACAACTGAGCATAAAGGCAAGTACATTGGAGTCTCTAGTTTGAGCAATAGATGCCTCACAGGTCCTCAACTGGCAGCTTTATTAAATTGTTCCATAAAAATGCCAGTGTCAACACCTGCAGTGCAATAGTAGCTTATAGGTTCCTATTGGACAGCACAATCTAAAGATGGCATTACCCACTGCATCCAAGCAATGGAATCTATCGCATTCCGAGGCTTGGTACATATGCGGTATGCGGTCAAACCTCCAAAAGTTGCAGTTTAAGAGGTTTGCCTGCATTTATTTAAGTTTCTTGCATCCTGTTGCAAATTCAAAGTTGGTGTATATGTCAGCACTGGGATATCTATCATGAACTGAGGCGTAACTAAAAATTATTGTGTGTCATATTTCATTCTAGAAGGGACCTACGATGGTATACTACAGATGGAGCAGGTCTCGGCTAGCCTGCCTATGGCTATTGTCCCGCCAATCTGCCACAGCGCAACTAGTCACAAGGCAGCGCAGTACATATCACAGCTTGGCGATGGCGTTACCGGATGACTGCAATACCAGTGATCATTCACCAGATATCACTTTTTGAAATCTCCACTGCGCATGCGTAAGATGAGTACTGCAAAGCTTTAGAGGAAGAAACCGGACTGCGTGTGCGTGAGGTGACTATTGAAATGCTCTGTAGCACAGGAACTACTTTGCTACTACTTAAATGTTTAGTAAGCTAGATAGACACTTTTACTACCTAAATACGATTGCATGGACGTGCATCTCATTACAATATTTTATAACTTGCTATGGGGACAAGTGAGCGAATACTGAGCGTACAATTAATATTTCACCAAGAATATGGCTTGCACACATGTGAGGCGCTCATGAAAAATAACCTCTACTATAATGTTCACCACAGTACTGTGCAGTATACCGTAGTGTAGGACCGGATTAAGGGGGGGGGGGGGGGGGCACAGCGGGTCAGTACTCCTGGGTCCACCTCTATCTAGGGACCCCCTGTGGTTGGCATATATTGAAAAAAATTAAAATAAATTTAAGCTAAAGGTTTTGTGCGTAGGAGTGGGGTAGTGCTGCAGCTTTGCCTGTCTGCCAATGTGACAATGATTAATGGTACTGATCATCGGGAGCCAAGGCACACTGACTGCACAAGTTAGCAGTGCATAACTGGGAGTTGACAAAGTCCCATGAGACTTTGCACAAGAGGTCAGAGGCTGAGAGGCTTGTGCTGAGCTCATCATATGCTTCTCAGGCCCATGGAGGACAGCAGCAGTAGCGGCCTCGTCATAGGAGGGTTTTTAATTAGAGGCAGTAAGGTACAGAGGGACAGACAAAGGCTTTTCATGTGGTATTATATATATATATATATTCATGTATATAACAATCACCACCCCCCCCACTTGCAGTTTCCCATTGATCAAGTTTATACTGCCTTTACTCTTTGTTTTGACAGTGTAATATTCTTCTGTGCAGTTTGCGGCCAGTAATGACCAGTGGGAGTGGGCCCCCCTGTTTAGAGTGACCCCTGGCCCCTGAAGGCTTAAACTGGCCCTGCTGTAGCACCTTCTACCAGCCACACTGACTTAATGTTGTATTGGCCCTTCCTTTGCATTCTCGACAACCTCCTTCTTTGTGCAAAAAGCAGTTTACTGTAGCACAAATAGAGAATGGGAACTGTAACACATGCTGCACTATATAATTACAGAAGAACAGATTGTCATTCCAACTAGCAGCTTATTGGCCTTATTCAGGGCCGGTGCAAGGCTTCTTGACACCCTAGGCAAAACGTCGGTCAACCGCCCTCATGTGCATACTGCCTCTCTCCTACATACATCCATATCAATCCCCTTCTCCTCTCCAACCACCGCACCTCTCGCCCTGGAGGATTTAGGAGGGTAGACAACTGTACCATCTGGACTCTTTTTATTGGGCTGTGACAGAAAACACAATAGATGTAACTGGTGGTGCAGCATGTGGCAGTGAAGGTAATAGATGCAGTCACAGGTGTGCAGCTTACATTTTTGGTTTGTAGTTTGGACCCCTATTTTGGACCTTGTGGCAAGGTCCAATATAGGGATCTATGGTGCATGTGCTATAGAGAAGCTTATATTAAGTGTTTGAAAGGTATCACAGATTAATATGTTTTTTTTTTTTTTAACCTGTACTAATTATAAACATGTTAGGAAGTCAGCATTGTCTCTGGCTGTAAACTACATTCCTATGGGGGGGGGGGGGGGGCATGCTAGAAGCCCAGCTGCACTAAATCTTAATGACACTCTGCTAGGTTATAAGGACAAAAGGGTCAAGGTGAGGGTGCTTGGGCTGACGGTGGGACACGTCTGTGAGTGAAGCTAAAGGGAGAGAAGGAGGATGAGGGGGGGCACCGACAATAACGGGATATCTACAACAAGCTCAGCTGTGACAATCTCACTGCTGGTGCAGGCTGTGTCAGTCTCCAGCAGTGTGAAACGGAGTATGTACCTGCAGAACTCAGGAGGATGTAGCCAGTATACACTGCACACATTCTTCTGGTGCAGAGTAGTCACTCAGCACCGTGCTGCTTCTGCTCTGCTCTGCTCTTCCAGCTTCTCTCCCACGCGGGTGCTCTCCCTGAGTTGTGCAGGATAATTCGTCGCACATTCAGTGGTATTCTGGGAAGGTGGGAGGGACTGGGCAGCTCATCAGTCACCACCACTCACCACCAGTAGCTGCACTGTGCAGACGCAGCGTAACTATAAATGAGTTTTAATAGACAGTGGACACAAACAGGTAATCCGGCTGTGTGCTAGTAACGGGTGTGAGGTTGGGCAGGTGGGCGGCTGCTGCTGTTGAGGGGCAGGAGGTCGGACGGCTGCTTATAAGGCCCAGTGGAAACTGCAAAAATTGGACCTACTTGGGTTAAAGTGCGCCCTCTAGTGGCCGCCGCCCTAGGCAGCTGCCTGAAGCTGCCTAATGGTAACGCCGGCCCTGGCCTTATTGGCTATAGGACTTAAACACTCCCATAACTTCCCCATTGCTGTCTTATAGCCTAATGAGATGCTGGTTAATACTGGCTGGTCACTCCTACCTCTCCGATTCCCCTTCCCCCTCCCCTGGGAGACTGCTCAATTCATAGTGAACAAAGCCAGTGTGAATACTGTAAATTGCCTCCAAGTCCAATGATCAACCTGCAGCTGCTGTCCCCTACCCGCACCGCTGTCCAGGTTTGGGCGCACCTGCTGTGAAAAAGGGAGCTGAGCACCTAGCAGGAGCTGACATACTAGAGAGCAGGATTCCTCACTGTCACCTCCCGGCATTCCACCGTTGGCTCCTTGGCTGCAGAGGAAGCCAGAAACCCCTGCAAGCAAGGCGGCCAATTGGAGGGGACCCTACATATGGTTGTTTGCCGCTTCTCTTCTTGATGTCTCATAAACTAATACTCAGTCTGCACTGAAAGCAACGAGTCTCTTCTTTCATATGGTACCATATGGCACCAGTCTCAAGTCTCTACGACACATAGAACTGGAGATCTCAGGTGCAAAGTAGACACAGTTTTCCCCATAGGCTAGAATGGACCTGTCAATTTAGAACCACCATGGTTTATGACACTTGCAGTTAGCCTTTTGGGGGTCTCAGAATCTTGAGATTCATATCCACTGGTAGCTAAACATCTCCCCTTCCATAAGAACCCATTCAGACAATGCTTCAATTCAGAGGCAGCCGTAGCGCTGTTCAACAATCATGAGTCGCTACAGCATCATAGACACTCCCATTGTGGATTAGTGTTGAAGCTACTGTATTCAGCCCACCCCAACCCCCACCTCCCTTCCCCCTTCCCCAGGAGACTTTTCATTGAGAATGCAATGGAAGTGGCTGATTCAGTCGATGTGGCTGGGGGAAAGTGATATACAGACACCATGTGTAATGCATAGTACAGTACTAAATATTGCACAGCATGCTCTATGGTTCTTGCGCATGAAGTCGCACAAAAACAGTTTTATGAAAACATGATTTTTTGGTGTGTGCGTGCCTAGTTTTATTAAAAATAACGTTCATAAATATTTCAATAAAAAAAAATATATATATATTAATAAAAAAAAAGACACTTTAATCGAACATGGGTTTCCAGCATGGAGAGCAGTGCAGTTATCCACTAGCCTACGCCACCTGGTGAAAGCAGCCACTGATCATGAGTCTATGTAAAGACAGAGCTGTAATGCTGTTCGCCGAGAATCAGAATGAGTTTTGTGTTCACAATATTCAGCATCGGCTACGTGAACGGCAGGTCACAGTTATTATTTGCCTAGGGGACCAGGGAATGGCAAAAGTTGGGAGGTATGCATCGTCGGTGGTGCCAAAAGGGGGGGGGGGCTGTTACTTTTCACCTGGGCCTGTGGGAGGGGTCCAGTGGGTGACTGGGTCCTGCTGCCCTCTATCCACATTGTAGACCTCAAGTGGAGAGAGAGGAGTGAATTCTGCAGCAGCAGCCTTTCTCCCCAGCCCAGCACACACCCTGTTGTGTGCTGGACTGGGGAGAGAGGCAACTGTCGAAGCAGTGACTCCACTTTCTACCCACATGATGTGTGGGCGAAGGAGGTTGATTGGTTGCACCCACCTGCCCGCTGGTGCCGATCAGCCACCATGCCGAAGCCCCCTGTGCAGCCAAATAATAACTAATATTTTGTATATTTCCTAAGAAGGGGCTGGCCACACCTCCCTGCATTAAAATGATCATGAGTTATGATCATGAGTTATGTCTAGATGAGGAGCTGTACTTGTTTCTTCGCAGCAGATTAGGACAGAAAGGGCCATAAAAGAAGAATACACAAATAATTAATTAATGTAAATTAAAGTTGTGCAGTAAATTAGAAAATAAAAAAAAGTTTATAAAATACAAGAGTGATTGAGTATCTAAAATTAAAATGTGTGTGATGTACCCCATCATTTCAGCATAATAAAATATGTTACAAATTATTACAGATATTAGAGCAATAGCCAAACCAATGCAAATGTTTCTCTCTGCAAAATGGACCATCCCCAATGTCCCCAAAAAGCCCACAATTAAAAGAAAAGCGTTGAAAGATGGAATTATTATTAGTCCTCCCAGCCTTATGTTGTTTATTAAAAGCACAGAAAAGTTTCACAAACCAAGCACTTCAGCAGGGACTACACTTTTGGGGCTAAATGAATTGGTTTGTTCAGGAGTCCGCAAACCAATTTTTTGGAAGGACTAACTCTGATCACTAATGATAAGGTTGATAAGGAGGATATTAGTGGTGGAGATTGAATGAGCTGGTCCAAATTGCTGGACTGTTTGTTATTATTTTACTAAATATTATACATTTGCAAAATAAATGTGATGAATTCGCTCAAAAAGATGGAGGAGGTGCCTAGATGGTTAATGTATCTACCTCTACTATATTCGTCTTATGGTAAAGCATCACAATGATCTTATTTTTATCACAAAACAAGACCTGCCATTGGTGGCTGACTTACACAAACATCCTCATTAATTTCATTATTGACATCAGATACAGTACACTAATTCCCACCCACCCCCATTTTGCACTTCCACAATAGTACTCTCAATTTCTATTTTGTCATTATCACCATCCTAAATTGCACTGCTCATTCCAACATTTGCAAACAGTGTAGAAGTGGTAGAAAGAGGCTTCCCTATAAATACAGTATCAGCAATGTCAGAGCAATGTCAGAGTACCCTAGACACCCATAGACTCTCCCCAGGGATTTGTAAAAACATATAATGTTCTTCAACCACAGAAATCTTTTTTAGGCATGACTTACCATTTCTACATGCTATCTGTCTTGTCATAAATGTCTGGTACACACTGGACATGTTTAATTTCAAAAGCAAGTACTCCACATCTAAGTAGTGTCAAATTGTATTTATTTCTTCGATTCATGGTACAGATTGAGCCCCTCTCATTCTTACTCGGCTCTCGCCAGAACGTCACGGTTGGCGAGAGCCGGCACAGAGGGACTCTATCGGACTGGGATGCGCATGAGTCTCACGCGCATCCCTTTCACAGAGCAGTGGCACAAACACATGGCTATTTAACATTGCACCTCTATGATACATTGCCACCCATCAATGCCAAAAAAGAAAAGTGATGCAAGATGGATATGTCCTTGGGCTCTCCCACCCTTATTGTATAAGGACATGCATAGTATAACAAACCAAACACTTCAGTGACAAGGACTGTCACTTTTTTCTCTGAAGTGCTTGGATTGTTTGGGTGCCCACAAAACAAGCTACCAATGGGCTTAAGACAGGTAAGCTATAAGCACTGTCTCTACAGTGGCAAGATATCATCATCATTATCGTCCTCACCCTCATCAGTGTTTACATTATCTACATAATTTATTTATTTACAGTTTATTATATAGCGCACACATATTCCTAGAATTTTCTTTTACAAGTGAACCAGAATCAGGCCCATTGTGTGTTTTTGTAAAAACATGGGATGTGTTGGAGTTCTGCAACCTGTAATATTTGTGGAATTATCAAAAATTGCATATCACGAGTAGAGATGAGCGGTTCGGATTCCGTGGAATCTGAACTGCTCCAAACCGCTCCAAACATAGGCCCCTGATCAGTCCATGAGCCGCGCTCGTGAAATTCCAGCTTTGTTCAGAAACCCAAGCGCGGCTCGGCGTCCTGAGAATTTGGCGCCATTTCTCACACGCTTCCGCAAGCTGCGCACAGCTCTGCTGAGTGTAGTCTCTGTGGGGTGTTTATTACTGGAAGTGGTGTGCTAACTGCAGAGGGGTCACTCTGTGTGGCAGAGGGGTCTGTGGCAGAGGGGTCTGTGCAGACTCAGAGGGGTGTTGTGCAGACTCAGAGGGGTGTTGTTGTGCAGAGCAGAGGGGTGTTTTGCAGTGCAGAGTGGTTTGTGCTGGGTATTGTACTGTTCATATGTTAGGCAGGCTGGGTCAGTGCGCAGAGGTCAAAGGCTGTCAGTCAGTGTAGTGGGGGTCAGCTTTTCACTTTTTTTCATTGTTTGTGGTGTGTGGTTTGCTGCACTGCACCCCAATACACCATACTGATACTGTCAGAAGTTACGTGTGTGATTGTTCTGCATCCACGCAGTCTTGGACAAGCTGCGCATAAAATCACGTGATTTAGGCATATTTGACCATTTTTGAAAAAAATCCAAAGCCTTTCACCACCGCTTGGCAAAGCCAAATCCAAATCCCGGCGATTAATCCAAATCCAAATCTAAAACTTCAGCCCTGGCGCCCATTTATAATCACAAGGAGAGACCAAGCGGGGTAAGCTATGATATCCCTTAGTTTTTTTTATAATAGGTTGTCAGTGGTATGTCTTTTATTGAAGTTCATTGCCTGCCACTGACTATTCTGGCATTGTTTGTTAGATGTTTTTCAATGCTGCTAATGTTCTAACTGCAGTATTACATACAACATATTTATAAGACAACAGTTGTATTCAAGCCCGGCTACAGGGGGGGGTCAAGGGGGGCACCCGTGATGGGCCCTGAGGGTCAATGGGGCCTCCAGAGATCAGGCATGGATTAGTGGAAGAGGGTAGTAGTAGTAGTAGTAGTAGTAGTACGTTTATTTATAAGGCGCCGCAAAGTGTCCGCAGCGCCGTACATAACAAACAAAAAAAAAACAAATTACAAGGTAACGTACAGGGTGTGTTGAAAGATACAGTATAAATAGGGGTATAGCTGGTCGAACTAAAATCAGCATCAGTTCAGAAGTAGGTGTCAAAATTGTCAAGGAGACTGAAGATGAAGTAGAGGAAGGGTAGAACAGGACAGGAGCACAGGTGAGGTAATGAGGTAGGGTGAGTACGTGAGGAAGGAGGGCCCTGCTCATAAGAGTTAACATACTAAAAATAGGTTGGTGGACGAACGAAATACAATAGGATAAGTAGGAACGGAGGGGAACGGAGGCAGGATAGGAGGATCAAAAGAGGTTAGGAGGAGGGATAGGCTAGTCGAAAAAAGTGGGTTTTGAGGGAGCGCTTGAAGGAGGTAAGGGAATCAGATAGCCTGATGGGTGGCGGGAGGTTGTTCCAGTGCAGGGGGGCAGCGCGAGAGAAATCTTGGACACGGGAGTGGGAGGAGGTGATTAGGTGAGAGGTCAGTCGGCGGTCAGCGATGGAGCGAAGAGGACGGGAGGGAGTGTGGATAGAGATCAGTGAAGAGAGGTAGGGAGCTGTGGAGGAGGAGAGAGCCTTGTAGGTGGTGGTGAGGAGTTTAAAGAGAACTCGGAAAGGAATGGGGAGCCAGTGAAGAGATAAACAGAGGGGGGAGGCGGAGGTAGAGCGGCGGGAGAGGAAGATGAGGCTAGCAGCAGCGTTAAGAATGGATTGGAGAGGTGCGAGGCGGGTGAGAGGTAGCCCAGAGAGAAGGATGTTGCAGTAGTCAAGGCGGGAGATGACAAGAGAGTGAATGAGAATTTTGGTCGTGTCAGTGGAGAGGAATGGTCTGATGCGTGAGATGTTGCGTCGGTGAAAGCGGCAAGACTGTGAGAGAGCACGAATGTGGGGGGTGAAAGAGAGGGAGGAGTCAATGATGACACCGAGGCAGCGCGTTTGGTCGGTGGAGGTGATCTCGGTTTCACCAATGCTGATGGAGATAGTGGGAGAAGAGGGGATGTTCGGGGGATGGAAGATTAGAAGTTCAGTTTTAGCCATGTTTAGTTTCAGGAAGCGTTGGGTCATCCAGGCTGAGATGGCCGTGAGGCATTCGGAGACCTTGGACAGGAGTGATGGGGATAAGTCGGGGGAGGAGAGATAGATTAGGGTATCATCAGCATAAAGGTGGTAATGAAAACCATAGGAGCTGATGAGGGTGCCCAGAGAGGTGGTGTAGAGGGAGAAGAGGAGAGGGCCAAGGACTGACCCTTGGGGAACACCGACTGGCTGGGGGGTAGTAGGAGAGGAGGAGCTCGGAGTGGAGACGGAGAAGGAGCGATCGGAGAGGTATGAGGTGAACCAGAAGACCGTGCCAGTGATGCCAAAGGAGCAGAGGGTGTTGAGCAGGAGAGGGTGGTCAACAGTGTCAAAGGCAGCCGACAGATCAAGCTGGATGAGGATAGAGAAGAGGCCTTTGGATTTAGCCGATAGTAGATCGTTAGTGACTTTGGTCAGGGCAGTTTCAGTGGAATGTAAAGGGCGGAACCCGGATTGGAGGGGGTCTAGAATGGAGGGTTACACATAGACCCTCAAAAAGTCTGCCCACAGCAATCACTTACTAAGTGTTTGCGGTGCCGCTGGCCCGGGAGGAAATATATATTCCTCCGCGGCCGGGAGGAAGGGTGGTCCACAGCGGAGCTGGGTTCTGCCTTGGGACAGACATGCAGTGACTGGGGAAGTCTTCCAGTCACCAGGCAGCCAGCCGCCACTCACACTGTTGGCTCTGTTACTACTGGGAGGCTGGAGGGGGTGGGGGAGCTGTGCGTAAATTGACCCCAGAGCCCCCCAGCTGACTGCCTGATCTTCCCCCTGATGTTCCCCTGGAGTCCCCCGAACAGTCATTAAATGTGTACACCAGAGTATCCTGGTGAGTCTCAGTGCAACAAAAATGTTCCATGGGAGAGAGAATTGTGTAATATGTGGAAGTACATGTACATATGTACATGTACATATATCTGTGTACTATAGGGAGGGGTGGGTAAATGTGTACCATTGGGAGGTGGGTAACTCTATCGTGAGGCTCATTATGGGTAGGGGGCATTACTGTGGACATTATGCACAATCAGCATTATTCTGAGAATTGTGTATAGGCAGTAATACTGTGGGCATCATGCCCAAGGGCAATACTATTGGCAGTGTGCGTAAGAGGCATTACTGTGGGCCACAAGGTAAGGGAGGGAATCACTGTAATGTAAGTGATATACAGATGGGGCAGGTTCCATCTTTGCAGGGGATGGCGATGGCGACGCCAGCCGCCATCCACCGCCAGCGGCATCTCTATAGCGAGAAGGGGACGCGCTCGCACGAGAGGCGCGCGCGTCCCCTTCCGACGGCGCTTCCAGCGCTTCCCCCGGGTCACCACCGGCTTGTTGGCGGTCACCTGGGGTCCCCGCCGCCTGCCCGCACCCCCCCCCCCAACCCTGTCCGTCCCTCTGGAGTGGAGACGGACAGGGTTCCCGTCGCCCCGCTGACGGAGATTGAGACGCGCGTGCGCGTGAGACGCACGCGCGTCTCAGTCAGATGGTGAGGCAGGCTGCTGGCGGATCGCCAGCGGTGACATTCTGGCAATTCACCAGCAAAGAAGAGGCCTGCCCCATCTGTATAGTAGCACAGACCACGGGGTGAGGAAGGGCATCAGTGTCATAGAGTGCAGGTGAGGAGGGCGTCAGTGTGATAAAGGGCAGACCACGTGGCTAGGGAGCACCACAGTGTGACATAGCTAAGACTACAGGGTAAATAGGTGCATCAGTGTAATAGGGTGCAGGGTAAGGGAGGGCATCAGTGTGATAAAGCACAAGCCGCAGGTGAGAGAGGGCATAGAATGCAGATTGCAGGGTGAGGGAGTGTGCCAGTGTGATAGAGCGCGGGGCACGGGAGGGCATCAATGTGATAGAACTCAGGTTGCAGTGTGTCTAGTTTATATTCCAGCATAGGGGTGGGGTGGAGGAAGATAGCATTTGAGGGGGGTGGGGGGCCCCAGAGATATCAGTGTATGGGGCCCCAGGACTTCTGTTGCCGGCCCCCAGTTGTATTTACAGCAATACAAGTCCTTCCCTCACGTCTTCTTAACTCCCTTTCCCCAGTAGATCTGTACAACACAACACTTGCTTACTTTTGTAGGCCTCTCCTCCGGGAGATCCCAGGTGGCACCTGATGGTTCAAATCACTACATTAAGGACCATTATCAAGAGAAGCAGTATTTGGGGCACTGGGCCTTGATGCTCCTAGGCATCTAGAAATACTTCCTGGTAAGCGTGAGTCTACTAAATATAAAGAGACATGGGTCATTATTTCGACCCATATTAGGTTGACCCATCAATAGAAGTGAATCTAATGACGTATACCAGAGAGAGCAGGTAAATATGTCAGATGGGCCGAATGCCATTGGTACCATGGCAGAGTTATCTCATCGTGTTCCTGGTTACCTTCAAAATTCACAAAAAAGCCAAAAAAGTACTTTTGATGCTAATTCTTTAAGGATGACAACAATAGCCTTAAAACAGAAACAGCAAGCTTAATTTATAATCAATGATTTAAAAAAAAAATACAAAGCAAAATGCTTTAACAATCTGCCAAAACTTAAAAAATCTACAAAAAAATTAATCTTATCTCATTAACTCCTAAACATAATACAAATTCTGCTACCTCGATGGCAAAAATCAATCAATCAATTATATTATATAAATAAGTAAACAAAACAACGACTAAAAAATTTTCACAGCATTTTGGTTACCAAAAGTAAATAAGTTAATAAATAAATATAAAAAAAGCATAATTAAATCTCCTGCAATTATCAAAGCAATCCTACCATATAAATACAGACAATCGGCAATCAGCGCACTATTGCAGGCCCCATCAATGCCTGCACAAGCCCTGCATGAAAACTCAATTATAGTGTGAATTACATTGTACCGTCCAATCTAGGACTGTATGAGATGACGGTTACTTGTTAAATAAACTTTAAATAGACCTGGTCTATTTAATTTGCGATTTTTGGTAATGTTTAGGGTGCGATTTGAAAATTGACACCCTATTACATTTGCGATTTTGATGTTTTTCTATGAGAAAACATCTGGATGCGATTTGTCACGTGCAGATTTTTAGAGAAGCCAAAATTTTGACCGTAACTCGCATACTATAACATTAGGAAGGAAGAATTGATGCCCCAGAGCTGCATTCTATTTTCTTAGCACTGGATAGAGCAGAATGTATTTTAAACGGGTTCTATTTCATTTCATTTATTTTCACATCTGAAACACAGAGGTTATTTACTGTGACATTCGGTGTAATGCCCCGTACGCTGATCTATTTTGGTGTATTTTTCTATTCAATTTTGTTTATTTAAGCAATATCATATCTGAGTGGTTCTTAAGGTACCCGGACCGTCCGTTTTGTACTATGCGATGCGCGCTCCCGCGCATCACATAGTACGGTACAAAAAGTATGTGCTGCACATACTTTTTGTACTAGCTAAACATCGTATCGGATCGCATTGCATGCACTAGGCATGCACTAGGCATGCGATCCGATACGATGCATGCTAATTAAGACCCAAACGGATCCGTTTAACGGACCGTGTATGGGCACCTTTAGCCGCAATCGATGCAGATTAAATCCCGATGCGCGGACTTCCGGTATTGAATTCAAACAGAAAAGTAGACTGTGCAGGCAAGACTATATAGTACAGATCTATTTTATGTAGTCCAAATTGTATGTGTTTTGCTTGCTGTTTGATTCAATCCCGATTTGATCGGGTTTGAATCTCAAGCAAATTTGCACCATGTGAACACCCCTTAAGCAAGAAAAAGTGCAGAACACATACTGTAAATAACAATGATAACAATAGTAATATTATTATTAATAATAATACGACACCAACAACAATATAATACAAGATCTAGTGATATGGTTTGCTGCATAACCACTGGTTTGCCCCCACTGGTGCATCTATAATGGGTGCACACTTTTGTGGCTGGAACTCCATGTTTCCGGCAGCAGCGCTGCACAACTCACCATGAAACAGAGCCACACACATTTTCCTGGCTCGCACATGGGCACACCCCTCTCTTATAATGCCCCTGATTTTCTCATATAGGGATTGGACCTTTTGAAGGTTGCCATAATGAGCCCGATTCAGACCTGTTCAGCCAGATCTGAATTTGGATGCTGGCTGACTTTTGGGCTACTGCGCATTGGCTGCAAGCCGATCGCAGCATGATTGACAGGGAGTGCCAGTTATATATAATGTCCCCAGAAATGCCAGTTACAGATGTCCCCAATAGTGCCAGTTGCATATCATATCTCCAGTAGTGCCAGTTATACTGTATATCATATCCCCAGTAGTTCCATTTACATTTCATGTCCCCAGTAGTGCTAGTTACACTTCATGTCCCTCAGAAGTGTTAGTTACACTTCATGTCCCCCCAGTAGTGTTAGTTACATACAGTATGTCCCCAATAGAGCCAGTTACACATCATGTCCCACAGTAGTGTCAGTCCCATATCATGTACCCAGTAGTGACAGTTATATACTGTATCATGCGCCCAGTAGTGCCAGTTAAATATCATGTCCCCAGTAATGCCAGTTACATATTTCCCCAGTAGTGCCGGTTAAAAATCATGTCCCCAGTAGTACCAGTTACATATGTACCCAGTAGTGCCAGTTACATATCATGTCCCCAGTAGTGCCACTAACAGATGTCCCCAGTAGTGCCAGTTACATATCATGTCCCCAGAATTGCCAGTTACAGATGTCCCCAGTAGTGCCAGTTACATATCATGTGCCCAGAATTGCCAATTATATATCATGTCCCCAGTAGTGCCAGTTACATGTCATGTCCCCAGAATTGGCAGTTAAATATCATGTCCCCAGTACTGTCCGTTACATGTGTCCCCAGTAGTGTCAATTATATAGCATATCCCCAGTAGTGCCATTTACATATCATGTCCTCGGTAGTGCCAGTTATATATATTGTCCACAGTAATGCCAGTTACAGATGCCCCCTTTAGTGCAAGTTACATATCATGTCTCCAGTAGTGCCAGTTACAAATCATGTCCCTAGTAGTGCGAGTTACATATTGTGATCCCAGTAGTGCCCGTTATATATAATGTCCCTAGTAGTGCCAGTTACATATCATCTCCCCAGTAGTGCCAGTTACATATCATGATTCCATATGTGCCAGTTACATATCATGTCGCCAGTTGTTTTTGTCACATATAATTTACTCAGTAGTGCCAGTTACATATCATGTTCCCAGTAGTGGCAATTACATATCATGTCCCCAATAGTGCCAGTTAAAGATGTCCCCATAGTGCCAGTTACATATCATGTCCCCAGTAGTGCCAGTTATATATCAAGTCACCAGTAGAGCCAGTTACAGATGTCCCCAGTTGTGCCAGTTACAAATCATGTCCCCAGTAGTGCCTGTTCTATATCGAATATCCTGTAGCGCCAGTTACAGATGTCTCCAGTAGTGTCAGTTACATATCATGTGCCCAGTAGCGCCAGTTACATATCATGTCTCCAGTAGTGCCAGTTACTGTACATATAATGTGCCCAGTAGAGCCAGTTACAAAGCATGCCCACAGTAGGGAATGGGTTCATTCGTCAGACTGCATTTAGGTCTACAGTCATTAGGTCGACCCTACTAGGTCGACTGGCAGGAAGGTCGACCTGACTTAAGGTCGACATGGGCCAAGGTCGACATGACTTAAGGTCGAATTTGCATAAAGGTCGACATGAGGAAGGTCGACTGATCATAAGGTCGACATGGGTTTTTCACTGGTTTTTTATCCGAATGTCGACACAGTCGACATGGACACAGTTGGCAATGAGAATCAGACCCTCGCATCGCTCGCTTCGCTCGCGATGCTTCGGGCACGGTGACTCGCTGCGCTCGGCACACTATTTTATTCTCCCACCACGCCCTAGTGGATGGTAGGGCATGAAATACCGCCTGTCGGCACATGTCGGCTCAAAAAACAGTGAAAAACCCATGTCGACCTTATGACCAGTCGACCTTCCTCATGTCGACCTTTATGCAAATTCGACCTTAAGTCATGTCGACCTTGGCCCATGTCGACCTTAAGTCAGGTCGACCTTCCTGCCAGTCGACCTAGTGGGGTCGACCTAATGACTGTAGACCTAAGTTCATTCTAATAGATGACCGCATCCCCACAGTAGTACCTTCTGTAATAATTTGGATAACATATACTGTATATAAGAACTAGGTGATTCATCGCGCCCTACGGGCGCTCTTCACACCGTCGTAAGGGGCTGCGCCCCCTTAATTTGTGAACGTTTGGATATGAGAAATATGGTTAGAATTGTATGAAAGATGCCCTGTATTGCAACTTAGGTGTCCGCGAATCGCGGGAGGGGGGGTCGCGGAGGGTGCCGCGAATTGCAGGAGGGGGGGTCGCGGGGGGTGCCGCGAATTGCAGGAGGGGGGGTTGTGGGGGGGGTGGATGCTGCGAATCGCGGGAGGGGAGGGATTGCAGAGAATCGCGGGAGGGGGGTTGCGGGGGTTGCGGCGAATCATGGTAGGGGGGGTCGTGGGGGGTGTGCCGTGAATCACGGGAGGGGGGGTCACGGGGTGGGGTGCCGAGAATCGCGGGGGGGGTGTGTGTGCCGTGAATCGCGGGAGTGGGGGTTCAGGGGGGGTGTGACGCGAATCGCCACAAGAAAAAATCAACACAGAAAGGTCAACACATGTAAATGTTGACAAAGTGTGGCACTTCATTGGTGTCCATGTCGACACATGAGAATGAATATGAAAACATTCAAAAAATGAAAAAAAAAACTTCAAAAACTCATGTCAACCTTTTTCATTGTCGACCATAGCCATGTCAGTGTTTTCCATGTGCAATTTAATTCTGGAGCTGCCGCGAATCGCGGGGGGGGGGGGGGGTGCCGCGAATTGCGGGAGGGGGGGTCGCGGGGGTGGGTGCCGCAAATCGCGGGAGGGGGGGTTACGGGGCGGGGGTTGCGGCGAATCATGGGGGGGGGTCGCGGGGGTGTGCCGTGAATCACGGGAGGGGGGGTCACGGGGTGGGGTGCCGAGAATCGCGGGGGAGGTGTGTGTGTGTGTGTGCCGTGAATCGCGGGAGTGGGGGTTGTGGGGGGGGGGTGGGGGGGTGACGCAAATCGCCACAAGAAAAAATCAACACAGAAAGGTCAACACATGTAAATGTTGACATAAGTGTGGCACTTCATTGGTATCCATGTCGACACATGAGAATGAATATGAAAATATTCAAAAAATGAAAAAAAAAACTTCAAAAACTCATGTCAACCTTTTTCATTGTCGACCATAGCCATGTCAGTGTTTTCCATGTGCAATTTAATTCTGGAGCTGCCGCGAATCACGGGGGGGTGCCGCGAATTGCGGAAGGGGGGGTCGCGGGGGTGGGTGCCGCGAATCGCGGGAGGGCGGGGTTCACAGGGGTTCCGGTGGGGGGTTGCCGCGAATTGCGGGAGGTGTGGGGTCACGGGGGTTGCCGCGAATCGCGGGAGGGGGGGTTGCGGGGGGGTGTGACGCGAATCGCCACAAGAAAAAATCAACACAGAAAGGTCAACACATGTAAATGTTGACATAAGTGTGCCACTTCATTGGTGTCCATGTCGACACATGACAATGAATATGAAAAAATTAAAAAAATTAAAAATAAATCTTCAAAAACTCATGTCAACCTTTTTCATTGTCGACCATAGCCATGTCAGTGTTTTGCATGTGCCATTTAATCCTGGGGCTGCTGCGAATTGCGCGGGGGGGTGCCGCGAATCGCGGGAGGGGGGTCGCAGGGGGGGTGCCGCCCCGAATTGCGGGAGGGGTCGTGGGGGGGTTCTTTTTGCAGCGAATCGCGGGAGGGGGGGTCGCGGGGGGTGTTTTTGCTGCGAACCGCGGTAGGGGGGGTCGCGGGGGAGCGGGTGTTTTTGCCGCGAATCGCGGGAGGGGGGGGGGCGCGCGGGGGGGGGGGAGGTTTTGCCGCAAATCGCGGGAGGGGGGCGCTCACCTGGTGGCTGTGGAGTAGCAGTGCTGGGCAACATGGGAAGGCAGTGGGTGTCTGGCACTGTCTGTGGGCTCACTGGGCTGGTTCTCTGTCACATACCTCCCAACATGACCCTCTCCAGGAGAGACACAATGCTCTGTTTCTAGACTTCCCCTTAATGTATGATTGCCATCACCTGTTTTAAACAGGTTAATTTCTCAGGAAGGTGTTCAGCACAGGTGAAGGCAATCACACATTAAGAGGAAAGTCCAGGAACAGAGCGTTATAGACACAGACACCCACTTTGAGTGACAGATGTAGCCAAATATATAAGAGATATTTTGCTTGCTATCTTTACAGATAAACCTTGATCGATGGATAAATATGCACAGTAGTGCCAGTTACATATTCTGCCCCCAGTAGTGTCAGTTACATATCATATCTCCAGTAGTGCCAGTTATATGTCATGTCCCCAGTAGTGCCAGTTACATATCATGCCCCAGTAGTGCCAGTTACATATAATTTCCCCAGTAGTGCCAGTTACATATCATGTTCCCAGTAGTACCAGTTACAGATGTCCCCAGTAGTGCCAGTTATATATAATGTCTCCAGTAGTGCCAGTTACAGATGTATCCAGTAGTGCCAGTTACATATCATGTCCCCATTAGTGCAAGTTACATATCATACCCCCAGTAGTGCCAGTTACATATGATGTCCCCAGTAGTGCCAGTTACATATCATGCCCCCAGTAGTGCCAGTTACATATAATTTCCCCAGTAGTGCCAGTTACATATCATGTTCCCAGTAGAACCAGTTACAGACTCAGTAGTGCCAGATATATATCATGTCCCCAGTTGTGCCAGTTACAGATGTCCCCAGTAATGCCAGTTATATATCATGTCCCCAGTAGTGCCAGTTACAGATGTCCCCAGTAGTGCCAGTTACATATCATGTTCCCAGTAGTGCCAGTTACAGATGTCCCCAGTAGTGCCAGTTATATATCATGTCCCCTGTAGTGCCAGTTACAGATATCCCCAGTAGTGCCAGTTACATATCATGTCTCCAGTAGTGCCAGTTACTGTACATATCATGTGTCCAGTAGAGCCAGTTACAAAGCATGCCCACAGTAGTACATTCTGTAATAATTTGGATAACACATATATAAGAACTAGGTGATTCATCGCGCCCTACGGGCGCTCTTCACACCGTCGTAAGGGGCTGCGCCCCCTTAATTTGTGAACGTTTGTATATGAGAAATATGGTTAGAATTGTATGAAAGATGCCCTGTATTGCAACTTAGGTGTCCGCGAATCGCGGGAGGGGGGGTCGCGGAGGGTGCCGCGAATTGCAGGAGGGGGGGTCGCGGGGGGTGCCGCGAATTGCAGGAGGGGGGGTTGTGGGGGGGGTGGATGCTGCGAATCGCGGGAGGGGAGGGATTGCAGAGAATCGCGGGAGGGGGGTTGCGGGGGTTGCGGCGAATCATGGTAGGGGGGGTCGTGGGGGGTGTGCCGTGAATCACGGGAGGGGGGGTCACGGGGTGGGGTGCCGAGAATCGCGGGGGGTGTGTGTGTGCCGTGAATCGCGGGAGTGGGGGTTCAGGGGGGGTGTGACGCGAATCGCCACAAGAAAAAATCAACACAGAAAGGTCAACACATGTAAATGTTGACAAAGTGTGGCACTTCATTGGTGTCCATGTCGACACATGAGAATGAATATGAAAACATTCAAAAAATGAAAAAAAAAACTTCAAAAACTCATGTTAACCTTTTTCATTGTCGACCATAGCCATGTCAGTGTTTTCCATGTGCAATTTAATTCTGGAGCTGCCGCGAATCGCGGGGGGGGGGGGGGGGGGTGCCGCGAATTGCGGGAGGGGGGGGTCGCGGGGGTGGGTGCCGCGAATCGCGGGAGGGGGGGTTACGGGGCGGGGGTTGCGGCGAATCATGGGGGGGGGGTCGCGGGGGTGTGCCGTGAATCACGGGAGGGGGGGTCACGGGGTGGGGTGCCGAGAATCGCGGGGGAGGTGTGTGTGTGTGTGTGCCGTGAATCGCGGGAGTGGGGGTTGTGGGGGGGGGTGGGGGGGGTGACGCAAATCGCCACAAGAAAAAATCAACACAGAAAGGTCAACACATGTAAATGTTGACATAAGTGTGGCACTTCATTGGTATCCATGTCGACACATGAGAATGAATATGAAAATATTCAAAAAATGAAAAAAAAAACTTCAAAAACTCATGTCAACCTTTTTCATTGTCGACCATAGCCATGTCAGTGTTTTCCATGTGCAATTTAATTCTGGAGCTGCCGCGAATCACGGGGGGGTGCCGCGAATTGCAGGAGGGGGGGTCGCGGGGGTGGGTGCCGCGAATCGCGGGAGGGCGGGGTTCACAGGGGTTCCGGTAGGGGGTTGCCGCGAATTGCGGGAGGTGTGGGGTCACGGGGGTTGCCGCGAATCGCGGGAGGGGGGGTTGCGGGGGGGTGTGACGCGAATCGCCACAAGAAAAAATCAACACAGAAAGGTCAACACATGTAAATGTTGACATAAGTGTGCCACTTCATTGGTGTCCATGTCGACACATGACAATGAATATGAAAAAATTAAAAAAATTAAAAATAAATCTTCAAAAACTCATGTCAACCTTTTTCATTGTCGACCATAGCCATGTCAGTGTTTTGCATGTGCCATTTAATCCTGGGGCTGCTGCGAATTGCGCGGGGGGGGGTGCCGCGAATCGCGGGAGGGGGGTCGCAGGGGGGGTGCCGCCCCGAATTGCGGGAGGGGTCGTGGGGGGGTTCTTTTTGCAGCGAATCGCGGGAGGGGGGGTCGCGGGGGGTGTTTTTGCTGCGAACCGCGGTAGGGGGGGTCGCGGGTGTTTTTGCCGCGAATCGCGGGAGGGGGGGGCGCGCGGGGGGGGGGGAGGTTTTGCCGCAAATCGCGGGAGGGGGGCGCTCACCTGGTGGCTGTGGAGTAGCAGTGCTGGGCAACATGGGAAGGCAGTGGGTGTCTGGCACTGTCTGTGGGCTCACTGGGCTGGTTCTCTGTCACATACCTCCCAACATGACCCTCTCCAGGAGGGACACAATGCTCTGTTTCTAGACTTCCCCTTAATGTATGATTGCCATCACCTGTTTTAAACAGGTTAATTTCTCAGGAAGGTGTTCAGCACAGATGAAGGCAATCACACATTAAGAGGAAAGTCCAGGAACAGAGCGTTATAGACACAGACACCCACTTTGAGTGACAGATGTAGCCACATATATAAGAGATATTTTGCTTGCAATCTTTTACATCACAGATTAATATAGCTTGATGGATAAATATCCCCAGTAGTGCCAGTTATATATCCTGACCCCAGTAGTGTCAGTTACATATAATATCTCCAGTAGTGCCAGTTATATATCATATCCCCAGTAGTGCCAGTTACATATCATGCCCCCAGTAGTGCCAGTTACATTTAATTTCCCCAGTAGTGCCAGTTACATATCATGTTCCCAGTAGTATCAGTTACAGATGTCCCCAGTAGTGCCAGTTATATATCATGTCTCCAGTAGTGCCAGTTACAGATGTCCCCAGTAGTGCCAGTTACATATAATTTTCCCAGAAGTGCCAGTCACATATCATGTCTGCATAGTACCAGTTACAAATGACCCCAGTAGTGCCAGTTATATATCATGCCCCCAGTAGTGCCAGTTACATATGATGTCCCCAGTAGTGCCAGTTACATATCATGCCCCCAGTAGTGCCAGTTACATATAATTTCCCCAGTAGTGCCAGTTACATATGTTCCCAGTAGTACCAGTTACAGTCTCAGTAGTGCCAGATATATATCATGCCCCCATTGTGCCAGTTACAGATGTCCCCAGTAATGCCAGTTATATATCATGTCCCCAGTAGTGCCAGTTACAGATGTCCCCAGTAGTGCCAGTTACATATCATGTTCCCAGTAGTGCCAGTTACAGATGTCCCCAGTAGTGCCAGTTATATATCATGTCCCCTGTAGTGCCAGTTACAGATATCCCCAGTAGTGCCAGTTACATATCATGTCTCCAGTAGTGCCAGTTACTGTACATATCATGTGTCCAGTAGAGCCAGTTATAAAGCATGCCCACTGTAGTACATTCTGTAATAATTTGGATAACACATATATAAGAATATTTTGCTTGCAATCTTTTACATCACAGATTAACATAGCTTGATGGATAAATATCCCCAGTAGTGCCAGTTATATATCCTGACCCCAGTAGTGTCAGTTACATATCATATCTCCAGTAGTGCCAGTTATATATCATATCCCCAGTAGTGCTAGTTACATTTAATTTCCCCAGTAGTGCCAGTTACATATCATGTTCCCAGTAGTATCAGTTACAGATGTCCCCAGTAGTGCCAGTTATATATCATGTCTCCAGTAGTGCCAGTTACATATCATGTCCCCAGAATTGCCACATACATATCATGCCCCCAGTAGTGCCAGTTACATATAATTTCCCCAGAAGTGCCAGTCACATGTCATGTCCCCATAGTACCAGTTACAAATGACCCCAGTAGTGCCAGTTATATATCATGCCCCCAGTAGTGCCAGTTACATATGATGTCCCCAGTAGTGCCAGTTACATATCATGCCCCCCGTAGTGCCAGTTACATATAATTTCCCCAGTAGTGCCAGTTACATATCATGTTCCCAGTAGTACCAGTTACAGACTCAGTAATGCCAGTTATATATCATGTCCCCAGTAGTGCCAGTTACAGATGTCCCCAGTAGTGCCAGTTACATATCATGCCCCCAGTAGTGCCAGTTACATATAATTTCCCCAGTAGTGCCAGTTACATATCATGTTCCCAGTAGTACCAGTTACAGACTCAGTAGTGCCAGATATATATCATGTCCCCAGTTGTGCCAGTTACAGATGTCCCCAGTAATGCCAGTTATATATCATGTCCCCAATAGTGCCAGTTACATATAATTTCCCCAGTAGTGCCAGTTACATATCATGTTCCCAGTAGTGCCAGTTACAGATGTCCCCAGTAGTGCTAGTTATATATCATGTCCCCTGTAGTGACAGTTACAGATATCCCCAGTAGTGCCAGTTACATATCTTGTCTCCAGTAGTGCCAGTTACTGTACATATCATGTGTCCAGTAGAGCCAGTTACAAAGCATGCCCACAGTAGTACATTCTGTAATAATTTGGATAACACATATATAAGAATATTTTGCTTGCAATCTTTTACATCACAGATTAACATAGCTTGATGGATTAATATCCCCAGTAGTGCCAGTTATATATCCTGACCCCAGTAGTGTCAGTTAAAATTCACATCTCCAGTAGTGCCAGTTATATATTATATCCCCAATAGTGCCAGTTACATATCATGCCCTCAGTAGTGCCAGTTACATATTATTTCCCCAGTAGTGCCAGTTACATATCATGTTCCCAGTAGTATCAGTTACAGATGTCTCCAGTAGTGCCAGTTATATATCATGTCTCCAGTAGTGCCAGTTACAGATGTCCCCAGTAGTGCCAGTTACATATCATGTCCCCAGAATTGCCAGTTACATATCATGCCCCCAGTAGTGCCAGTTACATATAATTTCCCCAGAAGTGCCAATCACATATCATGTCCCCATAGTACCAGTTACAAATGACCCCAGTAGTGTCAGTTATATATCATGTCCCCAGTAGTACCAGTTACAAATGACCCCAGTAGTGCCAGTTATATATCATGTCCCCAGTAGTACCAGTTACAGATGCCCCCAGTAGTACCAGTTACATATCATATTCCCAGTAGTGCCAGTTACAGATGTCCCCAGTAGTGCCAGTTACATATCATGTCCCCAGTAGTGCAAGTAACAGATGTCCCCAGTAGTGCCAGTTGCATATCATGTCCCCAGAATTGCCAGTTACATATCATGTTCACAGTAGTACATTCTGTAATAATTTGGATAACACACATATATATATATATATATATATATATATATATATATATATATATATATATATATATATATATATATATATATATATATATACTGTATATATACAAATATTTTGCTTGCAATCTTTAACATCACAGATAAACATGTCTCGATTGATAAATATTCTCTGTAAAAATAAATATTGGTTTTACTTATAGATTGTAAACCCGCAAAAAAGTCTCCCTGTCTGTATGCTATCACCTGGTTCCCATTTGTAATGAACAATGGCATTTGTTGGGGGGGGGTTAACATTTGTTTCTGATTTTTAACACTTTATTTATTATTACACACAGAGATGTACGGATCACACCAATCTATGCAGGTGTCTGCGAACACGTTGTGAGGTGGTCAAAATATTACTAATTAATATTATTAGGGTTAATAATACTGTAGGGACAAAAAAAGGGGTCAAATTACGTGATTTTAGGTTTTTTTTTTTTATACATTTATGAAAAACAATACAGATCCAAAACCAAAACACATGAATAATACAAAAAGTTAATGCAGATCCAAAACCTGGGAATCAGCACACATCTCTTATAAGTAACAGTATTTGAAAGGGATCATGTTCTGTTCAATGCCACTTATTTTGTAGCTCTGGCAAACGAAAGACGGCAGAGGCACAGGCTCATTGGCATTCCATCTGTTTGAAGGCATTTCAAAAAGTTGCTTAGGGAATAGGTTCGATCAGATGCTGACATCGACCTGTCAATAAAAATGTTTTCTACAATCCTATCCTATCAAACCAGCAGGTGCTATTATTTTCCAAATTGCACGCTAATTATTTAACTTACCGACAATTAGGAGCATCATTCCCAGGCACCACATGTTGATGATTCCAAGCATCCTCATCTTACTCCGGGCAATAAATAAGAGCGCTCCACATGTACAGTACGTAGGGTTCCAATCAGAAGTGTATCATGGAAAAGGCTCGGAATCCTCCCGATAGCTATTTATATATGTCCCTGCAGGGGAGTGTGAGGTAGGTGACAGGCTCATTTTACTCCCGATGATAATACAATATTTCTAAAATAACGTGTTCCTAGAGATTTGATGCAGGTCCAAGGTGCACGAGGGAGCTAAATATAGTACCGTGCGCACATTGTTGGGGAAAGGTGTGCTGATTTGATTACATAGCAGGAGGATTTTGCCTGCCTATATTTATTTAATTGGAGATATCAGCGCAGTGTTTTGGAAAAAGAACAAGAGGATGTTCGTCATTATGTGAATTTGACAGCAAGCGTTCTGCCCAAATATTCGTTCTCCGAAGTACTGACTCATTTCCATGGTACATCTACCCAGGTTCCCGCTCCTGCATAACAAACGTTAAAACATTAAATGCCAGCTGTTATTGACTGTATTATGTTACCTGCAATACAGAATTAGATCTTGTGAAAATGTGTCAGGAGAAGACAATATGTTGTAATCATCATTATCATCACCTTTAAAAGTGCACTCCAATGTGTACATTTACACACCCATAACTCCACTTCATTGTTATTCAGAAAGGGATTGACAGTCGGGGACCATGTGGTTCCCAACAAATTTGCAGGTGACAATTCTGCAGGTACCAATATAATGGGTGCAATATGCACAATGTGCACAGGCCTCTGAGTCCAAGGAGGGACAATGCTCCCATTCTTTAATACTTAGGGGTAGGTTTATTAAGCTCGGTGAAGTGATACAGTGTCTGGTGTTTATCACCGGCCAATCAGCTCCTACCTGTCATTTTTCAAACCAAGCCTGTAACTACACAGGTAGGAGCTGATTGGCTGGTGATAAAAACCAGACACTTTATCACTTCACCGAGCTTAATAAATCTGCCCCAGAGCCTCTGGAGTTCCGCAATAAGTCTTTGTACACACTGGGATCTGCGATACAAATCCAGGCAGCACCGACATTTGCCTATCTTTGCACAGACGCTACTTACAAAATTGCAACTGAGAATGCATTTGCGCACATCTGTGATGCAGGTCATGAGTTAAAGGACATTTTGGGACTGAGTTATTGCTACTGGGCAATGCTGAAGATAATTGGGTTATATTGGAAATGGAGCTGTGTTAATGGTGCCTCATCATTGAAAAGACAAAGCTATTGTTCTATGGAATCAAGAATGAACAGCATTAGATGCTTAACCTATTGCTATTATTAACTGTAGATTACAAATGCATGCAATTCAGAGGTTGGTGATCTTCCAGCGACAGATTGCAGTGTGCACTGTAGAATAAATTCAGAACAGTTTTGAGTTTTTTGCTGACTCGGCTAAGGTGACGCAATCTCCTCTTATATGTATAGTGGCCTACTTTGGATCTACTGTACATCCTCTGGGATACAGTCGCTAGGTTGGCGCTATGTAAGGTTGACATACATTAGATGGACCACTAAAATTGGGCAAGGTTTTGGGTGACACATGATATAACTCAACATTGCTAAGGGTCAGAAGGTCAAAACACGTATTAGGTCGACAATGAGAAGGTCAACAGTCTTCAGCTCTTTTTCATGTGTCGAACGAGTGACCATTGACCTATATTGGTCAACCTAACGACTGTGGACCTACGATCTGTTGAACAGATGACCCACTGAAGCTGATCCACACTGTAACCTGCACTGTATGTGACCTACATTGTAAACCGGACTGGATCTGACCTACAATGTAGCCAATCAATTCTGTATCCAATCCGCACTGTGGGGGTGATTCAAGTTGGCTTGCGAAGTACATTTGGTTTGCTAATGGACAAAACCATGTGCACTGCAGGTGGGGCAGATGTAACCTCTGAATCATCCCCTGTAGCTAACCTACACTGTATCCCAGCTGTATAGTGAGTGCCGCACTGTAATCTGCTCGATATGTGGGAAATAAATATACAGATTCTCTATGTGCACGGGAATGTGGTTAGTGCTCCTCTATATACATGCTCTTCTTATATAGAGTATGTGTAGAAGACCATTACCTGGTTATTTGTGGGTGACACCTTGTGGATGTCTTCATATCATGTCTTTGTTGTCTTCGTATCTGTTTACGGAGTAGGATCCTTTCTTGGACAACGCTCTTGGACACCCATCCCCTTTTTTTGCGAATTGTCATTTACCACATTTCCATATTTCCCACAGTCCTTTCAGTTTCTAAAACAAATTGGCCTGTTACACAGGAGACTCTTACAGTGGTTATGTATATATACGGTTCTATACACATTTGTACATATTGGTATTTTTAGCTTTGCTTTGGTATTTTCTCTTCTCTTTCCTTTTCTAGGTGTTGATCTAGATTTATGAAATGTCTCAGACGAATCCTTTTGCTTTTGACAAGGGTTTATTATTTGCAGTTAAGCTATCGTTGACTGATGACGTTGCTGATAAAGTATACTTTGATCACCTTGAGTTCAGTAGTTTTCTAGCTGAGAAACCGGTTGATTTGTTCCATAAGACACTCAGAATGAGACTCAACACATGGTCATTACTTATTGAAATATCATATTTCAAAGAGGATACTATGCAACTTTAGAATTGTTAATGTACTTACTCTTAGTAGAACAAATGCAACTTTTTCTAGTAAAGGTTGTTGAGAACTTAATAGTTGTTCTCTCGATCCAATCTTCTTGGCGGTGGAAGAAGTAGGCAATGACCTTTTTGTTGTGATAAGTTACAAATCAGCTGTATACATACAGATGGAGCACCTCTAAACCTTGCTCAGGATCGCCAGCATGCCTGCGCTGGTGATCGCCGGCGCAGAGGCGCTCCATCTGACTGTGACGCGCGTGCATCTCACAGGCACGTGCGTCCCAGTTTCAGGACGGCGCCGCGGTGGCATCCTGCCCGTCTCCTCTTCAGGGAGATGGGCAGGGATAGGGGGGACGGCGAGAGGCACTGGGGGAGGTGGCGGAGAAAGCTCCATAGCCAAGCCGGCTGCTGGCCGCGAGAGCCGCTGGGGGGGCTTGTGATAGAATCGCCAACCCCTGCAAGGAGGAGGCCGGCTCCATCTGTATAAGGATGGTCTGATTTAATTTAAAAGAAAAGCATTGCAAACTGTTAAGGTCTACCGATGGTTGACAGGAGAAGCAGGTGATGGCCATTATCAGACATTCTCCAGATAACCCTGTTGTAGACCAGTTAATGTTACAGAGCCTGCTTCTTCCTTGTAAATATCTGACATAGATGTGGTGGCCCCTCTACCCTTGGGTGGTTTTAGGGCCAAGGCTCCAAATTTATGCATTCAAAAGAGTCTCTGTAGTCTCTTCCCGAGGAGAGGTGGATACATGGAGAAGGACGGAGGAGCCGGATTTGAGTTTGATCTTTAATTTGTCTGATTATACTACCTGCTGAAACTATTTTACCTTTAGGATTGTTTTTTATCCCTACTTCCAAATGCTATTTCAACTTAGAAATAGACCATTACAATGTTGGAAGGACACTGATGATACCACCTCTATGTGATACTGTGATAGATTACCGCCTTGGCATGGTACTGTGATAGGATGCCACCTTTGCAATAAACCGGCCTGTGAATCTTCATCTCTGCTGGATATTCCATGGACAACTGTAAGTGCTATTATTAGGAAGGTGAAACATTTGGGAACAACAGCAACTCATGAAGCCATGAAGTGGAAGACCTCGTAAAATCACAGAGTGGAGTCAACAATCGCTAAGGCGCATGGTGCTTAAAAGTTGCCAACAGTGATTCCGTAGCTGAAGAGTTCTGAAATTCCACTCTTATTAATGTATGCACAAAAACTGTGCGATGGGAGCTTAATGGAATGGGTTTCCATGGCGGAGCATCTGCATGCAAGCCTCACATCACCAAGTCCAATGCCAAGCATCCAATGAAAATGATAAAATTATGAATTCAAGACGACAGGAGGCTACTGTTACCAAACACTGCGCACACTGTAGTGTGTTACTATGTATTTAAGATCTACAAGAATAGGAGAGTAGACACAAACCGCCCTTATAACCTTTCTCCTCCATTGGGGTATAGCTTATTATTCTCCTATTCACCGCAGTGCACATATTTATTCTTTTATTTATTAATAGAACATAGTGTAAATATGTCTCAGTGATGCAGAAATTTATTATTATTTATTATTATCTTATGATCTGGAACCCCCACTACTCTTCTGGAGAGTAGAGCTGGCGTTCCGCAGTCATGCATTATGGGCGGAGCTGCTGCTGCTCCTATTTACCAACTAAAGGATTTTGCAAATCTAGAGGAGTGGGCTACAAAGTGGAGGATGAGGTTCAATGTGGATAAATGTAAGGTTATGCACCTTGGGAGACATAACCAGTGTGCTAGTCATAACCTTAGCGGAGAGGAATTGGGTAATTCAATATTCAAAAAGAATCTAGGAGTCCAAATAGACAGCAATCTGGGGTGTAGGGCTCAATGTAATCTAGAACAACAAAGAAAGGCCAAAAATTTTTTAGCATGCATTAAAAGGTGCATGGAAACTAGGGACTCAAAAGTGATTATGCCACTGTATAAAGCATTGGTGAGACCTCACCTCGAATACAGAGTGCAGTTCTGGGCCCCACACTATAAAAAGGACATCATAGAATTAGTGAAAATCCAAAGACGACCAACAAAGCTTATTAGGGAAATGGAGAATTTAAGATACGAGGAATGATTAAGCAATTTGGGACTATTTACATTGGAGAAGCGTCATTTAAGGGGGGACATGCTCAACATGTACATATATATCAGGGGCCAATATAAGGATCTGTTAAACACCCTTTTTTCTACTAGAAAGGAATTCAGGACGCGAGGGCATGAGTATAGACTAGAAGAAAAAAACATTTTGTTCAGCTAGAAGAAAAAATGTCTTTACGGTCAGAGCAGTCAAACTCTGGAACTCTCTTCCTGGAGAGGTGGTGTCGGCTGACTCAATTAATACATTCAAAATAGGGTTGGACAAACACTTATTGCTTAAAAACATCCATGGGTACAAATAAGAAATATAATCTGTCTTTAAAATATCAGAACATACTATACAGCAATGAATAATCTATTATAATAAACTAGGTTACTATGTAACTATGTAACTATGCATTGTGAAGCCTACTCACCAGTTGGCCTGCTCTGTATGTGGAGAAGCAATGTTTGAAAATACAGAGACAGCTGTCATCAAATATAAACAAAAAATGTTGGTCCAAACATCTGGAATCCCCCCCTGAGTGTGCCACTGCTATTACTCTTTTTAATTAAATTATTCACTGATCTATGCAGCACCTAATTTATCTAATATTTTCATATTACTGCATAGAAAAAAAAATTGTGTAAATTAATGTGGAGTCAGACTTCAGCAGATATCTAGCACTGACCACAAACTATCTAAAATACTTTTAACTGTAATATATAGGATCCCCGAGGACGGGCCATGCAGCCCGAAACATGATGGATATAAAATAAACAAGTTTTGTACGTTTTTTCAAATCCAAGAGTGCCACCTGAAATCTATCTTATATATATATTCCTATTCTGAATGCAGAGCAAGGAGGTCATTACAGAAAGAGCGTCCTGATATTCTTTCTAGCAAGGATCCATTTAAATTATTGCAGAAGCCCATTTATCAACTGAGTCCAGAATTTTTTTTTCCATAACTGGATCATATCAAAAAGGTACATTGTGATGTTTTTTTATTGAATGATCAGCAGAAATTCCTACTAGGACCAGCTGCACAAATGTAATTCTTCTATTGGTTTTTACCCATGATGAAGTCTTAGAGACGAAACGCGTCGGGTTTTGTTCATCTTTAATAAAAGGACTATTTATCCAGACATGAACTGGGCCTAATCATTGAGGGGATCTTCAAAATACAAGGAAACAAATTTCTGAAATGTTATTTTGATTTTACTATGTTATATTGGGTGGTACAGTTTCTGTATTAGGTAGCGCACCCCAACCCCCCCTTTTCTTGATATATATATATATATATATATATATATATATATATATATATATATATATATATATATATATATATATATATATATATATATATATATATATACTGTACCTATATTACCTTTAACCCAGGCATCCACTGGGGTGCCGTTTATAGAGTACTGTAATGAGTCAGCACTCCCAATTACATACCCAGAAATCCCAAAAGAGGGAAAAACAGCACTCCCCAGTCTTCTCATGAAAGAATAAGTCCAGAGCTTAATCCAATCAAATCGATAGCCTGCCCATGTTTCGGACCTGGTGCGGACCTTTATCAAGGCGATGGCAATACAAGCAGCAAAGCAACAATGGGGTAGGGGTAATGAGACAAGTTACCCCTACCCTATTGTTGGTTTACTGTTTACTGCTGCTTCTATTGCCATCGCCTTGACAAAGGTCCGCACCAGGTCCGAAACGTCGGCAGGCTATCGATTTGACTGGGGAGGGCTGTTTTTTCCTCTTTTGGGATTTCTGGGTATATATATATAATATATAATTCAGACCTGCTCAGAGTGGGCTGAATTCGATCCCCCTGCCTGTAGTGGGGATCTGCGCATGCACATGTGTGAATATGCGCATGTACAAACCACCTGTGCAAACTACTTTGGCAAGTATCATTCGCCGAGACGTTCGTTCTGTGAGGGGGTGACCCCAATCAGGCATTGACATGCCTGCGTTCTGCTGAGAACACACGCATGTCAATGCCTGCTTGGGGGCGGGCAGCTAACATCACATTACGTCAGCGCTTGTCCCGAATTTGGCCATCTCCGGCCATCTCTGGCCATCTCCGGCCAGGATAAAAGTCGACTGACTTTTGTTTGTGAACGGGGAAAAAATTATCGGATAATAAGCGACAATCTAATGATTTTTCGCACGAGCGGCCGCATGCGAGTGGTTATATAAGTGTACACTTCCCCTCGCATGCAAATGCTTGTATTCACACGGTGGAGGGGGTTTTCGGCCGGGCAGTAATTGCCTGTTCGCCAGGCTGCAACAATAAGCAGCCTAGTGAACAGGCCTGAATCAGGTTCATCATGTTTTGAGCTGAAAATATTTCCTTGCATACGTTTTTGGTTTTCAAGCTCATTAGTATTTATTATAAAATCTAAGCACCTCAAATTGATGCCTTTAATGGAAGATTCATCTTAGCAGCTTCCAGCATACTGTACTGTATGCATACTGTATGTAATTGCAAATTACATACTGTACTGTACTGTGCTGTACTGTGCTATCAGGGCCGTTTCTAGACAATTTAGCTCCCAGGGCGAAGAAATAAAAATGCGCCCCCCCCCCCCCCAATACATAGCATGGTATTATAGTAATTTCGCGCGCCGAAGGCGCGCGCCGAAATAGGGGGTGTGGCTTGATATTAAAAGGGGTGTGGCTTACTGTAAGGCGTGGTCTAGCAGGAAAACAATTACCTTATATCACACTTTTGCAACCTGCAAGACCAGACATTGGTTGCTGCAGGAATTGTTATTGTCCTCCCGCACTTAAGTTGGCTGGCTGAAGGCCACACAATGACCTAGTACGCCTCACAATGACAGGCTACTTAAATCATTATACACTATTTATCTGTGATGCCAATTACACATTACGCCGTACACTGTGATGACGATTACATATTACGCCGCACACCGTGATGACAATTACACATTACACCGCACACCAAGATGCCCATTAGACCACACACTGTGATGGCAATTACACAATACTCCCCACATCGTAATGCCCATTACACATTATGCCCCATGTGCCGCTGCCGCACAACCGATGCTGTTTACTAATATGCCCCCACAGTGCCAGATATGCCCCCACAGCGCCACAAATATATACCCCACAGTGCCACATATATGCCCCCACAGTGCCACACATATGCCCCCACAGTGACACAAATATATGCCCCCACAGTGACACAAATATATGCCCCCACAGTCCCACAAATATATGCCCCCACAGTGCCACACATATGCCCCCAGTGCCACAAATATATGCCCCCACAGTGCCACAATTATGCCCCACAGTGCCACACATATGCCCCACAGTGCCACAGATATATGCCCCCAGTGCCACAGATATATGCCCCCAGTGCCACAGATATATGCCCCCAGTGCCACAGATATATGCCCCCCAGTGCCACAGATATATGCCCCCCAGTGTCACAAACATATGCCCCCAGTGCCACAGATATATGCCCCCAGTGCCACAGATATATGCCCCCAGTGCCACAGATATATGCCCCCAGTGCCACAGATATATGCCCCCCAGTGCCACAGATATATGCCCCCCAGTGTCACAAACATATGCCCCCAGTGCCACAGATATATGCCCCCAGTGCCACAGATATATGCCCACAGTGCCACAGATATATGCCCCCCAGTGCCACAGATATATGCCCCCCAGTGTCACAAACATATGCCCCCAGTGCCACAGACATATGCCCCCAGTGCCACAGATATATGCCCCCAGTGCCACAGATATATGCCCCCCAGTGCCACAGATATATGCCCCCCAGTGCCACAGATATATGCCCCCCAGTGTCACAAACATATGCCCCCAGTAACAAACTTACTTGGAGAGGGGAGGGGAGCGCATCGTGCTTCTCTCCTATCCCGCGCCCGAGCTCCTATTGGCTGACAGCGGCAGCCCAGTGACGTGGGCGAGGGGACGGAGAAACGCACGATGCGTTCCCCTCCCCTCTCCAGCGTGGAGTCGGGCGGCCGGGGAGACAGCGGCAGCGGCTGCGGCTGCGGGCGGGGGGGTTAGACTGCCGGGCGCCCTGGCTGTTTCAGAGGCGGACAAGCCGTGCGGCGCCCCGGGCTGCTGCACGGCTTGTCCGCCTCTAGAAACGGCCCTGTGTGCTATACTGTTCTGTACTGTGCTGTTCTGTACTGTGCTGTACTGTGCTGTACTGTGCTGTACTGTACTGTGATGTACTGTACTGTTCTGCACTGTACTGTGATGTACTGTGTTGTACTGTACTGTGATGTGCTGTACTGTACTGTGCTGTTCTGTACAGTGCTGTGCTGTGCTGTGCTGTACTGTGCTGTAATGTACTGTGCTGTACTGTACTTCTTGGGTAAAAAAAAAAATCTTACAAAACTATTTTTATTCATTTGAAAAACATTCTTTACTTTATTAGAACTTTGGACTGCAAATACCGACGGTCAGACCATTATTGTGTCTGGGATATTTGATCAAATATTAGAAAATAGCATTTTTGTACTAAACAGAAGAAAAATATATTAGGAACCTCAAACACAACTTTATATTATTTCCATTGGTATCATTGCCACAACCTGTGCTCCACACAATCGCCCTCAGACGTGTCAGGTATGGGTCATAGGGTCATTTCTAAGAAGATGGACAGTTATTAGGTTGACCACTATGTGTCGACAGGCCATACGTCGACACATTAAAAAGGTCGGCATTGCTCAGGCCGACACAAGCAATGGGTCGACATGGAAAAGGTCGACGTGAGGTTTTCCGATTTATTAGTCTCTATGTCGACATATGTTGCATATACTGCATCCCCTGGCATGGCTGGCTTCATTAGCCATGCCTCGGACACAGTGCCTCGCTACACTCAGGCCCTTATTCAGATATGATCGCAGTACAAGTTTGTTCTCATAATGGGCAAAACCATGCTGCACTGCAGGTGGGGCAGATGTAACATGTGCAGAGAGAGTTAAATTTGGGTGGGGTGTGTTGAAACTGAAAACTAAATTGCAGTGTAAAAATTATGCAGCCAGTATTTACCCTGCACAGAAACAAAATAACTCACAGAAATTTAATTCTCTCTATACATGTTACACCATAGCTGCCTACCCTCCTGCATTCTGCAGGAGACTCCCTAACAGAGAAGCAATCTCCCTCTCTCCCTCATTACTCTAGCAATCTCCCTCATGTCACCTAGCCCACATTACACTGTTGCATCATAGTTACCTCCCCTCCTGTTTTCTGCAGGAGACTCCCTGACATAGCAGCAATCTCCCTCTCTCGCTCATTAGTCTAGCAATCTCCCACATGTCCTCTAGCCCACATTACATTGTTACATCATAGTTACCCCCCCTCCTGCATTCTGCAGGAGACTCCCTGACATAGCAGCAATCTCCCTCTCTCCCTCATTAGTCTAGCAATCTCCCTCATTTCACCTAGCCCACATTACACTGTTACATCATAGTTACCTCCCCTCCTGCATTCTGCAGGAGACTCCCTGACATAGCAGCAATCTCCCTCTCTCCCTCATTAGTCTAGAAATCTCCCTCATTTCACCTAGCCCACAATACACTGTTACAATTTTGGGGATAAAAGGAATGAGAGATAGATACATTTACACTGAATCATCAGCAGCATTTCCCAGAACTTTACCAAGTATAGTAGCTCTCACTAACTGCTTTGGGGCTCATCTACATTTGGATATAAGTCATTATAAAAGATTCCTCTCAGATGTAGCAGTACACACCCACGCTTCTAGGTGCCACGTGCACAATCTCTTTTCACAATCTCTCCATATATGGATCTAGACGCGCCCTCTGGTTGGAGCATGACACGCCCCTCAATGGGTCGCTGTGCAAAATTCTATTAACAACTATAATCTCGATGAAGCTAGTTTTCAAAAGTAAGCAAGTATGCATCTGCTCCATCTGCAGTGCACATGATTTTGCCCATTTTGAGACCAAATTTGTTCTACGATCAGATCTGAATAAGGGCCTCAGTACACTATTATATTCTCCCTCTGTTTCCTCTTGGACAGTAAAGACTGAAAAAACATCCGTTTTGGAATTAAAAAACAACAACACAGTTTGAGATTTTTCATGTCGACCTTCCCCACGGCAAACTATTGAATGTGTTCACCTTTTGACCATGTCGACCTAAGGTATAACAACCTTTTTTTATGTGTCTACCTATGGCCTGTCAAGCTATTTATTGTCGACCTGTCGACCACATCTCAAACGTGTCTGGGCTATCCCGCAAAAGGTATGTTAGAACATATAGGGTTAATGTTATGATAGACTTCAAAAGAAATACTTTTCTTCTATAGAACAGTAACAAATCCAGCGGGGTACAGTTTGCCGCACGGATGTGCACTTTCCACCAAACCAAATAGTCAGTTATGTGTCTCTATTCATGTGAAAGTGTCTGCAAGAGAGGTCAGATTGGAATTACATTACACCTGCACTTCTTATACTCTCAGTCCCTGGGAACAAAGGAAATAGTCTTGTTCTGTTATCAGTAGCAGAGGGAACAAGGCAGCCAATATGATGTTGCAACAGGGCCGGATAAACAGGGGGGGGGGGGGGGGGGCAAAGGGGGTCAGTACCCCTAGGCCCCATCTAGCTAGGGGCCCCCTGTGGTTGGCATGTATTGTTTTTACAAATATATATTTTTTTTTAGCTAAAGGTTTTGTGCATGGGAGTGGGGTAGTGCTGCAGCTTCACCTATCTGCCAATGTGACAATGATTAATGGGGCTGAGGATCAAGAGCCATGCACACTGACTGCACAAGAGAGCAGAGGCTGAGAGGTTTGTGTTGAGCTCTGCTTCTCAGGCCCATGGAGGACAGCAGCAGCAACCTAGTCATGGGAGGGTTTTTAATCAGAGGCAGCACTGAGCCTGTGAGGTCTCCTACTGTCCTACAGACTTATTTCTGGCTGCTGTTTGCACAAATTTACTTTTAAAGACCACAATATCCCCAAAATGTGAAATGGATTCTGTAGTGTTCTCAATCTTGCAAAACAGAAAACACTGCGCTATAATGGAATTGTTTAATAAAATATATAATAAAATATTGACACTATTGTGAATTCATTTGTGTCAAATTAAATTAATAAAACGTATCATCTGGAACTGTGCAGCATATAACAACAATAACATTAAAAATAAACAGCATAAAAACTTAATACATGTATACAATAATTTCTTCTGTTTTACTTGTTTTCTTTTATGTGGGGTTGTAGCCACAGTACACTGCAGCTTTAAGAGGAATTACATTATGGGCGGTATTCAATGAGGCTGATTCGCCAGGTTTTTTATGGGTCCTGATATGCCACATGGAGTAGTCTGGGGTTGCTCCAAGGTAGGTTGCTCTTAGTTCAGATATATCAAGTAAGGAGCTATTATCATGTGGCTCCTTGCTGGTTAATCGTAGACCCAATTTAGGGTAACGGTGGTGTGGGGTGTGGTGCCCCTGGACTGGATGGGCTGGGTGGCTTTAGTGCGGCATGCCCTTACATTCTATTAACACTTTTCCCTCACTAACACTATCTCTATCCTATTTTAATTACATTCATTTATCTCTCTCTTTTTATATAGCTTCGGCTTCCTATCACTAATTATTAACACTTAGTATATCATTGGCATGCCGCACTGGGCTTCCCAGCTTATGATGTTTTTTTGGGGTGCTGCACCCTGCACCTAGATATAGCGCTAGGGACCTCCAATATACAGAGAAGCCTTGACGCGGCTTGGGGGTATAGCATACACCTGCGCAGGTATATGTAACCAATATCTCTGAATTCTATTATCATGTAGTGTTCTAGATTGGTTACTAGCATTGCTCAGTGTGCTGAGGGAAAAAATGTCTTGTTTTACTTACCCAGTATTTAACCCCTCCCTCATGCACCTGGGAAATGCTACTGAACTAATTGAGCATCTACCACTATCTGTATGGATTTTGTGCTGTAAGGTGAATTTCTGACTAAAACGGTGAATCACCCTATGTGCTGCTTTACCAAACTAGAAAAATTTCTAGTGATGCCACTGCAGCGAGGAGAGGTTGCGGCGGGGTCAGTGCTGCACCAGGAGCTGGACGGCTCCACTCCTCCCTGATGCACACTCACCTGCCAGGACCAGAGACAGAGCCCACGGCAGAGGAGCGCAAGAGGAGATGTCCTGGCAGAGTCCCGGCAGCAAGCCGCGGATCGGGTATGCAACAAGCCGCACCTGTAGGCAAGGCACCGCTACTGTGCTTGATGCCGAAAACCGGGGCTAAAGGTATCAGGGGTAGAGGGGTACATACCAGCTGGAGTTTGTCACTAGGGAAACAGGATTACTAAGTCAGTACTGCATTTAGTTCTTACTGAAAGAAATGCTGAAAAAAAGGAGATAACCAGTAGAACTCCAGCTGCTACTGATTGTTGACCCTTGCTGACATATTATTGTCCTTATCCTCCAGGCACTAAACTCGACAATTACTCAATAGTTAAAGCTCTCCACCAATGTTTTGGACCTGCACAACTCAAAATTTTTGACTCTGCAAACAAGTCAAATGTTGTAAGGTTTGGTGAACCGGGTGGCCAAAATGTAGCAGCTGATAAACAATGTTTCACTAAAGAGAAGCCAAAGCAATTATAGCGCTCTTTAAATGACTTCTATTATCACACCAACACCTGGTGACCTTTTAGAAGGGCGACCAAGACACTGTACGAGGAGGGGTGAGTGCCGAGGAGACCAGAGAGGTGCATGGAAGATGGCATTGAGAAGTTCAGGGGGACGGAAAAGTGCAGGAAAGGAGGGTGAATTGGGGGATGGAGAGGTGGAGGAAGAGAGAGGTGAAGAAGTGATAGGTCAATAGAGAGGTGCAAGGAGTGAGAGGTGTAGGGTGAGAGGTCAAAGGAGATGTGGGGGTGACAGACGTAAGGAGAGGTGCAGGGGAGGAGGGAATGAGGTGACAGGGGGACAGAAAGGTGCAGGGAAGGAAGGAGTAAGAGGTGCAGTGGTAACTGGGATGAAGAGGTGGACGGAGTGAGAGGTGTAGGGTTGAACAGTCGATGGTGAGGCGGAGGGGTGACAGATGGAGGTAGAGGAGCAAGGAAGGAGGGAGTGAGAGTAAGTTAAACCATGAATATATGCTGAAGTCCGTGGCACCGTAGCATATTGCATTATATATAATAAAGTGTGTGTATGGGGGGGGGGGGCACCAACATTCATCTTGCCTCCGGGCACCTGGCACGAACTTACGCCACTGCTGCCTACATTATATAATATATTAGAGGCCTTGATCTGTTGAGTTTCAGACAAATATTTGTGTTGTAATTGGTGGCTCTGTTCTGGAATTAACCTAAGCCTAAATCCATCAATGTGTCGACATTGTGACTGTTCACAAAATGACCAATTGAACATTATGTACATCACTACATAGTTCCCGACATACCATCAGTGATGACATTCGCAGTACATTTGGTGAATCCTGAAAGAGCTTGAGGTCGGAGGAAGGTATACCGGGACCTATCCCGACCGTTATATACTCTTTATGATTTTGATAGCTGCCCACATACAGTTCTCCAATCAAAAGGGTAATTGTCCACCCATGTCCTGTTAACAACCTGGCAATTGAATTGTGTGCCCTACATGTGTTTTATCCTTTTACAATAAATACTACACTATTTTGGAAATGTCTCTATCTTTTCCTGGTTTAATATTACATATACTGTAGAGTGGAGTCCGGTAGAGAGGGGAGAGAGAGACCCAGTATCTGGAAAGTGTGACAGTAACCTGACCCCCATTCGGAGTCGGAGAAGAGGATACGCCCCTCACATAGTAGGGAAGCATTGACTGGTAACACCGTGGATAAGCGCTGGTGGAGGGAACTCACCATTCATATTCTAATGCAAAGTTCTGTACTTGTCTGTAAGTGTCCTGTACAATCACACATGTGCTAGGTAATTATACAGGGTACTTTCTTATATCACAACGAGAATAACACAGACTTATTTCCCCCTTGATAGAGTCTCTTTTTATGTCAATATTGACTAATGCATTTATTATCTTACTGTTGTATGGTTTTACAATAATGAGATAACTATGCCTTTGTATTATCTCTCATCATCTCAGTATTGTCTCCGAGGGTTTTCATTGCATTGTGAGGGGAACTTGTGCCTGAAAAAACATTGCTTGATTGTTTCGATCAGTTACAGACGTAGTTGGCACCAGGGACTAAGTGGGAGACTTTATCTGACTTATGAGTAAATATCTAAACATTGTGATCTATCAGGTTGGTTACGAAGATTAGAACAACAGAGTCATACAATGTTATGTTTGTTGGGTGGAGACGCGGGGAATGTCAGGTCTAATCTTATTGACACCTTACACCTTTTGTCAGTGTTTTCATTTTTCTTTATTTTAATTATACTGTATCTAAAAGTTGTTTCATTTTCTTTTTCCATGATTTTATGTGGAATATTTAATAAGTGTGGGTTTTTGGTATAATTTTTTTTTCATGAATTGAGATGTTACCCACAGCAACAAATTTAGCAGAATTTGTGATTTTCTGGCCATTTGTCAGAGAATATTAATGATAACTCACAAACTTTTCTTTCACAATGTTAGGACTCTGGAGGGTACTACCAAAAAGACCCCTAAACTCTATTGCCTCTCCTCGTGGTCGGTGGACACATGCGGTGCTAAGCTTCACCTCTAACAGCCAAGTTCGAAGGAGCTGGTAATGCTGGCTGCAACCCCGATGCCGCCAGGCCTTATGTGGTACAACGTGTCCACCGAGGCGGAGAGCGCAAGAGGAAGGCTAATTAAAGAGACAAACAGGATGGGGTACCCCCAGAGTCCACCAAAATGTGGGGAATATTTCCCACAGGTGCAACAATGCACTAAGATGGTAAATAAACAATACAAGTCCAGACTACTGCACAATGGAATGACCCCTAGAGGGCAAACCAGACCCCCAGTGCGAGCTGCCGCAACAATGCAGAGATGGTGCCGTACAATATAATAATAAAAGAAGCAGTTGCAGGAAGAAGCCTCAGACTTATATGGAATTATGGTATAAGAGCAGACAGATCTCAGAAGACTGCAGTGCAGGCAGGCAGGCAGGACTGCTGACTGGGACCAGGAACACGGACACTGTAGCACAAGCAAGGCTTGGGGCTCAGGATGCTCGGCAGGAGTAATTGCTGGAATACGCAGGACAGTATCAGGGCTATGACAGTACTCAGAAAAGACTAGTGAGTACTCCACTAGGAACTATAACCGGCAGAGTAGTGCTGGGGAGAATGCCTTAAAAAGGGCTCAGGACTAGACACCTCTGTCCTTTATTTTCTTAAAATTTATATTGGCTTATAAAAAAATAAGTTGAATAAGTACAGACCCTAAAGATCTAAAATCTTTTAAAATTTTGTCTTGTCATTCCCCCAACCTCATATTTCCTTCCCACTTTTTTCCCTTTGTGTTTGATGTAATCCAGAAATGATACTTATTATTTCTCTCTGTATCTGAAATAAAACTTAAATATATTTGTTACCGTATTTATAAATATAACTTAAATATATTTGCATTTCCATTGTCAACTAATTGTACTCTTTCCTAATTTGTAATTTATGTGAAAAAACAATAAATATTTTTCTCAAAAAAAAAAAAAGGGCTCAGGTGATTAAAACACCTGTGTCAGATCCAGCCCAACTCCCAAGCTGGGAAAAGGAGGTCATTAATTTCAGACTTGTGCATAAATAAGCAAACATGAGATTGAACTGCAATGGCACAGACCTACCACCGGAGTCCACCAGAGAGCAAAATACCAGGCAAAACCACAGAACTGACAAGACAGAAATGAGCCATTAGTAATGGCTCCTAACACACTCACGGTTAGTGGTTGGTTATAGCCATTTATTGTCAAACAACTGTGTTTACTCTTTTTAAATCATAATGACAACAGAAACTACCCAAATGACCCTGATCAAAAGTTTACATACCCTGGAGATTATGGCCTGATAACATGCACACAAATTGACACAAACAGGTTTGAATGACTACTAAAGGTAACCATCCTCACCTGTGATCTGTTTGCTTGTAATCAGATTGTGTTTATAAAAGGTCAGTGAGTTTCTGGTCTCCTGAAAGACCCTGGGATCTTTCATCCAGTGCTGCACTAACCTGTCTGGATTCTGATTCATGGGGAAAGCAAAGAATTGTCAAAGGATCTGCGGGAAAAGGTAATTTAACTGTATAAAACAGGAAAGGGATATAAAAAGATATCCAAGAAATTGAGAATGCCAATCAGCAGTGTTCAAACTCTAATTAAGAAGTTGAAAATGAGGGATTCTGTGGAAACCAAATCACAGTCAGGTAGACCAACAACAATTTCAGCCACAACTGCCAGGAAAATTGTTCAGCATGCAAAAAAAAATTCACAAATAACTTCAGCTAAAAAAAAGTGGTGTGGTTGTTTCAAGATGCACAATAAGGAGGCATTTGAAGAAGAATGGGCTGCATGGTCGAGTCGCTAGAAGAAAGCCATTACTATGCAAATGCCACAAAGCATCCTGCTTACAATACTCCAAACAGCACAGAGACAAGCCTCAAAACTTCTGAAACAAAGTCATTTTGCAGTGATGAGACCAAAATTTAATTTTTTTGGCTTCAACCATAAATGTTACATTTGGAGAGGTGTCAACAACACCTATAATAAAGGTACACCCTTCCTACCGTGAAACACGGAGGTGGATCGCTGATGTTTGAAACTTGGTCAAAATTAATGGCAAGATGAATGCAGCATGTTATCAAAAAATACTGCACTCATCAGGCTGGAAGCTGCGCATGGGACGTACTTGGACGTTCCAACATGACAATGGCTACAGCAGAATAAAGAGAATGTTCTGGAGTGGCCATCTCAGTCTCCTGACCTCAATATCATTGAGCCACTCTGGGGAGATCTCAAACGTGCAGTTCATGCAAGACAGTCCAAGAATATCCTTCCTGTCGGGGTCCCTCAGGGTTCCGTCCTTGGCCCCATTCTGTTCTCTCTGAACACCTCCTCTCTGGGTGCACTCATTAACTCCTTTGGCTTCCAATATCACCTCTATGCAGATGACACCCAAATCTACCTCTCCTCTCCTGATCTGTCCCCCACTGTTTTCTCTCAAGTTTCCAACTGCCTCGCTGCCATCTCTACCTGGATGTCTGAGCGATTTCTGAAGCTGAATATGGACAAAACCGAACTTATTATCTTTCCCCCACCCAGAGCTATGCCCCCTACTAATATCTCTATCACTGTTAACAACACCATCATCTCCCCTGTTCCCCAACTCCGCTGCCTGTGTGTCACTCTTGACTCCTCCCTCTCCTTTGCACCCCACATCCAAGCCCTGGCCCATTCTTGCCGGTTCCAGTTACGCAACATTGCTCGCATAAGGCCCTTTCTCTCACAGAGTGCAACTAAGCTGATCATCCACTCATTAGTCATCTCACGGCTTGACTACTGTAATGCTCTTCTCACTGGCCTCGCTCAATCCCAACTAGCTCCTCTCCAATCTGTCCTCAATGCTGCAGCCAGGCTTATCTTCCTCTCCCGCCGCTCTAACTCTGCTACTCCCCTTCAACAAAATCTGCACTGGCTTCCATTCCCCTACAGAATCCTCTTCAAACACCTCACACTCACATACAGGGCCATCTCTAATTCCATTGCTCCATATATCTCTAACCTCATCTCCATTCATACACCCTCCCGCCCTCTACGGTCAGCTGACGACTGTCGTCTCTCCTCCACCCTGATCACTGCTTCCCATGCTAGAGTACAGGACTTTGCCCGTGCTGCACCCCTTCAGTGAAACGCACTCCCTCGCTCCATTAGACTCTCCCCGACCTTGCAAAGCTTCAAACGGGCACTGAAAACTCACCTATTCATCAAAGTGTACCCTTCCACTGCATAAACCAGCTGGTTCTCCGACCCCTTGCCTGTTTACATCCTGCTATCTAACCACCACCTCCTCGCTTGCACCTCTTGTAATCTGTCTGTCTCCCCTTCCTACTAGATTGTAAGCTCCTCCGAGTAGGGCCCTCTTCCCTCCTGTTGTCCAAGCCCACTTCTCTTCACATTTCACTCACAGCTCTCCTTTACTCCAACACTCAGTGACCATCTTCATACTCATCTCCATCATTGGCCTCAAGCCTCTAGTTGTATGTTGATTGGGTCCTCACTACTTACATTTAAGCTGTAATGTGTATTGAACTGTGGTGCTCTTTATTTGTACTCTATTTTTGTTATTTATTCAATGTTATGCCAAGTTTTGTCTCCCTGTATTGTTCCTTTGTACGGCGCTGCGAAACACTTGTGGCGCCTTATAAATAAAATTATAATAATAATAAAAATAATAATTTACAGGAACTGGAGGCTTATTACCAAGAAGAATGGGAAGCTTTACCATCTGAGAAAATAAAGAGCCTCATCCACAACTACCACAATAGACTTCAAGCTGTCATTGATGTTAATGGGGGCAATACACGGTATTAAGAACTGGGGTATGTAAACTTTTGATCAGAGTCATTTGGGTAGTTTCTGTTGTCATTATGATTTAAAAAGAGTAAACACAGTTGTTTGACAATAAATGGCTTCACCCAACCACTAACCATGAGTGAAAGAAAAGTGTGTGAGTTATCATTCATATTATCTGACAAATGGCCATAAAATCACAAATTCTGCTAGGGTATGTAAACTTATGAGCACAACTGTATATATAATATAAGGATTATTACTTCCGCAACTATGAGAGAGTGGAAAAGAGTCTGTTAGTGCAAACCTTGCTGACCGTATGAGAAAGCCTTTCACTTGAGTCTCTGGTCATTGGAGGAAGACTCTGAACCTTAGTGTATTGCAGGTGGGTGGATATTAAATACTATAGACTGGTATCAAACCTTCTTTTTCTAGGAAAAGTCATTGAAAAAGTGGTTGAAAATCAACTGGAAACCCACCTGATAACTCATGTGTATGATCCATTCCAATCAGGATTCAGGAGAAGACATAGCACTGACACATCCCTGGTATGTGTGCTAAATGATCTTCTGATGGCAAGAGACAGAGGTGACCTTTCAGTCTTAATCCTTTTGTATCTCTCTGCAGCATTCAATACTGGGGACCATGGGCTTCTGTGGACTGTGGAATTTCTGTGGACTGGATGGCACAGTACTAAGCTGTTTCAAATCATTTCTCACTGGCAGGTCACAGAGAGTGTCATCTGCAGTATACTCATCTTCATCATTGCCACTGCCATGTAGAGTCCCACAAGATTCTATACTATCCCCCATGCCTTTTGCATGTAGCAGCGTGCTAAAAAGCACCCATGATGGCTAAGATTCCTATATATCTTATGTTCTGTAGGTCCGACGCCGGGATCCGATCTGATGCGCCCGGGACCGCGCATCAGATCAGATCAGATGTCAAACACATGCGATTTTGGGACGATTTCACCCGATTTATCGGCCCAAAGGGCCGAAATCGGATGAAATCGGCCGAAAATCGCATAGTGTATGGGGGCCTTAAGGGGCGAGGTCATTCATTCATTCATTCATTCAAGTATTGTTTATGAAAAGCTTTTATGTACTTCATTATTCCTGTACTGTATTACATTCATTTTATCTGTTAAGCACCTTGAGTCTTATCGGAGAAAGAGCGCTATATAAACAAAATTATTATTATTAACTGCAGAGAGAATAGTGGTGATCTGCTCCTGTACCCAGTGAACCCAGTGCTCCTGTACCCAGTGCCAGTTGGCATTTAATTATTCAGAAATAACAAATAATTTACAGAATTCTCTTATCAATACAAATGCGATTGCTTATGCCTGCTGGGAATAAAACTGGTTCTAAATGATAGATCTACAGTTAGTTACCGAAAATAGGTATACCCCAAAAGGACGGCATGCAACAGGTTGACAGGGTCAAAAGGTTGACATGAAATAGGTCGACAAGGTCAAAACGTTGACATAAAAAGATCATTATGCAATATATTGACAAGTCAAAAGGTTGACACGATCAAATGCGTCATGAAAATGTGAGACACATGACAAGGTCGACATGAGTTTTTTGTGATTTTTTTTAACAGGCTTATTCTTACTTCACCATCCGTGTCGGCATAGAGAGAGAATATAATAGTGCACTGAGTGCGTAGCGCTGCACTGGCTAAGCACGGTACTGAGCCCGAAGCATGGGGAGCCATGTGAGGACACGCGTAACACTTATTGGGGGTCCATGTTGACAGTTGTTGACATTAACTGCAATAAATTGAGAAAAACTCATGTCGACCTTTGCATCTGTCTACCTTTTTCACGTTGAACCTCTTGCCCCTGTTGACCTTTTGACTAGTGGCGTAACTACAAAAATAGTGCCCCTCCTGCAAGAAATTTTTTGGCAGCACCCCCCCCCCCCCACCAAAGAAAAGATAACACCCCCCTCCCCACACACCCTGCCTTACCCCCATTGGCGCCACGTTCGCGTCTGTAACCGGGACTCACAGATCTACTTGTTTGCGGTCCCGAAGCTCCTCCTGACTCCTGCTGCTAATGAAAAATATCCCTCAGCCTCCTCTAGCCTCTTAAAAAAAAGTCTGCTGTAACGGGGCGGGCATTTTGTGAGGGAGATTTTTCATTAGCAGCAGGAGCCAAGCCAGGAGAAGCACCGGAACCGCACACAAGTAGATCTGCGTGTCCCAGTTTCAGGCGTGGCGGCGGCAAAGGGAGGTAAGGCAGGCAGCAGCAGAGTGATAGTCCCCGCAGACCCCCTGTGCCCATACTTACTCAGCACCTCCCCCCACCGTGGGGGCTGTGGGGTTATTGTTACGCCTATGCTTTGGACCCTGTCAACCTATTGGATGTCAACCTTTTGGGTGAGACACTGTCCATGTAATTCTCCTGCTACTGAAGCATTATACAAATAGAGATGCACAGACTTCTGAATTCGTCCCGTCCAGATGTTCGGGATTTGCGCAAGCACAAACCCCAGGAGGGGGAGGGGCATGAAGGGAGTGGCTGCAGGGGAATGTCCAGTGTTTTAGGAGCGTCACCATGAAAAAGCTGGACATTTCCCTGCTAAAGCCGGCGTAACAATGCCTGTGTGGAGCAGGCGGCTGACTTTACATGACGCCAGCGCCCACCCTGAATTCGGAAAACAGCGTCTAAATTTAATGTCAGTCCGGGCTGACTTTTCATTATGAACGGCAGAAAAATCAATCGATGGTCAGCGACCATCGTTTGATTTTTTGTCCGTGCGGCTGCATGTGAAGGGATGTGTTCGCATAAACATCCCCTTGCATGCTAGTGAGGGTATTGGCGCAGTGGGGGGCGGAGTCAGACGTTCATGTTTACCTGTTTCCTAGGCTGCAATTACATGCAGCTTAGCAAACAGGTTTGAATCAGGCCCTTTATGTGCTAAAAAATAGAGGTCTGGCTGCTGACTTTGCAGTGGCTACCTATAATCCAATCCGGCTTGCTGTCCATTAACCCTTTGCAGTCCAAATTTTTTTTTTTGCAATTAAAACAGACATGTTTAAGTGTTTAAATTAATTGTAATTTTTTTATTATTTTTTTATTCAGAAATGGTCTACATTGAATGTTGAATTATATTGTGCTTATTTTAGAGTGTCTCACCATTGGATCTGCTACTGGCGCTAGGGCTGTTGAGCCTGACTAGACATGGACCTGAAAGGGTTAACAAACTACAATCTCATCTTTCCCATCGTGAAGCGGCTGACGCTGCTGCTGAAGAGCATTAGATAAAGATTTCCGCTAGGCTCGTTCTGAGCCTGATTCAGTCAGACTGAGATGAACACCTAAATAGAATCGGATATCCATTCAAATTTTCGCATTTAATTCAAAGTCACATTTGCAAATATCGAGCTGCGAATCCTTCCCCGTGCTCGCTGCTCTATTCCCTTCTTGTTCCTGGATCAGATGAGGTTGGATAGTGGCAGGGGTGCAGGTTCTGAGTGCGTTTGCAAAAAGTGACAAGAAATAGAACAAAATCATCTGCATTATAGTTATCAGCCTGACAGAGCAGGTAACAAGGACACAAGCGGAGGCGGTGCTGTAATTGTAGCTTATGCAAATAGAAAATTGTATTTGTATTTCTTTATGACAACCTGTTCCAATATATGTCCAAGCCTATATTATATATTATATACTATATCATAAACGTAGGCCAGTGAGGCCTCCTGGTGGTATTAGAGAGAACACCTGTTTTTAATAGAATATGGTCGAAATGAAATAGGGAGACATTTTTTAGGTGTCCAAAAAAATCACACATGTCACATTTGCGATTTTAGCCAAAATTCACAAATGTATTGAAATTCGTATGAAATTTCTGGCTATATTTTAGTAACGAAAATGTGAGTTGTTTTTTTAGACAAGTGCGATTTTTTAGTAACGGATTTGTGTCATTTCTTTTTTTTTTATAAGTGGGGTCCCCCCTCCTGAGCAAAACCAGCCTCAGACTCATTGAGCTGGTTCTGGTTTCCCAAATTATGTGTAGGGATCCCCTATATTCATCCCTCCAACTCTCATTGGTGGACCAGCGGTACCTTCGCGCTCCTGTTTTGCTGCTGCTGCATCCCCTCTGCCTGCCCCTCAACCTGTGGGGAATAGACGCTGTGTGCATGCTGATAAGCGGGTGGCAGCGGGGTCTCCCAACTGTCCCCAGCGCGGGACACTGCTGGCCCTGGCCGGGCTGCGGGAAGGTCCCCGAAAACTGGGACGTTCCCGCGTTAAACGGGACAGTTGGGAATGTGTATGTGGAAATAAAGACACAGACAACTTGAAATGTAAAACTTTATTCTACACTGTAGTCACACTCTCACATACTTACCTGCTTCCAGCGCTGTCCAGTCTCTCCGGAGGGGGGGGGGGGGGGCAGACTTTTTGGCAGGGATTGACACTTTTTTAGTTACGCCACTGAAGGGGAACAACAGAACACGAGGTCATGAACTGAAACTAGAGAGAGAAAGATTCAGGGGAAATCTGACGAAAAATTACTTCACAGAAGGAGTAGTGGATAGGTGGAATAGCCTCCCATCAGAGAAGGTAGAGTATTTCAAACATGCACTCGCTACTCACTGACACATTTTAAAAGATCCACAGGTGGGGCTAATTATTTCACTTTTGAGGAGACCTGCAAAACATGCACTGTGTGGGGTCCTGAGGACTGAGTTTGAGAACCTGTGTTGTAGAGTCCTTTTTGTTGACAATGAAACATGCATGTATAGCAATTGAAATAGGAGACATAGGGGTAAATTTACTAAAATCGGCATTCTATTACAGATGTTGATGTTAAGGATGTTGCCAATAGTGACCAATAAGATTAAAAAAAAAATTGCATCTCCAATTTAACTCCCAACTTAGTAAATTTACCACATAGATGGGAAGACAACACAATGCATGATGGGACGGAGAACAATATGGAATATACATAAAAGAAGGGTAGCATATTCATATGGTGGCAGAGGCGGGCTGGGTCCAAAAAAATAGTACCCTGCAACTAAAGCACACAAGCCCTGATGTCAAAGTGTTAATATTTATTGATGTCATTAAAGTTTTTTCGCCACCCAAACCTTTGGGAATAAATACCATCACTATGGTTACAGCTCACCTTTCCTGAGGACAAGGCTGAACACTGTCTGTGGCAGCCTCCCGAGCTGGATAGTTAATTACCGGCTCAGGCACACTTCTGTCTTTACGCCTGTACAGCTCAGGGCCATGCAGCATAGGATATCTAACAGGCACAACACACCTCCCCTGTATCTCTCCTCCCTGATTATTCACAGTCACACCATGACTGCTCTTCTCACGTGAGCAGTGATATCACCCCTGCCTTGCATTGTGGTTCTCTCCAATATCAATGTCTCACCTGCAGCTCATACCCATATACTCTGCATCACTGCAGCCACAAGCAGCCTACGGAGTGACAGAGGCACCCCTGTGGCAGAGCCAAATTAAAGATTTGGGGCAGAGTTTTCTACCCTCCCGGATCAGGCCGGATTTCCAACTAGGCACGTGAGGCACGGGCATAGGGGTGGCACCTGCTATGGGCGGCAGCTGCTGGACCCAGCGGCTTACCCCACACACACTTCAGCATTGCGGACCGACAGTCGTTTTGACCCAAACCAAAATGGCCACGGGAGGGCTGCTGCACATGCACTGTTGCATGCAGCTACTCCCATGTAGAGTTACCACCTCATCCCTTTAATTCCGGACACATATTAATTACACAGGTTCTGTGTCTGGCTGACTTCAAGACTCCATTTCACCTGGTTTTAAACTGCCACAGAACCATTGTAATTAATGTGTCCAGAATTAAAGGGTGGGGTGGTAACCCTACTCCCATGGTCCTTTGTGGAGCGTGAGTGACGGCTCCCTCCTTCACTCACGGCTCCCGCCTCCACTTCTTCCGTCGGATCATACTCATAGACCTAACCAGCGGCTGAGACAAGCAGCTGTGCGGCGCCTGCGACGCGCAGCGTTGGGGGAGAGTGCCAGGCCTGCCACCCCGGAGCCCAGCACTCTGAGGTGAGTGTTTGTTTAGCCTGTCCCACCTGGCCGTAAGATATGTGCATATTTATATATGTGTGTATGTGTAGGGGGGGGGGGGGACGTTGTGCCTGGGGGCGGCCTGGACCCTAAATCCACCCCTGTCCCGCATCCTGCAGGAGAATCCCTTGTTATCTGCTGCCCTGCATCATAAATCAAATCTACTGGATAATGTACTGCAGCAATAGGGACCACAAAGGAATTTGCAAGAGCAGTGGCTTCCTGTAATCACTATCTGGGCACAACAGTCTCTGATGATGACTCTCAGCAATTCCCTCTTAGGGGTATATTCAATTAAAGTCAGATCCATTCCGACATTCTTATGAGGATGGCAGACATGAAAACAGCGCCGGATAAGCTGCTGCTGCTCACCCGACGCCATCCTCCGTGCCTCAATCCAACTTGTTTCAAAGTCGAATTGAGATGGCCAGAAACTGGACCAAAACCTGACGATTTGGCCGTGCTTCCGACAAAAGCACGGGGATCCGTATCTATTCCGCCAATTCTTTTGTTCCAAGGGGAATGGGAGACTTTGAAAAAGCCCCTGTGTTGGGCGAAACGCGTTAGATTGGACCCAGGAAACTTTTTGGAAGTGCCGACACAGTGCCGATACAGCCTGAGTACTTTGATGCAATTGTGGACACATCCATCCAGGCCGCGATATCCACGATCACTTCCTACCGTATTACGCTGACTTCAAGCCGCAGCACCCAGCTTTTGGAGAACGCCGGGAGGTAGAGATATGGCGCACTGCCGTCAGCGTCTGTCCATCAGCAAGCAGCAGCGGGTGTGAGAGACCCGTCTGCCGCCACCAACGCACGGACCAACACGCTGCTCTCCCCCTCTCTCCTCCAAGCGGGACACTCCACGCCAACTACCAGCGGGATAATCCAACGCCGTTGTCACCATCGGAACACTAAGGGTGAGATTCATGTGCTAAATGCACACAATTATATACAACCCTATATAAAAGTGACTCTTCCTTTGGCGAGGGCTGAATCCCCTATAATCTAATTGCCTGTGGGCATTTGACTTTCCTTCACAAATAGCGGGTTAAGTTGGCTCCTCTGATAATATACAAAATACCCATTAGAGGATTATACAAATACCCATTGGAAACTACGTGGCCTCCCACAATTGTTTCAAAGGCCAAAGTGTGTGCTTTTTATTGTGTTTTTTATTTTATATATATATATATATATATATATATATTTTTATATATATTTTTCATTTTGTGTATTTTTATATTTATTTTTTCAAACGTGTTATTTTACACAAATTGACATAAATGTACTAGTACTTATATTGCTATAGGTGGCCGCCTATTATATAATTATTATTGTTGTATTTAATAATTTTCCAAGAATTTTTTACTTTTGAAATATAAAGTCTCCATTGTGTCTGATTATTTGAACTCATCTATGGCATAAGAGAGTCTACCTAGTATATTAAATTAGCGCAGTCTCCCCTTCCCCTTGGAATAAAGTGTCATTTTTTGTATATTTCCAGTCAGAGGTATACCAGTCTGACGTGTGGGTGTGTACATTCTTATTTGCGCTAACACTAGTGCATTTTGAGAGAACTGCAGCTCTACATATTTATATACAAAGTGTATTTCATTTTTCTCAATTATTTAATTTGTATGGTCAATTAGCGCCCAAACTCTCCTCTGTTGCTCAGGGGATATATTTATTCCGCCAATCCACATGGTTTCTGACAGGTCAGAGCAGTAACAAACTGCCATCTTTCCGGCAAGACAAAAGTTCTGGCAGCAATTGAATATACCCCTATGTCCTCCTGCAGCAGAGAACACTTTGTAATGTGCCTACAGTATGTGTAACTAGATTTATATTGCATGCAGTATAAATCTAGTCATCACCAGTGTTCTCTCAGTAGAGAACACTGGCCATGACAGATCGCTCAGCACACATCACTGGTGCGGCGCTGTGTGCTGAGTAATCTGTGCTTAACTCAGGGTTGCCTACCATCTCGGAATGGAAGTCAGGTCCCTCTCCCGGCCCCTGGGAAAGAGGGGCAACCCTCCCAGAAAGCCGCCCGGGGTCTGCGGGGGGGGTCCGTAGGTCAAATGATGCGAATCGCGCCATTAGCCCGGCCCACCGCAGTGCAATGTCTTAAAAATGACTTGCATATTCGGGAGCGTGGCTGAAATGGTGCGATCGCTCTAGCCACACCCCCAAACAAGTAGCCACTCATGTGGTTCCGCCCTACCCCACCCCTTTTCACTCCCGGTGGCCCTGGCCCCCCTGAGCTGGCTGCCCACTCCTGGAAAGGGCAGACAGAAAGTTTGGCTTAACTACTGTAGATCGCTCAGCACATTGCTCCCATAGCCCCATGCGCCTTCTTATCTTATCTTAGCAGTCTGCTAATGCTCTTTGGTGTGAACTGATAACGACAATGTTTAATTAGTCATTGAAATATATAATTTGGCCGCTGATAACCTCATTTCCATCTAGTCTTTAGTTAACCACACAAAAAGGACAACACAAAGTTTTAAAATCCATTTTTTTACAAATAGATGATCATAGAAATGAGAATTTTCACAAGGTTAAATTGCATTTGGAGTTTCTTGCATAGACATCACATTTATTATCATTTATATTATGAATATGAATAAGGAGAAAATAAATATCACAGCAAATAGTTGCAAAGAAATAAATACAATATTGCAGGCAGCAATTGTATTATCAATACTTACTGAGTCACCCCCCCCCCCCACAAAAAAAAAAAAAAATAGTTGATAAGGCGCCCATAACTTATTGTGCCATACCTTGACCTTAATTTAAACTAAAGTAATTGACACTGACACAAATAATCACACGGACCAGAAATAAAGACACGGACAACCAAGTGCAAAGTTTAAAAGGTCAACAATCATTTATTGTTTGGTGAACGTGTTTAACTAAATTAACTATATTTGGTGGTTGAAATGTAAACTAGATTTCCCTAACTTTAAACTAACTTTGGAGGATGGCAGAAAGCAAGTCGTTACCAAACGCCAGCCCAGTCAACTTGATCTCAAAAACCCAAAGACTGCAGGAGGGGCTCACCACCACTTCCTACTGCATCGTGTGGGACTCACCACCCTTTAACCTGGCTGAGCAAGTGGGCACTCCAGCACAGGAACGCCCCTTGTCCACCCGCATGGGAAGGACACACCCGCCATCCTACGAAAAGGGGGTGTCCCACAATGACTTCTTATGCCATTCTTTGACCGCTGTTTGTAGTGACTTCCCACCAATCTGGCTGTAAAGCCAACAAAAATCCACTGAGCAGCAAAGGAACAAAGAGTCCCCAAAAATGTAAAAAACAAACAAAATAAAAAATCCAGGGAGAGCGGGAGGGCTTACAAAAAGGCAAGAGGAAGGGGACTCAAGCTATTTATACCCCTCTAAGTGTAGACACCCATTTGTCCCCTGATAGGCCCACCTGGCCTGTCACCAGGCCATCACCGGGCCTGAAACCGAAACTAGATATTCTCTTGCTTAAACTTAACATGACCCAAAAGACAGGGCTCTCATGCGGCCTCAGGCTTATGCAGCCCTCAGCCAGTTTAATATTATATAGTCATTTCTAGCAACAAGCATTTAATCACATATACGCCCATTTATGGACTAGACGCACAATTTGGGCAGAGCAGGACACACCCCTTCAACGGTGCACTGTGCAAAATTCTACTAGCAATTATAATCTATCTATAATCTATGTGCCCACTACAGTAGGCACATATGATTTGGGGGGCCCTGAATGAGACAGAGGGCCTGATTCAGAGCAATGTCCATGTTCATGTAGTTGAGCGATTCTTTACTACGCTGTGTTTGTGAAATATCCCTTCACTGCACATGCAATACTCAGAATGTACACACAGAGGCGCTGTTGCGATCAAGACTAATGGTACCAGAAATGTCTTGGTAAAGTGTTGGGCGTTTCTGAACATGCTCCAAATGGTATTTCACTGTCTATGGATGCTGACAGTGGGCACTTTAGTCCTTGCACATGGGTATGGGACATAGGGTAGATACTATGAAGGTCAACAAAAATTATGTCGACCACCAAAGGTCGACATGAAAAGTATAATGTGAGGATAACATATAATACAACATTTATTTCATAACTATATTACAGACAAAGGGCCGGATTCATCTTAAGTAAAGCAAAAAATCAGGTAACTTTGTGTAGCAACCAACCATGTTGTCATGCGAGGGGAGCAAATACATTCAATATTTTTCTGTGCAGGGTAAATACTGGCTGCTTTTACATGTAGTAGAGAGATGTTAGGCAGCGTTATTTGTACACTGCAATATAGAATTTAGTTTGGACATACCCCACTGAAATGTAACTCTCTCTCTGCACATGTTACATCTGCCCCACCTGCAGCGCAGTATAGTTTTGCCCAGTTGCCCAAACCTGAATCAGGCCCAATAATCCATGCGTATGTTCCATAAAGAAAGTATTTGAGACTATACAGGCCCCACAGATAAAAATCCACCACGCCATACACCACACAGAGTGGTGTTCCCTCCCTCTGGGACTGCCAGACCGGTCTGCGATAAGCAGAGGGCACGATTCCTGTATGAAGCCACTGCCTTCATTTTGCACAGTCCAATCTGACTTCAATGCAGCTAATGCAGTGTATAAAAGTCGAAGGGTATGCACATGCGCTATGCCAGATCTATTGCACAGGTGCAGGGACCCGGGGCTGGCTACAGGGGCTGGCTGGCAACTTTTAGCCTGGGGGGTAATTCTAGAGCACTGGCCCATAAGTAGCGCATAAGTGGCCCATAAGTAGTGCATTGTTAAATGCACGTTTTTAATTAATTAATATAATTTATTATACAGAGGGAGCAGCCAGTGGTGCCATGGCATTACTTTTATATTATACAGGGGGAGCAGCCTGTGGTGTCATTGAATTATTATTATACAGCGGGAGCAGCCTGTGGTGTCATGGCATTACTTTTATATTATACAGGGGGAGCAGCCTGTGGTGTCATGGCGTTAATATTATACAGAGAGAGCAGCCTGTGGTGTCATGGCATTATGCAATGGCACCACAGGCTGCTCCCGCTGTATAATAATAATAATGCAATGACACCACAGGCTGCTCCCGCTGTATAATAATAATGCAATGACACCACAGGCTGCTCCCGCTGTATAATAATAATGCAAATACACCACAGGCTGCTCTCGCTGTATAATATAACAATTGTAATGCCATGACACAAATTATTATACAGGGGGAGCAGCCTGTGGCGTCATTGCATTATTATTATACAGAGGGAGCAGCCTGTGGTGTCATGGCATTACTTTTATATTATACAGGGGGAGCAGCCTGTGGTGTCATGGCGTTATTATTATACAGAGGGAGCAGCCTGTGGTGTCATGGCATTATGCAATTGCACCACAGGCTGCTCCCGCTGTATAATAATAATAATAATAATGCAATGACACAACTGGCTGCTTCCTCTGTATAATAATAATGCAAAGACACCACAGGCTGCTCCCGCTGTATAATAATAATGCAATGACACCACTGGCTGCTCCCGCTGTATAATAATAATGCAAAGACACCACAGGCTGCTCTCGCTGTATAATATAACAATTGTAATGCCATGACACAAATTATTATACAGGGGGAGCAGCCTGTGGCGTCATTGCATTATTATTATACAGGGGGAGCAGCCTGTGGTGTCATGGCATTACTTTTATAATATACAGGGGGAGCAGCCTGTGGTGTCATGGCATTATTATTATTATACAGAGGGAACAGCCTGTGGTGTCATGGCATAATGCCATGACACCACAGGCTGCTCCCCCTGTACAATAATAATGACACCACAGGCTGCTCCCCCTGTATAATATAAAAGTAATGCCATGACACCACAGGCTGCTCCCCCTGTATAATAATTTGTGTCATGGCATTACTATTATTAATAGTAATGCCATGACACAAATTATTATACAGGGGGAGCAGCCTGTGGTGTCATTGCATTAATATTATACAGAGGGAGCAGCCTGTGGTGTCATGGCATTAATTTTATATTATACAGGGGGAGCAGCCTGTGGTGTCATGGCATTATTATTATTATTATACAGAGGGAGCAGCCTGTGGTGTCATGGCATAATGCCATGACACCACAGGCTGCTCCCCCTGTACAATAATAATGACACCACAGGCTGCTCCCCCTGTATAATATAAAAGTAATGCCATGACACCACAGGCTGCTCCCCCTGTATAATAATTTGTGTCATGGCATTACTATTATTAATAGTAATGCCATGACACAAATTATGATACAGGGGGAGCAGCCTGTGGTGTCATTGCATTATTATTATTATTATTATTATACAGAGGGAGCAGCCTGTGGTGTCATGGCATTAATTTTATATTATACAGGGGGAGCAGCCTGTGGTGTCATGGCATTATTATTATTATTATACAGAGGGAGCAGCCTGTGGTGTCATGGCATAATGCCATGACACCACAGGCTGCTCCCCCTGTACAATAATAATGACACCACAGGCTGCTCCCCCTGTATAATATAAAAGTAATGCCATGACACCACAGGCTGCTCCCCCTGTATAATAATTTGTGTCATGGCATTACTATTATTAATAGTAATGCCATGACACAAATTATGATACAGGGGGAGCAGCCTGTGGTGTCATTGCATTATTATTAATATACATGAAACAGCAGATATATCGTTTTAGGTGTTTAATGTTAACTTACTGTCTTTTATCCCTCAGGCTCCTCCTGTCCTGCTGCGGCTCCACGAATTTCAATTCCCCTCTCTGCAGCCTCCTGAAGCGGCCCCCACGACTTGTACTGCGGCCTGCCTGTCTTCCTCCATTCTCTGCAGACGCGTGGGTGGGAGGCGTCATCGTCATGACGTCCCCACCCAGCGTCTGCTACTGCCGCCGGGGATAACAGGGATTCAGGGAACAGGCTGCCGGGGCCCTCCTCCACGTAGCCGTGGAGGCCGGCGGCCATGTTCCTGTGGCTGTAGACATCATTTAAAAGACCACAGGAACATGGCCGCCGGCAGTGAAAAAAAAAACAGTAAGGTGGCCTCGGACACGGCCACGGCCCGGAGCACACCTGCCAGAGCGGCCTGGGGGGCAGATGGCACCCTGCCCCCCGGCCCAGCCCGCCCCTGGCTGGCTATCTCCTCTTTGGGCACAGGGGTTTCAGCAGAGCCACAACTAATGGTGTGTACACACATGAGATGTGCCGTGCGATGCGATCCCCGATGCGATCAGATTGCATCGCATCGCATGGCATGCATGCGATGGCATACAATTTTGACTATATAGTGCAGATCTGCACTATCTAGTCAAGGCAACCAAGACCAGTGGCGTAACTATAGCCCCGCAGCCCCCGCGGTGGCGGGGAGGCGCTGAGGGACTGTGGGCGCCGATCTGCGGGACTATAGTTACTAGCCCACCCACCCAAGTAAATTTACACACACCCCTTACCCCTCCGCATGCCCCCGCCGCATTCAGGGTCCCGGCCGCAGCGCAGATCTTGTCCTGGCTCTGTCTCCTCCTGCAGTTCACGTCTACTGAAAAATAACTATCAGAAAATGTCTGCCTCCTAACAGCAGACTGTTCTAGATTGGTTACTAGCATTGCTCAGTGTGTTGAGGGAAAAAATGTCTTGTTTTACTTAACCAGTATTTAACCCCTCCCTCATGCACCTGGGAAATGCTACTGAACTAATTGAGCATCTACCACTACCTGTATGTATGTTGTTAGAGGCAGAAGGGAGCCCATATTAGGAGGAGATGTGGGTCCTGATATGCCACATGGAGTAGTCCGGGGTTGCTCCAAGGTAGGTAGCTCTTAGTTTGGATATATCAAGTAAGGAGCCATTATCATGTGGCTCCTTGCTGGTTAATCGTAGACCCAATTTAGGGTAACGGTGGTGTGGGGTGCGGTGCTCCTGGACTGGATGGGCTGGGGTGGCTTTAGTGCGGCATGCCCCTACATTCTATTAACACTTTTCCCTCACTAACACTTTCTATCCTATTTTAATTACATTCATTTATCTCTCTTTTTATATAGCTTTGGCTTCCTATCACTAATTATTAACACTTAGTATATCACTGGCATGCCGCGCTGGGCTTCCCAGCTTATGATGGTTTTTTGGGGTGCTGCACCCTGCACCTAGATATAGCGCTAGGGACCCCCAATATACAGAGAAGCCTTGATGCGGCTTGGGGGCTTAGCATACACCTGCGCAGGTATATGTAACCAATATCTCTGAATTCTATTATCATGTAGTGTTCTAGATTGGTTACTAGCATTGCTCAGTGTGTTGAGGGAAAAAATGTCTTGTTTTACTTAACCAGTATTTAACCCCTCCCTCATGCACCTGGGAAATGCTACTGAACTAATTGAGCATCTACCACTACCTGTATGTATGTTGTTAGAGGCAGAAGGGAGCCCATATTAGGAGGAGATGTGGGTCCTGATATGCCACATGGAGTAGTCCGGGGTTGCTCCAAGGTAGGTAGCTCTTAGTTTGGATATATCAAGTAAGGAGCCATTATCATGTGGCTCCTTGCTGGTTAATCGTAGACCCAATTTAGGGTAACGGTGGTGTGGGGTGCGGTGCTCCTGGACTGGATGGGCTGGGGTGGCTTTAGTGCGGCATGCCCCTACATTCTATTAACACTTTTCCCTCACTAACACTTTCTATCCTATTTTAATTACATTCATTTATCTCTCTTTTTATATAGCTTTGGCTTCCTATCACTAATTATTAACACTTAGTATATCACTGGCATGCCGCGCTGGGCTTCCCAGCTTATGATGGTTTTTTGGGGTGCTGCACCCTGCACCTAGATATAGCGCTAGGGACCCCCAATATACAGAGAAGCCTTGATGCGGCTTGGGGGCTTAGCATACACCTGCGCAGGTATATGTAACCAATATCTCTGAATTCTATTATCATGTAGTGTTCTAGATTGGTTACTAGCATTGCTCAGTGTGTTGAGGGAAAAAATGTCTTGTTTTACTTAACCAGTATTTAACCCCTCCCTCATGCACCTGGGAAATGCTACTGAACTAATTGAGCATCTACCACTACCTGTATGTATGTTGTTAGAGGCAGAAGGGAGCCCATATTAGGAGGAGATGTGGGTCCTGATATGCCACATGGAGTAGTCCGGGGTTGCTCCAAGGTAGGTAGCTCTTAGTTTGGATATATCAAGTAAGGAGCCATTATCATGTGGCTCCTTGCTGGTTAATCGTAGACCCAATTTAGGGTAACGGTGGTGTGGGGTGCGGTGCTCCTGGACTGGATGGGCTGGGGTGGCTTTAGTGCGGCATGCCCCTACATTCTATTAACACTTTTCCCTCACTAACACTTTCTATCCTATTTTAATTACATTCATTTATCTCTCTTTTTATATAGCTTTGGCTTCCTATCACTAATTATTAACACTTAGTATATCACTGGCATGCCGCGCTGGGCTTCCCAGCTTATGATGGTTTTTTGGGGTGCTGCACCCTGCACCTAGATATAGCGCTAGGGACCCCCAATATACAGAGAAGCCTTGATGCGGCTTGGGGGCTTAGCATACACCTGCGCAGGTATATGTAACCAATATCTCTGAATTCTATTATCATGTAGTGTTCTAGATTGGTTACTAGCATTGCTCAGTGTGTTGAGGGAAAAAATGTCTTGTTTTACTTAACCAGTATTTAACCCCTCCCTCATGCACCTGGGAAATGCTACTGAACTAATTGAGCATCTACCACTACCTGTATGTATGTTGTTAGAGGCAGAAGGGAGCCCATATTAGGAGGAGATGTGGGTCCTGATATGCCACATGGAGTAGTCCGGGGTTGCTCCAAGGTAGGTAGCTCTTAGTTTGGATATATCAAGTAAGGAGCCATTATCATGTGGCTCCTTGCTGGTTAATCGTAGACCCAATTTAGGGTAACGGTGGTGTGGGGTGCGGTGCTCCTGGACTGGATGGGCTGGGGTGGCTTTAGTGCGGCATGCCCCTACATTCTATTAACACTTTTCCCTCACTAACACTTTCTATCCTATTTTAATTACATTCATTTATCTCTCTTTTTATATAGCTTTGGCTTCCTATCACTAATTATTAACACTTAGTATATCACTGGCATGCCGCGCTGGGCTTCCCAGCTTATGATGGTTTTTTGGGGTGCTGCACCCTGCACCTAGATATAGCGCTAGGGACCCCCAATATACAGAGAAGCCTTGATGCGGCTTGGGGGCTTAGCATACACCTGCGCAGGTATATGTAACCAATATCTCTGAATTCTATTATCATGTAGTGTTCTAGATTGGTTACTAGCATTGCTCAGTGTGTTGAGGGAAAAAATGTCTTGTTTTACTTAACCAGTATTTAACCCCTCCCTCATGCACCTGGGAAATGCTACTGAACTAATTGAGCATCTACCACTACCTGTATGTATGTTGTTAGAGGCAGAAGGGAGCCCATATTAGGAGGAGATGTGGGTCCTGATATGCCACATGGAGTAGTCCGGGGTTGCTCCAAGGTAGGTAGCTCTTAGTTTGGATATATCAAGTAAGGAGCCATTATCATGTGGCTCCTTGCTGGTTAATCGTAGACCCAATTTAGGGTAACGGTGGTGTGGGGTGCGGTGCTCCTGGACTGGATGGGCTGGGGTGGCTTTAGTGCGGCATGCCCCTACATTCTATTAACACTTTTCCCTCACTAACACTTTCTATCCTATTTTAATTACATTCATTTATCTCTCTTTTTATATAGCTTTGGCTTCCTATCACTAATTATTAACACTTAGTATATCACTGGCATGCCGCGCTGGGCTTCCCAGCTTATGATGGTTTTTTGGGGTGCTGCACCCTGCACCTAGATATAGCGCTAGGGACCCCCAATATACAGAGAAGCCTTGATGCGGCTTGGGGGCTTAGCATACACCTGCGCAGGTATATGTAACCAATATCTCTGAATTCTATTATCATGTAGTGTTCTAGATTGGTTACTAGCATTGCTCAGTGTGTTGAGGGAAAAAATGTCTTGTTTTACTTAACCAGTATTTAACCCCTCCCTCATGCACCTGGGAAATGCTACTGAACTAATTGAGCATCTACCACTACCTGTATGTATGTTGTTAGAGGCAGAAGGGAGCCCATATTAGGAGGAGATGTGGGTCCTGATATGCCACATGGAGTAGTCCGGGGTTGCTCCAAGGTAGGTAGCTCTTAGTTTGGATATATCAAGTAAGGAGCCATTATCATGTGGCTCCTTGCTGGTTAATCGTAGACCCAATTTAGGGTAACGGTGGTGTGGGGTGCGGTGCTCCTGGACTGGATGGGCTGGGGTGGCTTTAGTGCGGCATGCCCCTACATTCTATTAACACTTTTCCCTCACTAACACTTTCTATCCTATTTTAATTACATTCATTTATCTCTCTTTTTATATAGCTTTGGCTTCCTATCACTAATTATTAACACTTAGTATATCACTGGCATGCCGCGCTGGGCTTCCCAGCTTATGATGGTTTTTTGGGGTGCTGCACCCTGCACCTAGATATAGCGCTAGGGACCCCCAATATACAGAGAAGCCTTGATGCGGCTTGGGGGCTTAGCATACACCTGCGCAGGTATATGTAACCAATATCTCTGAATTCTATTATCATGTAGTGTTCTAGATTGGTTACTAGCATTGCTCAGTGTGTTGAGGGAAAAAATGTCTTGTTTTACTTAACCAGTATTTAACCCCTCCCTCATGCACCTGGGAAATGCTACTGAACTAATTGAGCATCTACCACTACCTGTATGTATGTTGTTAGAGGCAGAAGGGAGCCCACATTAGGAGGAGATGTGGGTCCTGATATGCCACATGGAGTAGTCCGGGGTTGCTCCAAGGTAGGTAGCTCTTAGTTTGGATATATCAAGTAAGGAGCCATTATCATGTGGCTCCTTGCTGGTTAATCGTAGACCCAATTTAGGGTAACGGTGGTGTGGGGTGCGGTGCTCCTGGACTGGATGGGCTGGGGTGGCTTTAGTGCGGCATGCCCCTACATTCTATTAACACTTTTCCCTCACTAACACTTTCTATCCTATTTTAATTACATTCATTTATCTCTCTTTTTATATAGCTTTGGCTTCCTATCACTAATTATTAACACTTAGTATATCACTGGCATGCCGCGCTGGGCTTCCCAGCTTATGATGGTTTTTTGGGGTGCTGCACCCTGCACCTAGATATAGCGCTAGGGACCCCCAATATACAGAGAAGCCTTGATGCGGCTTGGGGGCTTAGCATACACCTGCGCAGGTATATGTAACCAATATCTCTGAATTCTATTATCATGTAGTGTTCTAGATTGGTTACTAGCATTGCTCAGTGTGTTGAGGGAAAAAATGTCTTGTTTTACTTAACCAGTATTTAACCCCTCCCTCATGCACCTGGGAAATGCTACTGAACTAATTGAGCATCTACCACTACCTGTATGTATGTTGTTAGAGGCAGAAGGGAGCCCATATTAGGAGGAGATGTGGGTCCTGATATGCCACATGGAGTAGTCCGGGGTTGCTCCAAGGTAGGTAGCTCTTAGTTTGGATATATCAAGTAAGGAGCCATTATCATGTGGCTCCTTGCTGGTTAATCGTAGACCCAATTTAGGGTAACGGTGGTGTGGGGTGCGGTGCTCCTGGACTGGATGGGCTGGGGTGGCTTTAGTGCGGCATGCCCCTACATTCTATTAACACTTTTCCCTCACTAACACTTTCTATCCTATTTTAATTACATTCATTTATCTCTCTTTTTATATAGCTTTGGCTTCCTATCACTAATTATTAACACTTAGTATATCACTGGCATGCCGCGCTGGGCTTCCCAGCTTATGATGGTTTTTTGGGGTGCTGCACCCTGCACCTAGATATAGCGCTAGGGACCCCCAATATACAGAGAAGCCTTGATGCGGCTTGGGGGCTTAGCATACACCTGCGCAGGTATATGTAACCAATATCTCTGAATTCTATTATCATGTAGTGTTCTAGATTGGTTACTAGCATTGCTCAGTGTGTTGAGGGAAAAAATGTCTTGTTTTACTTAACCAGTATTTAACCCCTCCCTCATGCACCTGGGAAATGCTACTGAACTAATTGAGCATCTACCACTACCTGTATGTATGTTGTTAGAGGCAGAAGGGAGCCCATATTAGGAGGAGATGTGGGTCCTGATATGCCACATGGAGTAGTCCGGGGTTGCTCCAAGGTAGGTAGCTCTTAGTTTGGATATATCAAGTAAGGAGCCATTATCATGTGGCTCCTTGCTGGTTAATCGTAGACCCAATTTAGGGTAACGGTGGTGTGGGGTGCGGTGCTCCTGGACTGGATGGGCTGGGGTGGCTTTAGTGCGGCATGCCCCTACATTCTATTAACACTTTTCCCTCACTAACACTTTCTATCCTATTTTAATTACATTCATTTATCTCTCTTTTTATATAGCTTTGGCTTCCTATCACTAATTATTAACACTTAGTATATCACTGGCATGCCGCGCTGGGCTTCCCAGCTTATGATGGTTTTTTGGGGTGCTGCACCCTGCACCTAGATATAGCGCTAGGGACCCCCAATATACAGAGAAGCCTTGATGCGGCTTGGGGGCTTAGCATACACCTGCGCAGGTATATGTAACCAATATCTCTGAATTCTATTATCATGTAGTGTTCTAGATTGGTTACTAGCATTGCTCAGTGTGTTGAGGGAAAAAATGTCTTGTTTTACTTAACCAGTATTTAACCCCTCCCTCATGCACCTGGGAAATGCTACTGAACTAATTGAGCATCTACCACTACCTGTATGTATGTTGTTAGAGGCAGAAGGGAGCCCATATTAGGAGGAGATGTGGGTCCTGATATGCCACATGGAGTAGTCCGGGGTTGCTCCAAGGTAGGTAGCTCTTAGTTTGGATATATCAAGTAAGGAGCCATTATCATGTGGCTCCTTGCTGGTTAATCGTAGACCCAATTTAGGGTAACGGTGGTGTGGGGTGCGGTGCTCCTGGACTGGATGGGCTGGGGTGGCTTTAGTGCGGCATGCCCCTACATTCTATTAACACTTTTCCCTCACTAACACTTTCTATCCTATTTTAATTACATTCATTTATCTCTCTTTTTATATAGCTTTGGCTTCCTATCACTAATTATTAACACTTAGTATATCACTGGCATGCCGCGCTGGGCTTCCCAGCTTATGATGGTTTTTTGGGGTGCTGCACCCTGCACCTAGATATAGCGCTAGGGACCCCCAATATACAGAGAAGCCTTGATGCGGCTTGGGGGCTTAGCATACACCTGCGCAGGTATATGTAACCAATATCTCTGAATTCTATTATCATGTAGTGTTCTAGATTGGTTACTAGCATTGCTCAGTGTGTTGAGGGAAAAAATGTCTTGTTTTACTTAACCAGTATTTAACCCCTCCCTCATGCACCTGGGAAATGCTACTGAACTAATTGAGCATCTACCACTACCTGTATGTATGTTGTTAGAGGCAGAAGGGAGCCCATATTAGGAGGAGATGTGGGTCCTGATATGCCACATGGAGTAGTCCGGGGTTGCTCCAAGGTAGGTAGCTCTTAGTTTGGATATATCAAGTAAGGAGCCATTATCATGTGGCTCCTTGCTGGTTAATCGTAGACCCAATTTAGGGTAACGGTGGTGTGGGGTGCGGTGCTCCTGGACTGGATGGGCTGGGGTGGCTTTAGTGCGGCATGCCCCTACATTCTATTAACACTTTTCCCTCACTAACACTTTCTATCCTATTTTAATTACATTCATTTATCTCTCTTTTTATATAGCCTTGGCTTCCTATCACTAATTATTAACACTTAGTATATCACTGGCATGCCGCGCTGGGCTTCCCAGCTTATGATGGTTTTTTGGGGTGCTGCACCCTGCACCTAGATATAGCGCTAGGGACCCCCAATATACAGAGAAGCCTTGATGCGGCTTGGGGGCTTAGCATACACCTGCGCAGGTATATGTAACCAATATCTCTGAATTCTATTATCATGTAGTGTTCTAGATTGGTTACTAGCATTGCTCAGTGTGTTGAGGGAAAAAATGTCTTGTTTTACTTAACCAGTATTTAACCCCTCCCTCATGCACCTGGGAAATGCTACTGAACTAATTGAGCATCTACCACTACCTGTATGTATGTTGTTAGAGGCAGAAGGGAGCCCATATTAGGAGGAGATGTGGGTCCTGATATGCCACATGGAGTAGTCCGGGGTTGCTCCAAGGTAGGTAGCTCTTAGTTTGGATATATCAAGTAAGGAGCCATTATCATGTGGCTCCTTGCTGGTTAATCGTAGACCCAATTTAGGGTAACGGTGGTGTGGGGTGCGGTGCTCCTGGACTGGATGGGCTGGGGTGGCTTTAGTGCGGCATGCCCCTACATTCTATTAACACTTTTCCCTCACTAACACTTTCTATCCTATTTTAATTACATTCATTTATCTCTCTTTTTATATAGCTTTGGCTTCCTATCACTAATTATTAACACTTAGTATATCACTGGCATGCCGCGCTGGGCTTCCCAGCTTATGATGGTTTTTTGGGGTGCTGCACCCTGCACCTAGATATAGCGCTAGGGACCCCCAATATACAGAGAAGCCTTGATGCGGCTTGGGGGCTTAGCATACACCTGCGCAGGTATATGTAACCAATATCTCTGAATTCTATTATCATGTAGTGTTCTAGATTGGTTACTAGCATTGCTCAGTGTGTTGAGGGAAAAAATGTCTTGTTTTACTTAACCAGTATTTAACCCCTCCCTCATGCACCTGGGAAATGCTACTGAACTAATTGAGCATCTACCACTACCTGTATGTATGTTGTTAGAGGCAGAAGGGAGCCCATATTAGGAGGAGATGTGGGTCCTGATATGCCACATGGAGTAGTCCGGGGTTGCTCCAAGGTAGGTAGCTCTTAGTTTGGATATATCAAGTAAGGAGCCATTATCATGTGGCTCCTTGCTGGTTAATCGTAGACCCAATTTAGGGTAACGGTGGTGTGGGGTGCGGTGCTCCTGGACTGGATGGGCTGGGGTGGCTTTAGTGCGGCATGCCCCTACATTCTATTAACACTTTTCCCTCACTAACACTTTCTATCCTATTTTAATTACATTCATTTATCTCTCTTTTTATATAGCTTTGGCTTCCTATCACTAATTATTAACACTTAGTATATCACTGGCATGCCGCGCTGGGCTTCCCAGCTTATGATGGTTTTTTGGGGTGCTGCACCCTGCACCTAGATATAGCGCTAGGGACCCCCAATATACAGAGAAGCCTTGATGCGGCTTGGGGGCTTAGCATACACCTGCGCAGGTATATGTAACCAATATCTCTGAATTCTATTATCATGTAGTGTTCTAGATTGGTTACTAGCATTGCTCAGTGTGTTGAAGGAAAAAATGTCTTGTTTTACTTAACCAGTATTTAACCCCTCCCTCATGCACCTGGGAAATGCTACTGAACTAATTGAGCATCTACCACTACCTGTATGTATGTTGTTAGAGGCAGAAGGGAGCCCATATTAGGAGGAGATGTGGGTCCTGATATGCCACATGGAGTAGTCCGGGGTTGCTCCAAGGTAGGTAGCTCTTAGTTTGGATATATCAAGTAAGGAGCCATTATCATGTGGCTCCTTGCTGGTTAATCGTAGACCCAATTTAGGGTAACGGTGGTGTGGGGTGCGGTGCTCCTGGACTGGATGGGCTGGGGTGGCTTTAGTGCGGCATGCCCCTACATTCTATTAACACTTTTCCCTCACTAACACTTTCTATCCTATTTTAATTACATTCATTTATCTCTCTTTTTATATAGCTTTGGCTTCCTATCACTAATTATTAACACTTAGTATATCACTGGCATGCCGCGCTGGGCTTCCCAGCTTATGATGGTTTTTTGGGGTGCTGCACCCTGCACCTAGATATAGCGCTAGGGACCCCCAATATACAGAGAAGCCTTGATGCGGCTTGGGGGCTTAGCATACACCTGCGCAGGTATATGTAACCAATATCTCTGAATTCTATTATCATGTAGTGTTCTAGATTGGTTACTAGCATTGCTCAGTGTGTTGAGGGAAAAAATGTCTTGTTTTACTTAACCAGTATTTAACCCCTCCCTCATGCACCTGGGAAATGCTACTGAACTAATTGAGCATCTACCACTACCTGTATGTATGTTGTTAGAGGCAGAAGGGAGCCCATATTAGGAGGAGATGTGGGTCCTGATATGCCACATGGAGTAGTCCGGGGTAGCTCCAAGGTAGGTAGCTCTTAGTTTGGAAATATCAAGTAAGGAGCCATTATCATGTGGCTCCTTGCTGGTTAATCGTAGACCCAATTTAGGGTAACGGTGGTGTGGGGTGCGGTGCTCCTGGACTGGATGGGCTGGGGTGGCTTTAGTGCGGCATGCCCCTACATTCTATTAACACTTTTCCCTCACTAACACTTTCTATCCTATTTTAATTACATTCATTTATCTCTCTTTTTATATAGCTTTGGCTTCCTATCACTAATTATTAACACTTAGTATATCACTGGCATGCCGCGCTGGGCTTCCCAGCTTATGATGGTTTTTTGGGGTGCTGCACCCTGCACCTAGATATAGCGCTAGGGACCCCCAATATACAGAGAAGCCTTGATGCGGCTTGGGGGCTTAGCATACACCTGCGCAGGTATATGTAACCAATATCTCTGAATTCTATTATCATGTAGTGTTCTAGATTGGTTACTAGCATTGCTCAGTGTGTTGAGGGAAAAAATGTCTTGTTTTACTTAACCAGTATTTAACCCCTCCCTCATGCACCTGGGAAATGCTACTGAACTAATTGAGCATCTACCACTACCTGTATGTATGTTGTTAGAGGCAGAAGGGAGCCCATATTAGGAGGAGATGTGGGTCCTGATATGCCACATGGAGTAGTCCGGGGTTGCTCCAAGGTAGGTAGCTCTTAGTTTGGATATATCAAGTAAGGAGCCATTATCATGTGGCTCCTTGCTGGTTAATCGTAGACCCAATTTAGGGTAACGGTGGTGTGGGGTGCGGTGCTCCTGGACTGGATGGGCTGGGGTGGCTTTAGTGCGGCATGCCCCTACATTCTATTAACACTTTTCCCTCACTAACACTTTCTATCCTATTTTAATTACATTCATTTATCTCTCTTTTTATATAGCTTTGGCTTCCTATCACTAATTATTAACACTTAGTATATCACTGGCATGCCGCGCTGGGCTTCCCAGCTTATGATGGTTTTTTGGGGTGCTGCACCCTGCACCTAGATATAGCGCTAGGGACCCCCAATATACAGAGAAGCCTTGATGCGGCTTGGGGGCTTAGCATACACCTGCGCAGGTATATGTAACCAATATCTCTGAATTCTATTATCATGTAGTGTTCTAGATTGGTTACTAGCATTGCTCAGTGTGTTGAGGGAAAAAATGTCTTGTTTTACTTAACCAGTATTTAACCCCTCCCTCATGCACCTGGGAAATGCTACTGAACTAATTGAGCATCTACCACTACCTGTATGTATGTTGTTAGAGGCAGAAGGGAGCCCATATTAGGAGGAGATGTGGGTCCTGATATGCCACATGGAGTAGTCCGGGGTTGCTCCAAGGTAGGTAGCTCTTAGTTTGGATATATCAAGTAAGGAGCCATTATCATGTGGCTCCTTGCTGGTTAATCGTAGACCCAATTTAGGGTAACGGTGGTGTGGGGTGCGGTGCTCCTGGACTGGATGGGCTGGGGTGGCTTTAGTGCGGCATGCCCCTACATTCTATTAACACTTTTCCCTCACTAACACTTTCTATCCTATTTTAATTACATTCATTTATCTCTCTTTTTATATAGCTTTGGCTTCCTATCACTAATTATTAACACTTAGTATATCACTGGCATGCCGCGCTGGGCTTCCCAGCTTATGATGGTTTTTTGGGGTGCTGCACCCTGCACCTAGATATAGCGCTAGGGACCCCCAATATACAGAGAAGCCTTGATGCGGCTTGGGGGCTTAGCATACACCTGCGCAGGTATATGTAACCAATATCTCTGAATTCTATTATCATGTAGTGTTCTAGATTGGTTACTAGCATTGCTCAGTGTGTTGAGGGAAAAAATGTCTTGTTTTACTTAACCAGTATTTAACCCCTCCCTCATGCACCTGGGAAATGCTACTGAACTAATTGAGCATCTACCACTACCTGTATGTATGTTGTTAGAGGCAGAAGGGAGCCCATATTAGGAGGAGATGTGGGTCCTGATATGCCACATGGAGTAGTCCGGGGTTGCTCCAAGGTAGGTAGCTCTTAGTTTGGATATATCAAGTAAGGAGCCATTATCATGTGGCTCCTTGCTGGTTAATCGTAGACCCAATTTAGGGTAACGGTGGTGTGGGGTGCGGTGCTCCTGGACTGGATGGGCTGGGGTGGCTTTAGTGCGGCATGCCCCTACATTCTATTAACACTTTTCCCTCACTAACACTTTCTATCCTATTTTAATTACATTCATTTATCTCTCTTTTTATATAGCTTTGGCTTCCTATCACTAATTATTAACACTTAGTATATCACTGGCATGCCGCGCTGGGCTTCCCAGCTTATGATGGTTTTTTGGGGTGCTGCACCCTGCACCTAGATATAGCGCTAGGGACCCCCAATATACAGAGAAGCCTTGATGCGGCTTGGGGGCTTAGCATACACCTGCGCAGGTATATGTAACCAATATCTCTGAATTCTATTATCATGTAGTGTTCTAGATTGGTTACTAGCATTGCTCAGTGTGTTGAGGGAAAAAATGTCTTGTTTTACTTAACCAGTATTTAACCCCTCCCTCATGCACCTGGGAAATGCTACTGAACTAATTGAGCATCTACCACTACCTGTATGTATGTTGTTAGAGGCAGAAGGGAGCCCATATTAGGAGGAGATGTGGGTCCTGATATGCCACATGGAGTAGTCCGGGGTTGCTCCAAGGTAGGTAGCTCTTAGTTTGGATATATCAAGTAAGGAGCCATTATCATGTGGCTCCTTGCTGGTTAATCGTAGACCCAATTTAGGGTAACGGTGGTGTGGGGTGCGGTGCTCCTGGACTGGATGGGCTGGGGTGGCTTTAGTGCGGCATGCCCCTACATTCTATTAACACTTTTCCCTCACTAACACTTTCTATCCTATTTTAATTACATTCATTTATCTCTCTTTTTATATAGCTTTGGCTTCCTATCACTAATTATTAACACTTAGTATATCACTGGCATGCCGCGCTGGGCTTCCCAGCTTATGATGGTTTTTTGGGGTGCTGCACCCTGCACCTAGATATAGCGCTAGGGACCCCCAATATACAGAGAAGCCTTGATGCGGCTTGGGGGCTTAGCATACACCTGCGCAGGTATATGTAACCAATATCTCTGAATTCTATTATCATGTAGTGTTCTAGATTGGTTACTAGCATTGCTCAGTGTGTTGAGGGAAAAAATGTCTTGTTTTACTTAACCAGTATTTAACCCCTCCCTCATGCACCTGGGAAATGCTACTGAACTAATTGAGCATCTACCACTACCTGTATGTATGTTGTTAGAGGCAGAAGGGAGCCCATATTAGGAGGAGATGTGGGTCCTGATATGCCACATGGAGTAGTCCGGGGTTGCTCCAAGGTAGGTAGCTCTTAGTTTGGATATATCAAGTAAGGAGCCATTATCATGTGGCTCCTTGCTGGTTAATCGTAGACCCAATTTAGGGTAACGGTGGTGTGGGGTGCGGTGCTCCTGGACTGGATGGGCTGGGGTGGCTTTAGTGCGGCATGCCCCTACATTCTATTAACACTTTTCCCTCACTAACACTTTCTATCCTATTTTAATTACATTCATTTATCTCTCTTTTTATATAGCTTTGGCTTCCTATCACTAATTATTAACACTTAGTATATCACTGGCATGCCGCGCTGGGCTTCCCAGCTTATGATGGTTTTTTGGGGTGCTGCACCCTGCACCTAGATATAGCGCTAGGGACCCCCAATATACAGAGAAGCCTTGATGCGGCTTGGGGGCTTAGCATACACCTGCGCAGGTATATGTAACCAATATCTCTGAATTCTATTATCATGTAGTGTTCTAGATTGGTTACTAGCATTGCTCAGTGTGTTGAGGGAAAAAATGTCTTGTTTTACTTAACCAGTATTTAACCCCTCCCTCATGCACCTGGGAAATGCTACTGAACTAATTGAGCATCTACCACTACCTGTATGTATGTTGTTAGAGGCAGAAGGGAGCCCATATTAGGAGGAGATGTGGGTCCTGATATGCCACATGGAGTAGTCCGGGGTTGCTCCAAGGTAGGTAGCTCTTAGTTTGGATATATCAAGTAAGGAGCCATTATCATGTGGCTCCTTGCTGGTTAATCGTAGACCCAATTTAGGGTAACGGTGGTGTGGGGTGCGGTGCTCCTGGACTGGATGGGCTGGGGTGGCTTTAGTGCGGCATGCCCCTACATTCTATTAACACTTTTCCCTCACTAACACTTTCTATCCTATTTTAATTACATTCATTTATCTCTCTTTTTATATAGCTTTGGCTTCCTATCACTAATTATTAACACTTAGTATATCACTGGCATGCCGCGCTGGGCTTCCCAGCTTATGATGGTTTTTTGGGGTGCTGCACCCTGCACCTAGATATAGCGCTAGGGACCCCCAATATACAGAGAAGCCTTGATGCGGCTTGGGGGCTTAGCATACACCTGCGCAGGTATATGTAACCAATATCTCTGAATTCTATTATCATGTAGTGTTCTAGATTGGTTACTAGCATTGCTCAGTGTGTTGAGGGAAAAAATGTCTTGTTTTACTTAACCAGTATTTAACCCCTCCCTCATGCACCTGGGAAATGCTACTGAACTAATTGAGCATCTACCACTACCTGTATGTATATTATACAGGGGGAGCAGCCTGTGGTGTCATGGCATTACTTTTATAATATACAGGGGGAGCAGCCTGTGGTGTCATGGCATTATTATTATTATACAGAGGGAACAGCCTGTGGTGTCATGGCATAATGCCATGACACCACAGGCTGCTCCCCCTGTACAATAATAATGACACCACAGGCTGCTCCCCCTGTATAATATAAAAGTAATGCCATGACACCACAGGCTGCTCCCCCTGTATAATAATTTGTGTCATGGCATTACTATTATTAATAGTAATGCCATGACACAAATTATTATACAGGGGGAGCAGCCTGTGGTGTCATTGCATTAATATTATACAGAGGGAGCAGCCTGTGGTGTCATGGCATTAATTTTATATTATACAGGGGGAGCAGCCTGTGGTGTCATGGCATTATTATTATTATTATACAGAGGGAGCAGCCTGTGGTGTCATGGCATAATGCCATGACACCACAGGCTGCTCCCCCTGTACAATAATAATGACACCACAGGCTGCTCCCCCTGTATAATATAAAAGTAATGCCATGACACCACAGGCTGCTCCCCCTGTATAATAATTTGTGTCATGGCATTACTATTATTAATAGTAATGCCATGACACAAATTATGATACAGGGGGAGCAGCCTGTGGTGTCATTGCATTATTATTATTATTATTATTATTATACAGAGGGAGCAGCCTGTGGTGTCATGGCATTAATTTTATATTATACAGGGGGAGCAGCCTGTGGTGTCATGGCATTATTATTATTATTATACAGAGGGAGCAGCCTGTGGTGTCATGGCATAATGCCATGACACCACAGGCTGCTCCCCCTGTACAATAATAATGACACCACAGGCTGCTCCCCCTGTATAATATAAAAGTAATGCCATGACACCACAGGCTGCTCCCCCTGTATAATAATTTGTGTCATGGCATTACTATTATTAATAGTAATGCCATGACACAAATTATGATACAGGGGGAGCAGCCTGTGGTGTCATTGCATTATTATTAATATACATGAAACAGCAGATATATCGTTTTAGGTGTTTAATGTTAACTTACTGTCTTTTATCCCTCAGGCTCCTCCTGTCCTGCTGCGGCTCCACGAATTTCAATTCCCCTCTCTGCAGCCTCCTGAAGCGGCCCCCACGACTTGTACTGCGGCCTGCCTGTCTTCCTCCATTCTCTGCAGACGCGTGGGTGGGAGGCGTCATCGTCATGACGTCCCCACCCAGCGTCTGCTACTGCCGCCGGGGATAACAGGGATTCAGGGAACAGGCTGCCGGGGCCCTCCTCCACGTAGCCGTGGAGGCCGGCGGCCATGTTCCTGTGGCTGTAGACATCATTTAAAAGACCACAGGAACATGGCCGCCGGCAGTGAAAAAAAAAACAGTAAGGTGGCCTCGGACACGGCCACGGCCCGGAGCACACCTGCCAGAGCGGCCTGGGGGGCAGATGGCACCCTGCCCCCCGGCCCAGCCCGCCCCTGGCTGGCTATCTCCTCTTTGGGCACAGGGGTTTCAGCAGAGCCACAACTAATGGTGTGTACACACATGAGATGTGCCGTGCGATGCGATCCCCGATGCGATCAGATTGCATCGCATCGCATGGCATGCATGCGATGGCATACAATTTTGACTATATAGTGCAGATCTGCACTATCTAGTCAAGGCAACCAAGACCAGTGGCGTAACTATAGCCCCGCAGCCCCCGCGGTGGCGGGGAGGCGCTGAGGGACTGTGGGCGCCGATCTGCGGGACTATAGTTACTAGCCCACCCACCCAAGTAAATTTACACACACCCCTTACCCCTCCGCATGCCCCCGCCGCATTCAGGGTCCCGGCCGCAGCGCAGATCTTGTCCTGGCTCTGTCTCCTCCTGCAGTTCACGTCTACTGAAAAATAACTATCAGAAAATGTCTGCCTCCTAACAGCAGACTGTTTTTTGGGATGCTAGAGGAGGCGCGGGCCTCCTCTAGCATCCTTAAAAAATATCTGCTGTTAGGGGGCAGCCATTTTCTGATGGTCATTATAGAACTGCAGGAGGAGACGGAGCCGGGAGAAGATATGCGCCTCGGGACCCTGAATGCGGTGGCGGCGGCAGTGGCGGCATTCGGAGGGGTAAGGGGGGTTTTAACTTCACTTGGGAAGGTGGGTGGGAGGGCTAGGGGGAGAGGGGCGGCGCGCATCGGGATCGCAAGGGTTAAAACCCTTGTGATCTGCATGCAATCTGCGTGCGATACCAATGCGATTCTGACTATATAGTCACAATCGCAGGGTGATTGTACAAGTGTGTACACACCATAAGAGTAACTAGGAGCCACCGCTATCTGGAAGTATTTATGCATTATTCTGGTGTTGTCCTTAAAATGTATATAACTTTGATAGTCCTATGTATATGGTCCCCAACAAGTTATTTGCACAGGAACCTCTGAAGCCTTAGTTCGGTCATGGCGCAGGTGATGCCTATTTTACTTTAAAAAGCATCAAAAAAGGTTTCTCTGCGGATTACAGGTAACAGCCTTATTAGTAGCCAGCAGCTGTGTGATGCTTATTATAAAGAGGAGTTATAATGATCTGATGATAATCTCTCTCATTGCCTGGAGGAAGCACAATAGGTTAATATGTCACGGAGACCCAGCCCTGTGTACTGCATCTACAAGGAACTGTATCAGACAAGCACAATTTACAGTACAAAATCAAAAAGTTTAAACAAATTTTTATGGTGAAAAAAACAACGTATCCCCCAATTCTGTATAATAAAAAGACTTAACATAATAGTGGAGGAGGGAATTCAAGTGTATGCAGCAGCCAAAGAAGGTTTGGGGCATCTTAAGGGGGGGGGGGGGGGTTTGGGTGCAACTCGGGGGCGCACTCAGGCATTTATGTGTTCGGGCACCCGAACTCCCGAACGATCCCCAGCAGCCCTGGACTTTCCTAAGCAGGGCCTGCTCACTGGAGGGAATGGCGGCGGGGAAGGGGAGCTTGGCGATACAAAGTACGATCACCAGGCTTGTGACTGGTGAGTGGCAGGGGGAGAACCATGCAGGGGGTGCTGTGCCCCTAGAGTTGGGGCATCAGTGGTGCACAGCTGGTGGCACCACTGGCGCACATCTACTTATCGCCTGGACATTTTCTGGGAGAGCCCACTCCTGCAGCACAACTCAGCCTGCAAAATTTCTTGGAAACCAAAGTGGTTAATGCTCTGTTGTTCTATCACTTTGACAGGCTGGTAACTAGCTGACAATAAAATATAGTATTTAGATGTCTTTACTTACTTTTCTGATTATGATTAAAAACTAAGTATATATTAGAGTGAGCTCAAAATTTCGGCTGACATAATATATCCATTTAATTTCAAGATATAAAGTATTAGTTAAGGCCGGTGGCAGATGTTGCCCATGTACTGCAGCACAGACTAAACATTGCATGGGGTAAGGGCAGTTATCCCATATTAACACATGAAAAAAACCTTTGAATATAAGCATAATTACGAGCAAACCTGGTTCCCATAGCCGTGCCTTGAATTTTTTTTTTTTAAACTCATTTTATTAGTTGGAACGCAACCATAAGGTACATTATCAGGTATGGAGACAAAAATCAGTACAAGAGATATGAGCAAAAGTCAGGTCTACATTACATGAGTGACGTGGTCCAACAAAGGTATTTTTCATGTATATATGGAAAAATAGAGAGAGAGAAAGTAGAAAGAAAAGACAGGAGGAAAGAGTGAAAGAAGACCTCGCAAGGGCAGGGTGGCGGGGTGCCCCGGCAAGGGAGGTGTGTAAACAACAAATCACAATATATTGAGCCGTAAAAGAGGCAAATAAGAGAGAATTAAAGGGAGGGGAAACAGGGAGGAGGGAAAAAAAAAAAAAGGGGGGGGGGGGGGAGGACGGCCTCTGGGATCAGGAGTTGAAGGGAGAGGGAGAATTCTGAGAGGCCAGCCATGGTGAAGGACTTAGAGGAGTGGCGAATGATCGAAGTCATGTATTCCATTTTGTATGTGTACCATACGCGGGCTAGTACTGCTTGTAATGGGGCGGGAGAGGGCTTTTTCCAGTTAGCCGCTAATTGGCAGGTCATAGCTGAGGAGATGTGTCGATGTAATTTATGCTGGTGGTGCGTTAGCATAGGTGGTTTTAATGGGAGAAGGAAGTATCTCGGTTCCAAGGGGACAGCTACACCCATCATGTTCGAGATTAAGGCCACTACTTCCCTCCAGACGCTGGCAACTTTTGGGCATGTCCACCAGATATGGAGGAAGTTGCCCTCTGCGGGACAGCCCCTCCAGCACCTATCCGAAGTGTCAGGAAACATCCTATGTAATCTAGTTGGAACATAGTACCAGCGATAGAGAAGCTTGTAAACGTTTTCTTTGATTCTAACACAGAGGGAGCTGGAGGATGCATTGTCCCGTATTTCCTCCCAGTCCTCATCATCCAGAGAGAGACCTAGGTCTCTTTCCCAAGCTATTTCGTGCGGAGCCCGTGAGGAAGCCGGTCCAGCGTCTAGAAGGGAGTAAATTATGGAGATTAGGCCCTTGGATGAATCTCGTCTCCAGCAGATATATTCAAACGATGTGAGGGGTCTGGATGTGAGCGTAGGTGTAATTTTAGCATGGAAGTGCCTTATCTGCAGGAAACAAAAAAAATCCGCGTTTGGGATTGCCGTGTCCCCCCGGACCTCAAAAAATTGAGGGAAGTTTGCGTCAGTTGTGATATCATTCAAATAGTAGATATTGTCTTTTAGCCAGCTTGAAAGGGAGGACCGGCCTAAACCAGGGGGGAAATCTGGATTATGAAACAATGGGATTAGTGGGGAAGGAAGTGGGGCGAGCTTATAGTTCTTATTAACCCTGTCCCAAACAGTTAGGGCATGGGAGACTACCGGGTGGGATCTAGCTATACGAGGGCGTTTGGGCTTAGGTAACCATAATAAGGAAGAGAGGGTAGAAAGCCCCAGGTCGTTTGCCTCGATGTTCACCCACACATTCTGTGTTCCCCAAGGATTGCACCATTGGACAATCTGGGATAACCTGGTGGCATGGTAATATCTCCGGAAGTCTGGGATCCCCAGACCACCTTGGTTGGAGGGACATTGGAGTAGTTTTAGCCTTATTCGGGGGCGCTTTTTGTCCCATATGAACTGGGAGGTCTGTTGTTGTAACGATTTAAAGACATTGAGAGGAATGTATATTGGTAAAGTTTGGAATAAATAAAGAAGGCGCGGTAGGACGGTCATCTTAACTGAGTTGATTTTACCTATCCAAGAAATGAAATAGGAGGACCATAGGGTCAGATCAGCCTTAATATTGTTTAATAAACGGGGGAAATTAGCCTGGAAAAGTTGGTGGTGATGGTGAGTCAGGTATATACCGAGGTACTTGATCCTCCTTCTACCCCAACTGCATGGGAGCAGGTCTGCCAACCTTGGCCTAACAGACCCCGGGATATGGAAGTCAAGAACCTCGGTCTTCTCCACATTGATTTTATAACCAGAGTGAGAAGAATATTGCTGTATTTCAGAAAGGAGAGGGGGAATGGAGTTGATTGGGTCTGCTAGGGTCAGAAGCACATCATCCGCATAGAGTGTGATTTTATGCTCTGAAGTGCCAGAGCTTATGCCATGGATGGAGGTATTGCTGCGGATCCTCGCTGCCAAGGGCTCCATAACAAGGGCGAAGATGAGGGGGGAGAGGGGGCATCCCTGGCGGGTACCATTCGATATCCCGAAGTGACCAGACACTGTGCCATTGACAGAGACCCGAGCAGACGGCACACGATAAAGTGCTTTAATACCTTCGAGGAAGGCTCCAGTGAAGCCCATCCTATCTAGGACTGCAAAAGTAAAGGACCAAGATATACGGTCGAAAGCTTTCTCCGCGTCCAACGCCAGGACCAGAGAGGGACACTTTTGCTTCTGGATAATATGAATGAGGTCTATCGCTCGTCTCATGTTATCCGACGCCTGGCGGCCAGGGATAAAACCAACTTGGTCTGGGTGCACCAGGAGTGGGAGAAGAGAGGCGAGTCGATTGGCCAAAATCTTAGCATAGATCTTCAAGTCCACATTTAATAGTGATATTGGTCTATAATATGCACATCTGGTCGGGTCCCTGTCCGGCTTCGGAATCAACACTATATCCGCCCGGGTGGCCTCGGGGGCAAAGGAAGCACCCCCCAGGATGTCATTTAATAGTAATGCTAAAAAAGGAGCCAGTTCCTTCGCAAAGAGCTTATAATATTGGGCAGAGAAACCGTCAGGACCCGGGGCAGCTTGGGATCGCATCGACCGGATTGCAGCCACGATCTCCTCTTCTGTTATTTTCGCATTCAGTGTAGTAAGATGTGATTCTGAGAGAGTGGGTAGAGGGGTGTCAGCCAGATAGGAGGCCAATGCAATATTTTCGGGGTCAGGTGTGCAAGGTGCCTCGTTTAAATTGTAAAGAGAACTATAGAATTCGCGGAATTCCTCCGCAATTTCTTGGGGGTCGTGGGTAAGTGAGTCCAACTTTGGGTAATGTATTTTGTCTATGGCCCTCATAGCTTGTTGACGACGCAACTTGTTGGCTAGGAGTGAGTCAATCTTATCTGCCTTGTCATAAAAGCGTTGTTGCAATTTTTTAAGGGTGTTGGCGGCATGGTGAGATAGAAGCGCGTTTAATTGGCCCCTCAGAGCGTCTATCTGTACCAGCAGCGCAGGGGTGGGCCTGAGTTTATGCTGGTCTAATAATGAGGTAATTTGAGATTCTAAGGAGTTTATCTGCGTCGCCCATTTCTTACGAATGGAGGAGGTTTTGGATATTAGCATGCCTCTGATCGTCGCCTTATGAGCTTCCCATATCGTGCTCGAGGAGAGGGCTGTGGAGGAGTTCTCTTTGAAGTAATTGGTGATAGCTAGTTTGACCTCTGCTACAGAGGAGGGGTGTACAAGTAGGGAGTCGTCTAGCCGCCATATGTAAGCCCTGGGGGGACTTTCGTAAAGGTTTATGTGTATGTATGTCCCTGCGTGATCCGTCCATGAAAATGGGGTTATGCCTGCCTCCTTCACACAAGGGATTAAGGAGGAAGAGATATGAAGCATGTCTATTCTGGAATAATGTTGGTGGGGGGCTGAAAAATGAGTGTAATCTTTAGAGTGTGGATGCCTCAGCCGCCAGGAATCACACAGACCATAAAGTTTTAAAGCTGCAATGAGAGTGCGAGATGCCCTGGGAGCGGCTGACACTGAGGAATGGGGGGGCGGGGAGGATCTATCTAAGAGAGGGTCAATGATAGTATTAAAGTCCCCTCCCATAATTATTTGTCCCTGTGCAGATCTGTTTAGGCGCTTGAAAAAGGAGTCAAAAAATTGAGACTGGTCCTGATTGGGAGCGTACAGGGAGACTAAGGACACGGTTAATGAGCGTATAGTTCCGATCACCACAACAAACCTCCCATCTGGGTCGGCAATTGTTTTAAGCGGAACAAAAGGCACATCTTTGCGAACTAAGATAGCAACTCCCCTCTTTTTGCAATCCGCAGACGCAAAAAAGGTCTGGGTGTATAAACGGCCCTTTAATTGGGAGTGAGTGCCAGAAAGGTGCGTTTCTTGTAGGAACACAATAGCTGCGTCCTCACGCTTACAAGCTCCCAGAAGGACCGCTCGTTTCTTGGGGGAATTCAAACCATTGACATTTATTGACAGTAGTTTAAGTGCCATGGTGGGTTGTCACTGAGCAAGTTAGAAGGGAATCTAAATTACCATTAGGGAGGGGAGGGGGTGAAGGTGGGGGCCGTCCCAAGGGGGGGAGAAGAAAAGAGATGAAGGGGAAATGGTAGCCACCAAGATGAGAGCAAAGGAAAGAAAAAAGTGTCTGATAGAGAGAGAGAGAATGCCCGGGCGGGCAAGAACCCTGTAAAAGAGGATCCCTATCAGGGACCGCTACTAACAAGAACATCTTAGCATATAATCTAAACATTTCTAAAGGGAGCATGAGGGGAGTGCGAGATACGGGCAGAATTAAGACCGCCGGGACCCAGGGGATCCCCTAGCATTAGAAATCTATACTAACTGTAATAACATGCAGTAAATCGTTACGTAGCTATACATTCAACCCTAATTCAAAACAGTATGAAAACAGGTAATTAGAATAAACGACTGGAGTGCATCTCACCCAACGAAGGTCGTTGCTATAGGCTCAAACAGTGAGCCCATATGGATACAGTCCTACTTAAGTGGAACCGGAAAGTTCAGTTGGGCTCACTGTTTTCGGTTCTGTGGCGGGAAACCCTCGACCATTCCGGAGATGGAGGGGACAGTCGCTGTGGTTCCAGAGGTGACGATCTCATGTCGGTCCCAGTAGAGGGAGATGGAAGGAGATCCAGTTTTGCCAGTAGGGTTTGTCCTTGTGATAGGGATTTGACGTTGTGCACGGAGTTGTTAGCTGAAACTTGAAGCATGAAGGGAAATCCCCATCTGTAGCGAATCTTGTGTTGTCGAAGGATTTTGGTAATGGGTTGTAGGTCTCGTCGTTTCTGAATAGTCGAGGGGGCGCCGTGCCTTGAATTTTACATTTTTTCCAAAAGTTAACTAATAATTATATTTTAAGAGAAAATACTTTCCAGAATATGTGTTACATAAAAATGTCCTTTAGTTTCTGGAAGATTACTGTGCAATTGAGCTCCAAAACTCTATGAGACAATGTATGAAAAATATTTTTGAAGCAGACTTTGGCAAAAGTCTGATTACATTTAGAATTTTGTGTAATTTTTGTGTAGATAAATGTGTTCATGTTGTGTGGCCTCAGATCATTTCTTGTGTGAATTAACCAGCTGTGCACTAGACTAAGAATTATTTATTTCCTGTAAGATTTCTGACTTGCTAAATAAAGCATATGTATTTGCATATAACATTATCTTACGAGATAAAAAAAAATAGCTGGTTAAAAATAGTCTGACTCTTTATTCGATTAGATCTATAAGTTCTTTCCCTTAACTATAGAACTAATGCTTTTTAATATCTTTATTGGTGACATTGCAAATGGTACTGCACGAGAAGTATTTTATGCCATTTGCAGATGGCACAAAGGTACAGTATGCAACAGGGTAGACACACCAGAAGGGGTAAAAAAAAATGGCTTATGATCTAGGTAGATTATAGGAATGGTCAAGAGCATGGCAACTACAGTTTAATGCAAAAAAAATCTAAATCCTGCACTTTGGTATCAAAAATCCAAAGACTAAATATAGTATAAATGGCACTATAATGGAAACTACTGAGGAAGAGAGGGATCTAAGTGTCACTATTTCGGGGGACTTAAAGGCAGGTAGGCAATGTAACAAAGCAATGAAGAAGGCAAGTCAGATGATTGGTTGCATAGGGAGAGATATCAGCAGAAGAAAGAAAAAAAAAATTATTAACAGTTTCTTATATAGAGCAGCACATTCCGTTACAGCGTCTTATATAGCGCAGCAGATTCCGTTACAGTGTCTTATATAGCGCAGCAGATTCTGTTACAGTGTCTTATATAGCGCAGCATATTCTGCTACAGTGTCTTATATAGTGCAGCAGATTCCGTTACAGTGTCTTATATAGCACAGCTGATTCCGTTACAGTGTCTTATATAGCGCAGCAGATCCGTTACAGTGTCTTATATAGCGCAGCAGATTCCGTTACAGTTTCTTATATAGCGCAGCAGATTCTGTTACAGCGTCTTATATAGCACAGCAGATTCCGTTAGTGTCTTATATAGCGCAGCAGATTCCATTACAGTGTCTTATATAGCGCAGAAGATTCCGTTACAGTGTCTTATATAGCGCAGCAGATTCCGTTACAGTGTCTTATATAGCGCAGCAGATTCTGTTACAGCCTCTTATATAGCGCAGCAGATTCCGTTACAGTGTCTTATATAGCGCAGCAGATTCCGTTACAGTGTCTTATATAGCACAGCAGATCCGTTACAGTGTCTTATATAGCGCAGCAGATTCCGTTACAGTTTCTTATATAGCGCAGCAGATTCTGTTACAGCGTCTTATATAGCACAGCAGATTCCGTTAGTGTCTTATATAGCGCAGCAGATTCCATTACAGTGTCTTATATAGCGCAGAAGATTCCGTTACAGTGTCTTATATAGCGCAGCAGATTCCGTTACAGTGTCTTATATAGCGCAGCAGATTCTGTTACAGCCTCTTATATAGCGCAGCAGATTCCGTTACAGTGTCTTATATAGCGCAGCAGATTCCGTTACAGTGTCTTATATAGCCCAGCAGATTCCATTACAGTGTCTTATATAGCGCAGCAGATTCCGTTACAGTGTCTTATATAGCGCAGCAGATTCCGTTACAGTGTCTTATATAGCGCAGCAGATTCCGTTACAGTGTCTTATATAGCGCAGCAGATTCCGTTACAGCGTCTTATATAGCGCAGCAGATTCCGTTACAGTGTCTTATATAGCGCAGCAGATTCCATTACAGTGTCTTATATAGCGCTTTACAAAAGTAGACTGAGATAAATAAACTGAGTAACAACAGACAGACTTGGAGGCAAGCTTACAATCTATAGGGACATAGGAGGGAAACAGAAGGACAGGCACCAGTAATAGCATAGCAGTCCCACCAAGTTGCAAGTCCAGAAGGGAAGCAATATAATACATAAGTGCCTCAGAGGGTTATACGTGTGGAACTTAAACATAATAAGCTTGCCTGAAGAGGTGAGTTTTCAGGGAACACTTGAAAGTTTGGAGGCTAGTGGAGAGTCTTATTGTGCGTGGAAGGGCATTCCATAGGATGGGAGCAGCCCGATGAAAGTCCTGTAATAGTGAATGGGAGCTAGTGATCCGTGCAGAAGAGAGACGAAGATCTTGTGCAGAGCAGAGTGGTCGAAATGGGAGATATTTCGTGAAAGAGATATATGTTGGTGCAGTATTGTCAGTATAGTCAATAGCTTTATATGCTAGTAGAAGGGTTTTATATTGAATATGGTAAGAAACGTGCAACCAATGAAGGGACTGGCAGAGCGGATCAGCAGACAATGAGCGTTTTGCAAGGAAGATCAGCCTAGAAGCAGCATTTAGAATGGATTGCAGTGGTGAGAGTCTGTTCTTGGAAAGACCAGTTATGAGACTAACGGGATATAATGAGTGCATGGATAAGAGATTTAGTAGTGTTTTGTGTGTGGATATGTTTTTTAGATGCATGTAACATGATTTGGTGACAGATTGAATGTGGGGAAGAAAAGACAGTTCAGAGTCGAGGATGACCCCTAGGAAACGAGCTTGTGAGGTAGGGTAGATTGTCGAGTTGTCAACAGTTATGGAGATATCAGGATGGTAACTGTTCTTGGTTGGTGGGAATATAAGTAATTACATTTTGGAAATATTGAGTTTGAGTTGTATAGGTCATTGGTACAACTTCATCTAGAGTACTGTGTTCAGTTCTGGAGGCTATATCTCCAGAAGGATATAAACACATTAGAGACTGTATAAAGAAGGGCAACTAAAATGACATGATAGAAACTTTCAAATATATCAAGGGTTTTAACAAGGTACAGGTGGGAGACATTCTGCACAGGAAGAGCAGCAACAGAACACGAGGACATGCCCTGACACTAGGGGGAGGAAGATTCAGGGGAAATCTAAGAAAAAATTACTTTACAGAAAGGGTCATGGATAAGTGGAATAGCCTCCCATCAGAGGTGGTAGAGGCAAATACAGTAGATCAATATAAATTTGGATAGGAATAACAATATCCTTACACAGAAATCAGAAACAAATAGAGTTTAAGGGTAACAATATGGTTAAAAAATTATGTGTATATTTTATTCGCTTTATCTCTTTTCTCCTCGGAGGTGACACTAGGAAGATGTTATCTATCCATGGAAATATCTGGGGATAAGTATGAAATCCCGGTGGTCAAAATCCCTGATGCCGTAAACCCGACCACCAAATCCCGGATCACCCCCCCCCCCCTTGCCGGCTCGCTGCGCTCGCCATGCAGCTGACCCGGTGCCTCGCTACGCTTGGCACACTAATTTATTCTGTCATGGACACCCATAGATGGACAAAGTGCCGGGATTTCAGCAGTCAGGATTCCAACCGCCGGGATTTCAACTGCGTCCCATCTACTGATACTGTAACACAATGTTTACATTGTTGCAAAATTACTTGAGCCCCCTTTACGCACGCAGAAATGACCATTGGTAGGTATCAGGACAATAAACAGTAAAGCTGAGTACACACTACACCATGTGTACCGCCTGCAAGTGGAGCCAGCAATGGCAACTGCATACACACTTGCCAATGCTGACAGTGACGGAGCGCTGCTGTCGGCCATACTGCATTCCATAACACGGCCCTCGGTGCACTAAACTAGTGCCTGCAAAAGGCCTGGTCTATTTTTCAAGCCCAGAAAAAAGCTATGCCCCATTGGATAATGAAGATATTATTTGCTTTGTGCCCATAAAGGTATTCCCACAGGAGAGGGATCGTGTGATCCCTCTCCGGCTTTCTACTTCACTTCCTGCTTTGCAAAATGACGATGGGCATGTGTGACCGTATGTTAGCACTTGCGCAGCATCAGAAATAGCCGTGAATTCATAGTTATTACTTTGCTTTTAAACTAATTTCCAGAACTGCCTCTTACTGGAGCTGATGCCCTGGAATGGACTCCGAAGAGGACTCCGTAAAGAGCTCCGAAAATGAGATTCCTCATTGCCACAATACATGGTGAAAGCAGTGATAAGTAGCTTGGCCTCAGTGCCTTTTACCTAGGCATTTTACATTTTGTCTGTCACCCAAAAGGCATTAGAAAAATAGTAGCAATCTATCCAAAACTAGTTATAATGACATCAAAATGACAGCTTCTGCATGAACTTTCACTTTGAGCTGTGACAGTTTTTACTTTCACTTTGAGCTGTGACAGTTTTTGCCCACAAACTCCACACCCCATTTCCAGTCCCTATCTGCTCCTACGTCCAATCTCTGTTTTCACATCTCGCTCTCTCCATATGCAGCAAGTTGGAATCAGATCAGTGTCCCTGCATAATTGCATTTACTTTCTGTTATGACACACAAAGGAATACATTTGGTTTGTCCAGTGGCCTCTAGTGGTCAGTAGGAGTAGTTAGCCTTTTATATAGATAGGTGTCTAATATAAGACCATTTATTTTAAATATAGCAGCAGATTTTTTGGGTTATGAAATATCTTTCTTTAATTCCATATGATACGAATTCATATCATGACACATTTCTCACATTATTTCCCATCATGCCTCAGCTAATGTATTCTGTATCTGTATCCCCACAAAACATCACACATCGAATCAACTCCATAGATCAATAACCTTTATTATCGCATATATAAAATGACATAAATTACACGATTGTTGTAGATTGTATGAAATAAATACGCAATCATTTTTTTACATTAAATTAATATCCTTGGTTTTAGCCACTTTATTCTCCCAGGTTAAACCATTCTGTTACCATCTCAAATGTTGTATCACCTGCTTAATACGCACCATGTTTGTCTCTCCCTACAGTTTCAATGATCTCCTCTCCTTATTCCAACCATACAACGCATCTCGTAACCAAGTAATGGGGTAGATGTATGAAGCAGTGATAAGGGAGCCGGTGTAGAAGTGGCCCATGGCAACCAATCAGCTGCTCTGTATAATATTATACCATGCAAATTATAGATGTTACTTCAGTGCTGATTGGCTGCAATGGGCCACTTATTTGGCTCACTTCTCCTCTTCCACCACTGCTTCAAACATCTACCCAAATATCTGAAGTGTCAAATCGCCTTCCAATCTGGGCACCTCAGCCAGCCAGTGTAATCTGGTTCGATCAATATGCAATCTGATTACTTATGATTATAGTACTGAATACCTTTGTATGATGAATGCCTACCTATAGTCAGTATGGTCAGTGTTGCAGTATGGGTAGTGTGCTACAGAGGAATCAGTAGTGCTACGCCCAGAAAAAAACCTGCATATGGAGGATAGGAAATGTGTGATTTATCGGCTGGATTAATTTCCATGCAGTTCTTCTCTGCAGCCTGGGGCAGCTGAAAGCATGTGAATGATCAACCAGAGCAGCTGTGAAGAGCTCCCTTTTGCAGGAAAGGTGGGAGTGTAATTTGCCTGTCAGTCTGCAAAGGGGAGGAGGAGTCTAAGGTATAATTCTGGGGGGAATTATAATGATGATGAGTCAGGAAAGCTGAGCTGTGACTAGATCTCAGTCAGTCTGTTGTGAAACTAGAAGTCCCATCATGCCTTGCTACAGTTTTGCTATTAGCGAATGTTAAAACTGTGGCAAGACATGCTGGGATGTGTAGTTTCACAACAGCTGGAGGGCCATCGTTTGGACATGCCTGATTACGGTGTAATGGTGACCAATCTGTGGTCATCCTGCTGAAATAAAGGCCTAATGGAGAAGCTCAGAGCCAGTGAGTGCTTTCGCTATACAGCTTCATTATCACACCATCTTGCGCTCTATTTTCTATAGGTTGTCACATTTACTTCAACTTATTCAACCCCCCAGGACAGTGTGGAGAATGCAAACAATGACAATGAACAAATTCTGATTAGATTTTTTATAACGCTCAATAAAATTATTATATGCATACACATTAATACAATTCGTTGTCACAACAAATAGTGTATGCTAGAAGAATGATGTTTGATCGATTCTTTCTGGTAACAAGAGGAAAGAGAAAAGATTAAAATAAATATTCAGTCATGCATGCTTTCACCAGCAGGTGTCACTGTTACACATAAAAGAAAATATGCACAGTTATGAAGAAATCAGTTCACTGTTTTTCTGGCTATATAATTATATCAATATGACCGTGCATTACTGTAGCTGGGAAGGAACTAGTAGAAGACACAGCTTAAAGATCTTGTAAAGTGCAAAATATAAGCAGCCAGGGCCAAAACACTAAGACAAAGTTTTATTACAGTATTTCCTATTTTCTAGACTGGTAGTAGTCGTGGAGATGTTTTCAAAATTAATTTTATTGAGTTCATTGCTGCGAACATTCGCCCTAGATTACCATGTGCATCGTCCTACAGCAGCAGTGAAGTTTATTTACAGATGTTTACCCCAATGAGTGTGGGAGAAACTCTCATAAAAACAGCGTGCAAGGAACAACATTTCTGAATGAGCCAAACTGCACTGGTTTAGGGTTTTACAGATGATAACTGTTGCATTAATGTTTACATTTTTTTCTTAGTGACATGTGTTTTTGCTTGATTACTATGCCTGTGCCAATATAGTACTCTCTCAGTGCATGCCAAGTATATGGAGCAAAGTACACGAATGTTCCGATGCACTGTAACAACTGAAGGTATAATCACCTGAGAATAACCTCCGGTGACACCAATGTCATTACATGGGGACACTTATCACTGGTTATCCTAGCTGCAGCTTACAGATGAAAAAGACAAAACACAGAATTGTGGTACACAGAAAGTCACTAGACAATGGTCACACTCCTCCAAAACTAGACAGGTGTGTTGATAGCAAAGGATTCTGGGTGGCGTCAGTCATTGTGCAGTATATTGTAGCCATTGAAAGCTAATTAAGATGTGGAAATCTTCTTAAGCCATAATAACTCTAAAATGAAAAAAATAAAAAGTTTTAGAGGATATCAGGTAATATAATGAACGAGGTAGTTGAATAAAACAATAAGAACACAATGCTCTTTGTCAATCCCCATGTAGTTTCAGGAATGATTTAGGAAAGTTCTGGAGAACGGAAACAAGCATTTGGTATCGACATGGTTGATGAGGAAAAGATCGACACATGAAAAGGTCAATGCAAATTTTCAGTTTTTTTTGTGGACAGATGAGCATACATGACCCCAATTAGCGAAAACGGTCACCAAAAATCCATGTCGACTTTTTCATGCATCTACCTGTTCATTGGGCCTAATTCAGACACTTTCGCAGGGCTGAGAATTTGCAGTCCTGCCGATTATCGAAGGACCGCACATGCGCATGGTACGCAGTGCACATGCCCGAACCATCTGTAAAAATGAAGCCAGCGATGGCTTGTCATAATATATAGTTGACAGGCGGCAAGCGTTTCTGGGCGGCACGCTGGCATTTTCCGGGAATGTCCCAGAAAATGCAGTCGGCACCCGGCTGTTGGGAGGGAGGCTTGATGTCAACAGCGGTTGCGATCTCCCCACCGCCTTCGTAATGATAGAATTACTGGCCATGCACAGGGATGGGGATCTACACTGGCGGGGCGGTATTCACCTGATCCAGGATGCGGTCATCTATTAGAATGAACTTAGGTCTACAGTCATTAGGTCGACCCCACTAGGTCGACTTTCAGAAAGGTCGACCTGACTTAAGGTCGACATGGGCCAAGGTCGACATGACTTAAGGTCGAATTTGCATAAAGGTCGACATGAGGAAGGTCGACTGGTCATAATGTCGACATGGGTTTTTCACTGTTTTTTGAGCCGACATGTGCCGACAGGCGGTATTTCATGCCCTACCATCCACTAGGGCGTGGTGGGAGAATAAAATAGTGTGCCGAGCGCAGCGAGGGTCCGATTCTCATTGCCAACTGTGTCCATGTCGACTGTGTCGAAATTCGGATAAAAAAACAGTGAAAAACCCATGTCGACCTTATGACCAGTCTACCTTCCTCATGTCGACCTTTATGCAAATTCGACCTTAAGTCATGTCGACCTTGGCCCATGTCGACCTTAAGTCAGGTCGACCTTCCTGCCAGTCGACCTAGTGGGGTCGACCTAATGACTGTAGACCTAAGTTCATTCTGACAGATGTCCCGATTCCCCTGATCCCTGGGCTCTGAAGATTTGCAGCCCAGCGATCAGAAATAAATCAGACCCATTGCCACATTGATCGATTGCTTGTGTCGTAATTTTGTCAATGTTGACCTTGTGCATTTTAACCTGTTGTAATAGCAATGACTTACCTCCAGTGGCGACTCCAGGGGGTGGGGGGGGGGAGTGGCTGCAGAGCAGTCAAAAAAATTATATAGGGAAACCTCACCACCTGGGAGTGAATCCTAGATAGCAAATCTTAAACTATACTGCTGTCCTCTGTAGCCACCACTGGTCACCTGAGACCTGGCGGGCAAAGTCGGGTATTTTTGGAACAACTTAAGCCATAGTGTATGAAGAGCAGGACACATCTGTAAACTTCATTTAGATTTTGGAGAAGCAGATTTCAGTAAGTAATAGATGCATTCATTTAATTGCAAGGAAAAGTTTAGTCCATTCATACAAGGACATAAAGTAGAAGAAGAGGCTCACCTTGAAGACTAAGTCCGAGTGCCAGAGAAATAACGATGACTGACCAGGTTGGGTGGACTGCAATTGATGAGGACGCTGTGAAGAAGCAAACAATAGTGGTTCAATATTGTAGATTATATTTATTTGCTATTTATCTTATTTTTACATTCAGAATTATACTCACAAGTTGTTAACTTTGTAGTCTGAGTTCCTGTAGTACTGGGGGAGGTGGATGTTGTTGAGGCGGTTGATGCATTTTGACCATTGGTTACATTAATAGAAGATGTGCTAATTCTGGTTGTTGCAGAAGTTGATGCTGTGCTACTAGTGGATGTTGATTGAATAGTTGTCTGAGTAGCAGAAGCTGGTGATGTGTTGGTTGATGGTTTTTGACTGCCATTATTAACTGTGGTATTTGGATTTGTGCTGGCAGTTGTGGAGGAAATGTTTGCTCTGGAAGTGGTAAAAGGTGAGGCAATAGTAGATGGCTTATTACTGCTATCAGTGGATGATATTACGCTAGTGGCGGTAGTAGATTGATTATTTATTCCAGTATTAGGAGAAACTATTGTGTTGGTTGATGGTTGTTGACTACCAGCAGTAGTAGATAATGGAACGCTAGTGGTGGTAGTAGATTGAGTATTTATTCCAGTATTAGGAGAAATTAATGTGTTGGTTGATGGTTGTTGACTACCAGCAGTAGTAGATGATGGAATGCTAGTGGTGGTAGTAGATTGAGTATTTATTCCAGTATTAGGAGAAATTAATGTGTTGGTTGATGGTTGTTGACTCCCAGCAGTAGTAGATGATGGAATGCTAGTGGTGGTAGTTGATTGAGAATTTATTCCAGTATTAGAAGAAACTATTGTGTTGGTTGATGGTTGCTGACTATTGATACCAAGAGTTGAAAGTAAATGTAGGCTCCCGGGTGAAGATGACTGGATATTTGGTCCAGTGCTGGGATAAGCTGCTGAATTTGGTGAAGGTCGCTGACTGCTGATACCAATAGTAGAATGGGATATCATGGTGAACGTTGATTGGCTTTGTGGCTCATTGCTATAAAAAGCTGCGGTGTTGGGTGATGTTAGATGACTACTGATGCTAACTATGGGGGATGACTTTATGCTACTTGTTGAACTTGATGGAATATTTGGTTCACTAGAAGGAAACTGTGCTGTATTGGTCAGATGTGGCTGACTTCCGATTCCTATACTGGAAGATGATATCATGGCTAATGTTGATTCAGTATTTGGTCCAGTATTGGGTAAAGCTGTTCTGCTGGATAAAGGAGGCTGTACACTGACACCAGTGGAAGAAAATGATGTGATACTGTGGGAAGATGTTTTTTGGCTGTTTGTTTCAGAATGAGGAGAAGCTTCTGTGCTAGCGGAAGATTGCAGACTAATGATATCAACCGTGGAATGTGATCTCATATTGGATGTCAATTGGATATTATGTCCAGTATTAGAAGAAACTACTGAGTTAGTTGTTGGTGGTGCGCTTCTGATATCAACACTGGAAGGTGAATTAATGCTACTAGGTGAAGTTTGAGTAGACTGGATATTGGTCGAAGGTAGTAAGTGGTTGGATGTAGCGCCAATACTTAAGCCAGTTATAGTAGAATCGATTCGATTTCTGGTGAGGGATGATTCAGAATTGGTTCTAGAAGTGGGTATTGACACTGCTGCAGTTGATATAGAATTGATGCTAGAACCAGTGTTTAAAGAAGTAACTTTTGTGTTGGTAGAGGTTAATGCTTTAGTGGTCTCAGTGCTGGAAAAGGTTGTAGCATTGGTTGCAGTTATTGACTGACTTGTTAAAGTGGTTGCTGTCACTGTTTTGCTAGTACTATAAGTAGAATATGTTGTTGGCGTTGTAATAGTTGGTGCTGATGTGGGTTTTATACTGTCTAGCAATTGTTTTACCAATTGTGTCAAGTTATTTAGTAGCTCTTGGACAAGAGCAGCGAGTGATGATAACGATGAGCTAGAACTCTGTCCATCAACTGTAGTGGCTGTGGGGGGGGGAAAAAAGCAGAATTATTTCAGTATACTACAAATCCATAGAAGGAGGTATAACACTCCACACAAAGCTAAAGCCCCATATGCACAGGGCGACTGCTGCCTCTGTGCTGAGTGTCAGGCTTAAGCATGATCGCTCAGCACATATTGCAATGCTGTGTGCTGAGGGACCCGTGCTGAGCGGGGATTTGCCTATAATTTATAGGCAAAACCCTGTGATCTAGCAAGAAAGAAAGTGCAAGCACTGGTTTTCCCTGCTGGCGATAGCGACACGCGGGACCACGCATCGCCGTCGCCTGGGGCAATACACACGGAGCGATCAGTGCTCGATTTCTAAGTGATCTGGTCAGAACGGTTAGAAATGGTGTGCAATTGCCAAAATAAACTTGAGTTTCATAGTAACAACTTCATCGAGCCATGAGTACAGTACATGCTAATCTTATGTTCCTTATTTAACTATACAGAACCTGTCGTCATGCTTAATTCCTATAACTTGTCCTGTAAACAGGAAGAAATCATTTAAATCATTTCAGAAATGAATATAAGGTTCTAAAGTTACTCCAAATCTTATAACTTGTAACTTTAAGTTGGTATTGATGCCTTTTTCTAAGCAGGGCCAGTTTAAGGTCACAAGTGTGCAGTGCATTACTGGGAGTTGACTAAGTCCCATGAGACTGCAGAAGAGGTCAGAGGCTGAGAGGCTTGTGCTGAGCTCTGATTGGTGGAGTTCATTACATGCTTCTCAGGCCCATGGAGGACAGCAGCAGCCTCATCATGGGAGGGTTTTGTAATCAGAGATCCCAACTGTCATTGGCCCGACTCAAACAGCGTGGCAAGTGCAACAAAGCCCCTTGCGGGCTCGTTGTGCTCGCCACCTATTCAATTCTCCCTCATGGCCGTCGGGACCCAGAGTGCCAGGAAACTGTCAGGCACCCGTTTTTTTAAAAGAGGCAATCGTTTACACTGCAACAATCTAACTGGTTATGCAGTGTAAATGATTGCCGCTAAAAAAAAACCTGGATATTTCTTACCAAATCTCTCACTTTCTGAATCTTTCATTCTATTACATTTCACCCATAGTATTTTTTTGAAACTCAAAATGCAAATCACACTTTACAAAATGTCCATATATCTTACATAATATAAAGAATTACAGAATTGTTTATGAATAATTCACAATAACTGATATTTCTGGATGCCTGCTGCCAGCCAGCCACATATTGCTGATGGCACACAGCGCAAAGCCTGCTGCCAGCCAATAATACATTGCCGATGCCACACAGCACAAAGCCCGCTGCCAGCCAGTCACACATTGCTGATGCCACACAGCACAAAGCCCGCTGCTAGCCAGTCACACATTGCTGATGGCACACAACACAAAGCCTGCTGCCAGCCAATCACACATTGCCGCCACCACTGAGGAGGGAGCTGAGCTACCTCACTTTTAGCTCCTGACATCACAGATATCCCAGCGGCCATGACTGTGAAATCCTGCAAGAGGCTGACAGTGACTCCAGCAGCACCTTAGCGGGTGGCGCTTACAACAGCCGTGTAGCGGGAAAATCAGAGACACAGCTAAATCATGCTGTGCTCAGATTTCAAGACCACGTGGCTAATCCGCCACTATTCAGGGGGAAAGTATGGGGGATCCAGGACAACCACCCCTGTTTCTCCTTCTTGGATACGTCCGTATTTATAAGTCCTGATTTCCATAGGAAAAAAAAAATGTTACATCTGGACTAAGCATTGTGGCCACTTTACATATACCCAAAACATATGGCTAGAGTTTATCTTTATGGTCATAATAGGCACTGACAGCCCTTATTAAGTTCACACTTTACCATCCACATGGGCATAGAGTCATATTATACAGTGTGCAGATCACAGAGAGGAACCGTGTGGACGCGATACACTTATACACTATAGTGTGTGCTGTGCCGAGCTCCAGCTGCTTGTGCCGAGGATGCCCGACAGGCATAGGCGTGCGCAGCACATTTTATTAGGGGGTGCACTGTCAAAGGAGTGTGCATAGCTCCACCCAGGCCGGTCTTCCATCATCTATTGGCACTCACTACAATATAAAAAGTCTCCCAGCCGCACCATAATTTCCTGCCTATTTCAGTTCTAATCTTCTAATTACTCTGTGTAACAGTACATGCAAATACAGTCATGAACATATATGGATGACGCAGGTATGTAGTGATATGAGAATGGTCTAGTACAATTACCAATGCAAACACACATATAGTTGATTGATGGGCGCTTCTTTAAATGGAGTACAGTTCTAAAAAGCAAGTCTTTGGTTAAGGGTATTGTTAGCGGCAGAGGTGTTCATAAGGGTGGGGCACAGCATTAGGGGGTGCCTGTGCACCCCTAACTCTCAATGTGCGCACACCTATGCCGACAGGTCAGGTTAATTTGCCGCCCCCCTCAGCAGCCACTATTCTAGGGCATAGAATTTTTCACACTCATAGTTTTATGAAAGACAAATATGGGTGTAAAATCACTGCAAATTAAAATCAATACCAACTCACAAGTACTTTAATTGGAAAAGATTCATTCGGAACGGGCAAATGTGCAGACCTCAGTATCGAATGACCTTGGCGATTTACACACTTGCTGAGCTGTTGGATGAGGGGAGGGAGGTCCCCATGGAAACGCTGGGTGTTTGCTTGGGCGTGCGGATGGGCGGATGCCTGCTGGGGCGAGCGGTTGATGTCACTGACTTCTATTTGGGAAGGCATGCAAGGGGGTGTGTTTTCGTTTAAAAGCCCCTCACATGTTACCGAGGGGAATCGCCAGTGGCGCATGTGCAGATGGGTGACACAGCGGATGGGTGACAGGCGGCGTCTCCGTGCCAAAAAGAAAATACACTTTTAAAATAGATGTCCCCTTGAGTACCATGTTGGTAGCAGCCTGCACAGATTAGTGTGATCAATGCAGGCTGCTGTGTGTGTGAAAGGAAAGAGAGAATAAAAAAAAAAAAAAGTAAAAATTCAGCCCCCCCCCTCCACAAGCATAGCCACCCCCAGGCTCCGTGACAGTATCAGGCTGCTAATTGGTGATGAGTGGCCAGTCTGGCAATCAACAGCCTGGCTGCTGATTGTCCCCTGCCCCAATAAATTCTAAGAACCCCCCCCCCCCCCATAAATGTGTTATAATTTTTTTTAACTAAATGCATTTTGAATCCTTTCAAGGCTTTTACTCCTCCCACTCATTCACTCATCCACTCCCCAACCATCCACCCACTCACCTAATACCCTCATCAACAACCCACCCACTTCCCTCATCATCCACCCACTCCCCTCATCAACCACCCACCCACTTCCCTCACCAACCACCCACCCACCCACTACCCTCAGCACCCAAACTCACTCGCTCATCCACTTACTCACCCACCCACCCATACACTTGCTCACCCTCCCACCCACCAACATACTCTGCCATCCATCCACTCACTCATGTGTCTTTATACTAAGCTTTAGAAACCTTTTACAGAGGAGATACCTTAATCTAGTGTATTGTCTGTGTGATTATTGGACATAGGCACCTGTGCGGCTCCTGTCACCTGTATTAATACCTTTCTATGAAGGTAAAAGCCAGGAGCTCGCTAGTGTCGTGTCACTGAGTCTTCCTCTGTGCTGGTGCAGTTCCTTGTCTGATTAATCACAGCAATTGTCAGACTGACATATCTGAAGAATTGGTCATGACAACATAGTTTATTCTTATGTAACCAGGTGACTCTATAATAATGGCATTGTTAGTATGTTGTACGTAGGAGTCCTTACTGCATATTTGTATCTGCCCACAGGTTCTCAGTTATCAGGAATCGGCAGCTGCGCAGTGTCAGTTTTGTGCATGCGATCACCACACCTGCTGCTACAGGGGAAGGCCCAGCTTTATTATGGGGGCTCTCATAAAACACTGAGCCCCCCCCCCCCCCCCCCTGCTGCCGCCCTCTGCATGCCCCAGCCCTCCCTCCCCGCAGCCATTGGCCCGGCCAGCCGTTCGCTTCTAGGGTTTGCACATGCGCAGAAACACTGATGCGCGAACCCAACCGTAACATAGAAACATAGAATGTGACGGCAGATAAGAACCATTTGGCCCATCTAGTCTGCCCCTTTTTTTACCCTTCAGGTAATCTCAACCCTTTTTGATCTTTATTTCTTTGTAAGGATATTCATATGCCTATCCCAAGCATGTTTAAATTGTTCTACTGTCTTAGCCTCTACCACCTCTGATGGGAGGCTATTCCACTTATCCACTACCCTTTCTGTGAAGTAATTCTTTCTAACATTTCCCCTGAACCTACCTCCCTCCAGTTTCAGTTCATGTCCTCGTGTTCTATTACTTCTTTTCCTTTGAAGAAAATTTCCCTCCTATACTATGTTAAAACCCTTGATATATTTGAAGATTTCTATCATGTCCCCCCTTTCCCTTCTCAAACTATACATGTTAAGATCTTTTAGTCTATCCTGGTACGTTTTGTGATGGCCATGCACCATTTTGGTTGCCCTTCTGTAATGTATTTATATCCTTCTGAAAATATGGCATCCAGAACTGGACACAGTATTCCAGATGAGGCCGTACCAATGACCTATACAGTGGCATTATTACATTTTTTTTTCTCTCCCTATGCAACTAAGCATCTGACTAGCCTTCCTCATTGCTTTCTACATTGCTTTCCTGCCTTTAAGTCACTTGAAATAGTGACTCTTTCCTCCTCAGTAGTTTCCATTATAGTACCCTTGATACTATATTGAACCTTTGGGTTTTTGAGTTCCAAGTGCATAATTTTGCATTTTTTAGCATTAAACTGTAGTTGCCATGCTCTTGACCAATTCTCAAGTTTACTGTCTGTTTCCTATCCTGCAACCAGGTTCTTATCCATTTAATTGGATAAGAGAAGTAGCACGAGTTTCGCCCTTTGTATTTCATCAGGGGTAAGAGCAATAGGTGAATGAACTGTTCATAATAGTTATACAGACCACTCTGAGGTCTCTCATATGTCAGAAGGTTTGTACATAGAAAATCAATTGGGATAGTTAGGATTTAAATCCAACATTTGACATTCATTTCGCTCTAAAATGGAGTGGATACCACATGATACTGTGCAATACTCAGGGCCCGGGACTGACAAAATAGGTAGGACCAGATGCTAACTATAGAGGGTGCAGGGGGATGGCCCGAGGGCTTGAGGGGGTCCGAGGCCAAGCAGGCATCCCCTGCACCCTTTTGATTTTTTTTTAATAGTACCCCTTCAACAGTGGTGGGAACAAGCACTGTCAGCGAAGGTAGCAGTGGGAGCATGGACCCCGCACTGTCAACAGAGGAGGAAGCAGGGACCAAGCCCTGCCGCATGAGGTTGCAGGGGGAGCAGGGAGCCACTGTCCCGGCGCTATCAGCAGAGACTGCGGTGGCAGCAGGAACCCAGCGCTGTCAATGAAGCAGGAAGCAGGGACCAAGTCCTGCCGCCTGAGGTTGGAGGTGGAGCAGGGAGCCAGTGACCCGGCGCTATCAGCAGAAACATCGGGGGGGGGGGGGGGAGCCGGGACCCAGTGCTATCAGCGGAGTAAGAAACAGGGACCCAGCTGGATCATGATTAGGGTTACCACCTAGTCCCTTTAATTCCGGACACATATTAATTACACAGGTTCTGTGGCTGGCTGACTTCAAGACTCCACTTCACCTGATTTTAAACTGCCACAGAACCTGTGTAATTAACATGTGTCCGGAATTAAAGGGACTAGGTGGTAACCCTAATCATGATGTTGCAGGTGTAGCAGGGAGCCAGTGACGCGGCACCACAGCAGAGACGGTGGTGGGAGCAGGGACCCAGCACTGCCGCTGGATGTTGCACAGGTGGAGCATCGATCCAGTCCTGCCCCCCGGAGGTTGCAGGTGGGAATAGCAGGGAGCCAGGGACCCAATGCTGTGTCAGCAGAGGCTGCTTTAAGGTAGCAGGGACCCATCTCTGCCATCCAAGGGTGCAGGCACCTGGCGCTGTCATCAGAGGTGAGAGCAGGGACCCAATGCTGCCACCACCAGTGAACAGGAAACCTGCCCCTGCTGAAGCTGCCAGAGGTACACAGTGCTATCTGTCCTGGGGGATTGTGGGGGGAGGGGGGGGGGGGGGTGATGATGCTTCACACTCTTTCCCCCTACTATATTTTCTGCCCTCCTAAGGGACATTGTAGTGCCAATGGTGGAGGAGTTCCTTTAAGGGTTTTGCTATGGGGCTCACAATGTTCTAGTTATGTCCCTGGACAGGACCCCCCTTTCCCCCTCTTGAACCCCCGGCTTGCCTGGTGAGAGCTGTGTCTGCAGCACTGGCTGCACTGCTCCACCTCTACATTGCATAGTTTATTACAAATTATACTTGATAAACTCCAGTTCTGGGCCCCCTGTCTGTCTGGGCCCAGGACTGTATTCCCAGCAGTCCTCCCCTGATGGTTGTCCTGGCAATACACATTTGTGATGTATCTATATATCACTGTCATGCTGGGTAAGAATCACCTCCTCCTCCTGGCATTGCTCGCCCCATGCTTTCAGTCTGACAGACATGCTGACACAATGGAAACTATGGGCCTTATTCTAGTTCACTCTTTCTGACAAAATCCTTCTTAGATGGACAAAACCATGTGCACTGCAGGGGGGCAGATGTAAAATGTGCAGAGAGAATTAGATTTGGGTGAGTTATTTTGTTTGTGTGCAGGGTAAATACTGACTGCTTTATTTTTACACTGCAATTTAGATCTCAATTTGAAGTAAAACCCCACCCAAATCTAATTCTCTCTGCGCAAGTTACATCTGCCCCACCTGCAGTGCACATGGTTTTGTCCATTTAAGAAGGATTTTGTCAGAAAGAGTGAACTAGAATAAGGCCCTATGTTATCTATCACTAATACATAACACTCTTATGGTGTGTACACACGGTGAGATTGCCTTACTATTCGAGTGTCATACAATCTTTGCTAACTCTGTACTATTTACATACAATACATACAATCTGCATTAGATTTGCACTATATAGCCATTGCTGCCGTGTCTATCTGGGTTTCGATTTGTGCTGTCACGGGAGCGCGCATCGGGATCGCTACGTAAAAAACCTGTGCGATCTGCATGCGATTTTCACTATATAGTCAAAATCTTATGTCAAATCTCACCGTGTGTACATGGCATTAGTTACCTCCTCTCCTGCATTCTGCAGGAGACTCCCTGATATAGCAGCAATCTCCCTCTCTCCCTCATTAGTGTAGCAATCTCCCTCATGTCACCTAGCCCACATTACACTGTTACATCATAGTCATCTCCCCTCCGGCATTCTGCAGGAGACTCCCTCACATAGCAGCAACCTCCTTCTCTCCCTCATTAGTCTAGCAATATCCCTCATGTAACCTAGCCCACATTACACTGTTACATCATGGTTACCTCCCCCCTGCATTCTGCAGGAGACTCCCTGATATAGCAACAATCTCCCTCTCTCCCTTATTAGTGTAGCAATCTCCCTCATGTCACCTAGCCCACATTACACTGTTTCATCATAGTTACCTCTCCTCCTGCGTTCTGCAGAAGACTCCCTGACATAGCAGCAATCTCCCTCTCTCCCTCATTAGTCTAGCAATCTCCCTCATGTCACCTAGCCCACATTACACTGTTACATCATAGTTACCTCCCCTCCTGCATTCTGCAGGGGACTCCCTGACATAGCAGCAATCTCCCTCTCTCCCTCATTAGTGTAGCAATCTCCCTCATGTCACCTAGCCCACATTACACTGTTACATCATAGTTACCTCCCCTCCTGCATTCTGCAGGAGACTCCCTGACATAGCAGCAATCTCCCTCTCTCCCTCATTAGTCCAGAAATCTCCCTCATGTCACCTAGCCCACATTACACTGTTACATTTTGGGGAAAAAGGGAATGAGAGACAGATACATTTATATTGAATCATCAGCAGCATTTCCCAGCGTTGATGATAAAACACAATAATCCCACAATGAAGGCTACATGCATTTCCTGTGGCTATTTATATGGAACAATCACTGACACGTATCAGTGACTTTACCAAGTATATCAGTTCTTACTAACTGCTTTGGGGCTCATCTACATTTGTACAGATGGAGCAGCTCACATTGGAGCTGCTCCTGGCGACTCTATCGCCATTCGCCAGCTACCGCTACCTGCTGCCAGCCACCAGAAGGGAGCGTGCGCGCATGAGACGCACGCGCACCCCATTCTGATGGAGTCCGCCGCTATGCTCCCCACTGCTCCCCCGTCCTGCCCCGTAGCCCCCCCGCACCCCCTGCTCACCCTGCCCGAAGCAGCGTCAGGCAGGGAATCCGCTCCCCAACGCTATGCTAAAGGCGATGAGCGAGCATGTGAGATGCCTGCACGTCCCCAGCAGATGGAGCTCCTGTCCGCCAGCCTGCGCCAGCTCAGGAGATCTGGCGATTGTAAAGGCTGGCTGACAGATGCTCCATCTCCATCATTTCAGTGAAAAAACGGAGGCGGTTTGTTGAAGGACTGGTGTGATGTGATTTTGGGATGTATGGAGTCCATTTTGGATGTGAAGCAGGTGGCAAAATCGAGGGCAGACATTGAGAAGGGCAGTTTAATTGGGGTGGGCTGAGGAGGGAGGTGACAGTGACACAGAGATGCCGGTTTGAGGACTGAGTAGAGAAATGGAGAAAATCAGCGTTAGAGTGCGATTTAGGCGGTTTTTCTGGTTGATGCGCAAGGCTGCGAATTCGCAGCCTTGCGAGTCTGCCAAACTCCGCCTGGCAAACAACCGCCCCCCTGCCGCCCCCCTCAAAGTGCAGCTTCGCCCGAGCAGCAGCAAATAGATGTTTTGCATAAACATCCATTCGCATGGCTTAGGTAACCGCCCACATCTTTCGATGGTCACCGACCATCGAATGATGTTTAGCGTGCACGCATATATAAGTGACTTTTCAGTTGCGTACATTTGCGTGCACGCTGGCGTGGATATAGGTGATGTCAGCTACCCGCCCCCCACACCCGCGTCACTGCCTCATTACCATGAGAACGCCCAGTGTTCTCATGGGAACGCCCATGGAACGCTGGGCGTTCCCATATGGTAATGGGGCAGCCCGGTGCCCCCCGCCCATCTCCGCCCCCCCCGCGCCGTGGGTGCACGCACCATTATTATTATTATTATAATTTTATTTATAAGGCGCCATAAGTGTTTCGCAGCCCCGTACAAAGGAACAATACAGGGAGACAAAACTTGGCATAACATTGAATAAATAACAAAAGTACAGTACAAATAAAGAGCGCCACAGATCAATACACATTACAGCTTAAATGTAAGTAATGAGGAATCAATTAACATACAACTAGAGGCTTGAGGCCAATGATGGAGATGAGTATGCAGACAAAGATGGTCACTGAGTGTTTGAGTATAGGAGAGCTGTGAGTGAAATGTGAAGAGAAGAGGGCTTTGACAACAGGAGGGAAGAGGGCCTTACTCGGAGGAGCTTACAATCTAGTAGGAAGGGGAGACAGACAGATTACAAGAGGTGCAAGCAAGTGGGTGGTGGTTAGATTCAGGATGTAAACAGGCAAGGGGTCGGAGAACCAACTGGTTTATGCAGTGGAAGGGTATGCTTTGATGAATAGTGAGTTTTCAGTGCCCGTTTGAAGCTTTGCAAGGTCGGGGAGAGTCTAATGGAGCAAGGGAGTGCGTTCCACTGAAGAGGTGCAGCACGGGCAAAGTCCTGTACTCTAGCATGGGAAGCAGTGATCAGGGTGGAGGAGAGACGACAGTCGTCAACCGACCGTAGAGGGTGGGAGGGTGTATGAATGGAGATGAGGTTAGAGATATATGGAGCAATGGAATTAGAGATGGCCCTGTATGTGAGTGTGAGGTGTTTGAAGAGGATTCTGTAGGGGATTGGAAGCCAGTGCAGATTTTGTTGAAGGGGAGTGGCAGAATTAGAGCGGCGGGAGAGGAAGATAAGCCTGGCTGCAGCATTGAGGACAGATTGGAGAGGAGCCAGTTGGGATTGAGCGTGGCCGGTGAGGAGAGCATTACAGTAGTCAAGCCGTGAGATGACCAATGAGTGGATGATCAGCTTAGTTGCACTCTGTGAGAGAAAGGGCCTGATGCGAGCAATGTTGCATAACTGGAACCGGCAAGAATGGGCCAGGGCTTGGATGTGGGGTGCAAAGGAGAGGGAGGAGTCAAGAGTGACACCCAGGCAGCGGAGTTGGGGAACGGGGGAGATGATGGTGTTGTTAACTGTGATAGAGATATTAGTAGGGGCATAGCTCTGGGTGAGGGAAAGATAATAAGTTTGGTTTTGTCCATATTCAGCTTCAGAAATCGCTCAGACATCCAGGTGGAGATGGCAGAGAGGCAGTTGGAAACTTGAGAGAAAACAGTGGGGGACAGATCGGGAGAGGAGAGGTAGATTTGGGTGTCATCTGCATAGAGGTGATATTGGAAGCCAAAGGAGTTAATGAGTGCACCCAGAGAGGAGGTGTACAGAGAGAAAAGAAGGGGGCCAAGGACAGAACCCCGAGGGACCCCGACAGGAAGAATGGAAGGTGGTGAGGTGGAGCCAGAGGCAGAGACTGAGAAGGAACGGTTGAAGAGGTAAGAGGAAAACCAGTTGAAGACTGTGCCAGAGAGGCCAATGTTTCGGGAGATAAAGGGTCCAGTTTTGTTTTTTTAAGAATAGGCGAGACCAGAGCATGTTTGAAGGGTGAGGGAAAGATGCCAGTAGAAAGAGATAGGTTAAAGAGGTGAGCAAGGTGGGAGCAGCCAGTGGGGGAGAGGGAACTGAGGAGACAGGAGGGGAGAGGGTCCAAGGGACAGGTAGAGGGGGGAGAGGATGAGCTGAGGGAGCGGACTTCCTCAGCTGTAGTAGGGCAGAAGGATGACAGAGTGGGGTAGTTGGGAGGGGAGGATGATTGGGGTGGGTGGGCAGAGGGGGTATGGGAGGACATATCATGTCGGATTATCTCAATTTTAGAGAGGAAGAAGGAGGCAAAGTCAGTGGCAGTGAGGGATGAAGGGAGGAGGGGTGGTGCAGGGTGAAGTAGAGTGTTGAAAGTTTCAAAGAGATGTCAGGGATTGGAGGAATGGGAAGAGATGAGAGATTTGAAGAAAGATTGTTTGGCAGAGGAGAGAGCAGCGCTGTAGGAGGAGAGAATAAACTTGAAATGGAGGAAGTCTGCCAGAGAGTGAGATTTCCTCCAGAGGCGTTCAGCAGAGCGTGCACGTTTTTGAAAGAATCGTGTTATTTTTGTTGTGCCAGGGTTGGGGTTTAGAGCGGCGGAGGGGGACAGTGTGGAGGGGGGCTACAGAGTCGAGAGCAGAGGTGAGAGAAGAGTAATAGAAAGAGGCAGCCTGGTTGGGGCAAGTCATGGTTGAAAGAGGAGAGAGGAAAGTCTCCAGGGAAGACAGGACAATAGGGTCAAGAGACCCAAGGTTATGTCTGGTGACTGTGGGTCTGGGCAATGAGGGGAGGATGAGAGGGTGAAAAAGAGCAGATTGTGGTCAGAGAGTGGGAAGGAAGAATTAGAGAAATCAGAGAGATTACAATGGTGGGTGAAGACTAGGTCAAGGGAGTGTCCGAGATTATGAGTGGGGGTGGAGGTCCATTGAGAAAGTCCAAAGGAGGTGGTAAGGTCAAGCAGATTAGAGGAGGCAGCATTATTGTGTCAATAGGAATGTTAGTCACCGAGGATGATAGAGGGGAGGTCAGAGGCAAGAAAGTGTGGAAGCCACGCAGCAAAGTTGTCAAGGAAAGGGGAGCAGGGGCCAGGGGGGCGGTAGATTACAGCCACAATGAGGTGAATGGGGTAGAAGAGGCGGATAGTGTGTACCTCACCTCAAAGGTGGAGAATGTGAGGGAGGGCTCAGGTGGGATGGCGCAGAAGGTGCAGTTGGGGGAGAGGAAAATGCCCACTCCTCCACCCTGGCGGCCATCCGGTCTCACCGAGTGTGTGAAGGAGAGGCCTCCATAAGAGAGGGCAGCAGGGGAGGTAGTGCCACCATACGCCGGCACATGCGCAGATACCCACCTGCGCATGCGCAGATACCCACTTGCGCATGCGCAGACGTGCAACATCGGTACTGCGTGCAAATGCACGCAGGACCGATGTGATCTGAATGAGGCCCTTACTCCATTGTCAATTGGCGATACATGAACATTTTTGAAGATATCTAGTGCGTTTGGTATGTAAGGATTGATGTAGTGATCTGTGAGGATGAATAGAGATTACCGGGGCAACAGAGGAACAGAAGTAAGGGAGGCATTGTATAGAGAAGCGGCTTGTTCAAGGCATGAGAGAGAGAGAATAAGAGAGAGAAGTGAATGGAACAGGGAGTATAAGGAAATGGTGTCCATAGCTTCAATGTTACGCTTAGTGATGGCAGCCTTTGGAGGCAAAGGTGGAGAAGCAGAGAGGGATACGTTAGATCAGGTGATGGTCAGTGAGGGGGAATGTGGAATTGAAGACATATCATAATGGTAGGTGAAGACCGCATCAGGTTAGTTCACACTCACATGGGAGGTGAGGAGGTCCACTGGGAGGTGAGGAGGTCCACTGGGAGAGACCGTGCGATTATGTGAGAGACCGTGCGAATATGTGAGAGACCGTGCGAATATGTGAGAGACCGTGCGATTATGTGAGAGACCGTGCGATTATGTGAGAGACCGTGCGAATATGTGAGAGACCGTGCGAATATGTGAGAGACCGTGCGATTATGTGAGAGACCGTGCGATTATGTGAGAGACCGTGCGATTATGTGAGAGACCGTGCGAATATGTGAGAGACCGTGCGATTATGTGAGAGACCGTGCGATTATGTGAGAGACCGTGCGATTATGTGAGAGACCGTGCGATTATGTGAGAGACCGTGCGATTATGTGAGAGACCGTGCGATTATGTGAGAGACCGTGCGATTATGTGAGAGACCGTGCGATTATGTGAGAGACCATGCGATTATGTGAGAGACCATGCGATTATGTGAGAGACCATGCGATTATGTGAGAGACCATGCGATTATGTGAGAGACCATGCGATTATGTGAGAGACCATGCGATTATGTGAGAGACCATGCGATTATGTGAAGTTAAGGCGTTTAGTGGCAAAGGGTTTTGTGAGGATATTGATTAGGATGTTGACATCACACAATGCCCATAGTACAAGTGCTACATAATGCTCATAGTTTAAGTGCCACTTATATACATAATGCACCCAGTAGCAGTGCCACTTATGTACATAATTCCCCAAAGCAGTGCTACTTATACACGTAATGCCCATAGTAGAGGAGCCACTTATACACATAATGCCAATAACAGTTCCACTTATACACATAATGCACATAGTCCCAGAGGGCCTGTCCCACCGAATCAGTCCCAGAGGGCCTGCCGCACCAAATCACCCCCCGCCGCGGTATACCCTCGCAACCATGCGAGAGGGCATGTCACAAAGACACATCCCCTCGCATGTGCCTGCAGCCAGAGAAATAACTTGATAGTCGCTGACCATCGATTGATTTCTCCTGGGCTTGCAAAAATAAGTCAGTGGAGACTTACTTATATTTTCAGAAGACAGAGTGGGTTGCTGATGTCATGTGATGTCAGCCGCCCGCCCCCGCAACTCTGTGTCTCGCAAGAATTTCCTTGGGAACGCCCAGCGTTTTCATGGGGACGCTATGTGCGAAGGGCTTGGCGATTATGCAAGTCGCCGAGGCTGTTCGCCAAAGAACCCTGCACATGCGCATAAATCCTGCACATGTGCAGACAAAAAGTCTCCCGTGCGGAAGTGCGGAGGACCAAATTAAATCGAATGACCCCATAGTGTAAGTGCCGCTTATACACATAATGCCCATAGTGTAAGTGCCGCTTACACACATAATGCCCATAGTGTAAGTGCCGCTTATACACATAATGCCCATAGTGTAAGTGCCGCTTATACACTTAATGCCCATAGTGTAAGTGCCGCTTATACACATAATGCCCATAGTGTAAGTGCCGCTTATACACATAATGCCCATAGTGTAAGTGCCGCTTATACACATAATGCCCATAGTGTAAGTGCCGCTTATACACATAATGCCCATAGTGTAAGTGCTGCTTATACACATAATGCCCATAGTGTAAGTGCCGCTTATACACATAATGCCCATAGTGTAAGTGCTGCTTATACACATAATGCCCATAGTATAAGTGCCGCTTATACACATAATGCCTATAGTGTAAGTGCCGCTTATACACCTAATGCCTATAGTATAGGTGCCGCTTATACACTTAATGGCCATAGTTTAAGTCCCGCTTATACACATAATGCCTATAGTGGCACTGCTGCTTATACACATAATGTCCATAGTTTAAGTGCTGCTTATACGAATAATGCCTATAGTATAGGTGCCGCTTATACACATAGGGGTGAATTTTAAAAAAGCTTCAAAAAATGTAAAGAGGTGATGCTGCCCATAGCAGCCAATCAAATTCTATCTTTCATATCTCTACTGCATCCTAGTAAAGAATAGACAAAATCTTATTGGTTGCTATGGGCAACGTCACCGCTTTTCATTTTTAGAAAGCAGCTCCTCTTTGCATGACAGGCGAGCCGGAGGCATGATGATGGCACTTCATGCGCCATCTCATTTCCACCACTAGCACTGGCTGGGGGAGGCACCGCAAGAGGCTAAGTCGGTGGCTGTGTAGAGCTATCTACCTCTTCTGCCAATGGAGGTGGTACAGCTAATAACAGGCTAAGGCACAACGAGGAAGGTGGGCTGCTCTGCCTCCAAACACAACTGACAGAACTTAGTTTTGCCTCATTCTGGCTTACTTTAACCCCTGGCTATAACATTGAGGTGAGATTCATTTGGATGGCAGGAGTAGTGGTTGTGTGAGCTCCTGGGTTAGGAAGGGAAACTGCCGGAGGATGGCAGCGAGGGAGCACAGTGTGATGCTGATGGAGGTGAGATGAGATGATGGCAGAAGGGGGGTGCGATCAGGACTGAGTGGTGGGGTAGTAGGACCATGGTGGGGCAGATGTGAATGAAAGTTGGGTAAAGAGGAGAGAAGGGAAAGAGAACCAGAGGAGATGAAGGATAGAGGGGGAAACGGGGGTAAAATAAAGTGGTTCCGGGTGACAGCTCTACAGTGTCTAGATAGGCAGCCAATAGGTCTACCTCAAAAGGTGGACATGCAATAGGTAGGCAGGGCCAAAAGGTCAACATGAAAAAGGTAGACACATGACAACGTCGACATTACTTTTTCATGATATTTCTTAGAACATCTTGTTCTTAATTCTTAATTCACCGTCCATGTCGGCATAGAGGTAGTGTGCCGCGTGTAACGAGGCACCAAGCCTGAAGCAGGGCGAGCAAACGTGTTACACTAATTGGGGGTTCTTATCCGCAGCTGTCGACATTGACACCCGGAAAAAAAAAGTGGAAACCTCATGTAGGCCTTCTCATGTGTCTACCTTTCCCATGTTGACATTTTATCCCTGTCAACCATTCTCACGTCGACCTTTTGACCCTGTAGACCAAATGCATGTCAACCTTTTGGGGTAGACCTATTGATTGGCACTGTCACTGTCTCTAATAATCTACACCCAAATAAAGGATTAGCCATATATTGAGTGATAGGCGGAGTTGAAGAAAACGAAGACATTGGGCCTGATTCAGATCTGATCGCCTTCCCGCCTGAGTGAAATCCTGCCCCTGTGCACAGTTGTGAATGGCATTGTAGCCACACGAATAGGGGGAAATCCATTCAATGACTCACCATGGAATGGAATTTCCCACCACCTCCCCTGTGTGCCACGGCCACCCAAGCCTAGACTTATCGGGCGCTGCAATGGCCCTGGGTTGGTCATGGCTGCTGCTGACGTCAGTGGCCCTCCCTACCAAGGGCCTGGAGCCGTCTGCCTTTTTCCACGGCCCTTCCAGAAAAAAACTGATGTGCCGCCCACAAATGACGGCCGCCTGTCAATCTTGTTGTGAATGGTCCGCAATGACAAGCCTTTTCTGGCTGCGAATAGGTTTGAATTGGACCCATAGTTCGGACGGGCTAAATAGAGTTAGGAATAGGAGTGTAGACTGTAAAAGAGGCAGAGCTGCAGAATGTCCTGCATGTACTGGTGGTGAAAGGGCTGTGGTGGCACTTGTGTATGTTCAATGACAATAATATAGTTCAGAGTGAAGAATATGGCCGGGATGTAATGGGGGTCGATTATGGTCCAATTTTGTGAAATGTCTTATTTTTCCGCAAACATGGTACATTTTACAAAGTCGGACAATGTATAGCAAATTAATAGCATCCAATTTTATTAAAATCTGGATGCTTTCGGCTACAAATAACATCTGCTGGTAAAAAGACTGATACAGATGTTTTTCCCATGTTAAAAATACAACTCAGCCGATGTAATGGAAAGCCTGTATTCTGCATTCAATTGTGTCAGTATCTGCATAGAAATGTTATGCTTCAGTGGTTACGAGCCAAAGAGAGTAACATAATTTGCAGATACAGTTGCAATAACATACGGCGGTCATGTCCAAACTGTGGCCCTCCAGCTGTTGTGAAACTATACATCCCAGCATGCCTTGCCATAGTTTTAGCATTCCCTAATAGCAAAACTGTGGCAAGGCATGATGGGACTTGTAGTTTCCCAACAGCTGGAGGGCCATAGTTTGGACATGCCTGACATACGGAATATAGGCATGCTGTATATCATTTTAATCAGCACAAGCTGCTTGTGCATATTTACACAGCGATGCACATAAGATACATTTGGGGGGGGGGTGTGAATCCAATCTTCTCGCTAAACAGCGAGTAGATTGGAATCACCAAGGGGAAGCAGCGGCGGGGAGGGCGGGAATTCGGCAGGGCGGGCTCTCTGGTGCTCGGTAAACTGCGGTCTTCACAGTTTATTTAGTCAACCAGAATTAGGCCCTTGATGGGGAAAAAATTAAAAAACTACATGTACAGAACATTAACTTTTTTGACAGCTCAAATTATAATTAGCATTTTTGTGGTTAGAAATCCTTTTTAAAATGTTTATTTTTTACGAATGTGCTCTGATTTTGTATTTGTAAGTGAATTGCCGCATACAACTCACACAAAAAACACAGCAATTTTTATGTCTGACTTTACAGAGCTGTGAGACTTTCTAACCCGTCTCCCATTACATCCCGGCCTGCAATTGTTATATTATACAACGCATTCCCTTTAAAAATACCATGAGAAGTCAAATCCGATTTGCATTAAGAGCGTGGAATACACAAGCTATTACACTGGCCGAGTTCCAGTAAAAAGTTGGACATTCTAACTTCAGTGGGGTACAGATGTATCCGGCCTCATTGTTGCTGGCGATCCGCCAGCAACACGGCGCCTCTATCTGACTGAGACGCGCGTGCGTCCCCCACGCACGCGCGTCTCAGTATCCGGGCGGCGAGGCGGACGCAATACTGTCCGCCTCCCACTCTGGCCACTGTGGGGGGGTGCGGTCGCCCGGTGTGAGCACCGGGCGACCGCGGGCAGCACCATCGGAAGGGGACGTGCGCGCACCTCGCGCACGCGCGTCCCCTTCCGGCATACAGATGGCGGCGGTGCAGGGGATGGCGATGGCGACGCTATCGCTATCCCCTGCAAAGATGAATTCTGCTACATCTGGTATCTGGAGCAAAACGGACGTTATCGCAATACCGCCATATGTGCATGTTAGGCGAGCCAAAGTCTCAACTATGGCACAGAAATGTCACGCTCAATGCTTTTCTATGAACTGAGTAGTGAATTAGATGCATGTGCCTTTATTTATTAACAATTTATTATACAGCGCACACATATTCCGCAGCGCTGTACAGAGAATATTTGAACATTCACATCAGTCCCTGCCCCAGCGGAGCTTACACTCTATATTCCCTACCACATGTACATACACACACAGACATTCTAGCGTTCATTTGTTGGGAGCCAATTGGCCTTCCAGTATATTTTTGGATTGTGGGAGGAAACTGGAGCACCCAGCGGAAACCCACACAAGTACGGGGAGAATATACAAACTCTGCACAGTTAGGGCCATGGTGGGATTCAAACCCATGACCTCAGCGCTGTGAGGCAGTAATACTAACCATTACACCATCCGTACTGTGCCATTAACATGGCAACGGGATCGCACCAGTCATTACATACAGTAAGTCGCACATGACGATTGGCGTGGCAACGAAGTGTGTGGTTACATCTGTATGCTGTTTCAACAAGTTTTAAATGTGAGTGCTCTGTAGTAATAAAACATTTTAATGACCTAAAAAGTTTTTCTCTTCTATTTTAGATTTTTTACATGAGAGTCACTTCGCTTAAGAGCGGTATGAATTAAAGTGGTTTTGCTAAAGATTTAATATTGTGTAAGTGGAATAATTGGGGATGATGAATGGACACTTACAAGAATGATCCCTTTGTCATGTTTTACACACGGTACACACCTATGTGTAAGTAGAAAAGTGCTGGGACCAATTCAGCGGCAGGTGGCGTTAAGCCTTGAATTAGGCCTGCTGTGTGCTAGTGTATACGTGTTTTCGGAAGCTGTTATTTGTTGGGGATGTTTGGGGTGATTTCCCTAGTACTTTTGCTAGCTGGTATTTCTAGTAATCTGCGCAGGTCCTGTTTCCTTGTATTTAGTAAAAACAAAAGTATAAAAAGCCAGTTTTTACTGGTGAAGTGGAAATTTCAGTCCACTTCACCAGTCCAAAACCCCTTAAGGTGCGTACACACGGGGCGATATATCGCTGAGCGATATATTGCTCGGCGATATATCGATGAGCGACATATTGCTCAGTGTCCCGTTTTCATCAGCGACCAGAGGTGGTCGCAGATGAAAGTAAACCTTTGCCGGGGGGGGGGGCACAAAGGGAATCAGTTGGTCGCAGGAGGGAATCAGCTGGTCGCAGGAGCAAGCTCCTGTGACCAGCGATCATAAGGGGGCTAAAAACGGGAGCGCGTACCCGGTGATTTATCGCCGGTGCACACTCAAATCGATGGCAATATGGTCGCTCAGCGACCATATTGCCAGCGATTTTTGCCCCTGTGTACACAGCTTAAGTTTAATTAGGCACACAGCCTACAGATCAATGGATCTATCTATCTATCTATCTATCTATCTATCTATCTATCTATCTATCTATTATAAATGTAAATAAAAGTCATGTACTGTAGATTTCACCACTTCTCAGCCAGAGAACACACAGATTACAGCTGTCAGGCAGTTACAGATATGTCTCGATAGATCCAGTGATATATGATAGATTTAGCATTAAACGTTCACATACAATGCATTAAACGTTCACATACAATTCCTCCCCCCCCTGTCATACGCTCACTAGGGTTCATTTCATCCCAATCCAATTATCTGCCAGTGTGGGACCCACACACCTCAACGTGGTTGGCCCAACAGGTGGTGGAGCCAGTGGCAGAGGGGGTGTGGTCTTGGGTTGTGACCCCCTGTTTTCATAATTTTTCCCTCCCAGCACTGATAAATACCGTCCACTGCCCTGCTGTAATCAGTACAGTTGGGAGGTATCCCAAACCCGGGGACCTGGCAGAACCCATGAAAACATGCAAACTCCACACAGATACAAGTCTCATCAGAATAGAAGACAAGCACTGTGAGAACGATAACCACCATGACGGACAGACCGACTATACCAGTGATTTTCAAAAAAAATTGAAATTGCCGCACACCAAACAAAATTTTTAAATTGCCAAGGCACACCGTAAGATCCCCACAGGGAAAAACACATTGGACACCATAGGAAAAAAAAAAAAAACTTTTGGCCCCCATAGGTAAAAACAATCACACTGGTTCCTACAGGTAACAAAAATAAAATACATTGGCCTCATATGAAAACAAGAGACCAGTGAATAACACTTGAACTGTTGGTAGCTGTAAACTGGTGTGGACATCTCTAGATCTGGTGGCACATTTGAGAACAGCTCAAGGCACACTAGAGTGCCAGGGCACCACAGTGGTTGAAAAACACTGGACTAGAAAGATAAGGCAGGGTGAGCACAAGCCGCTTCGGACACTAGGAGAGGCCATATTGAATTCCACTCTTGGAATTAAGCATAAGGTGAACGAATATAAATCAGGGTCTTAGTTACAGCATTGTATCCTCAATGTCATACAGTTAGTAAGTGCTACAGACTGTGTCACGGCATGTTCCTCTAATACCCCTTTCACATCAAGATCTTGGGTCGGACATGGGTCCGGCGCTTTCACATTAAACCTGGGTCGCCTATTATACAATGGGTGACCCCGGTTTAACCCTTCTTAAAACCCAGGTCAAATTGTCGGGTTGGTCAATCTGGCTTACACAGGTGTGGTGCTTTCACGCCTCACCTCGACCTGGGTCGGCACGTCCCAAACCTGGCAATAACCCAGGTACCAGGTGTGGTGTGAAAGGGATATTCTAGAAATACACTGTGACTGGGGTCACCTTGTCCCAGTAGATGGACACTCACAATTTCAGTAACATGTGAACCAATTATCTATCTATCTATCTATCTATCTATCTATCTATCTATCTATCTATCTATCCCAACATTTAAATCTATGTGATCGGGACACTTTCACAGCGGAGTCACACGCACACCTGAGAATGGGGCATGACTTCTGTTGAGGGGGCCTTGCTGGGATGCCATGGCCACAATCCAAGCCCCGTTTTCCATCCCTATTCAGTAAAGCAGAGGGGCTGGGGGCATGGCCAGCTGCTTACACTGTGCTGGCCATGCTTCCAGCCCCTCTGCTTTACTGAATAGAGGCTGTGTAAAGATGAGCAGAGCAGCAGCAGACAGAGGGGGCTCCCAACTGCCCCCCACCACCGCGGGAAACTGCCGGCACCGGGTGGGATGTGGGACAGTTACCCAAAAAATAAGACTGTCCCTCGAGTTGGGACCGATGGGAGGTATTATAGATCTCTCTATGTATTTTTCCATGTGGAAGAAAAGAACATGAAGAAAAACATAGAAGTAAAGAAACTTCATATACTGTACTGTAGATGGACACTATCTATCTATCTATCTATCTATCTATCTATCTATCTATCTATCTATCTATCTATCTCTCTCTCTCTCTGTCTGTCTGTCTGTTTATTTATCCATCCTCATAAAGCCATTTATCCAAATGACATATATAAAGTAGTACAATTCTTCACTACATATCTGTAGTATATTTACCTGTTGCCAGCAGCAGTATTGCAAATATCCGCATGGTGCTAAATCCTAATAAGTTCATGGTGCAGTGAGTATTCCAATAGGCACTGGTCTTATGTGTCCCGGGGAGAGGAGAATATGATCTACAGTATGATCTATCAGTAGAAGTATATGTATGAGGCACAGAATGCAGGTACCATGTGACACAGCCGTGACATTACACCTGCTAGTCAAAACTAATGGATTTCTTTTTTGCAAGTGAAATATGCAGGTATAGAGTTAGGGAGTGGCGGCTAAATATAGACTCCTAATGCTTCAAGTAACAACTTTGTAACGGTGAAATGCCTACTCTGTATGTTTAGTACAACCCCGTCCTCTATGGTGGTTTTGTGTGTTGTCGTGCACATCGTTGTGTAGAACCAATGGTGGTATTTACCAATTATTGGGGTTCTACTTGCAGCGTGCCAGTGGTACTGGGGCTCCAAATAATTAGGGGATTTTTCTAAGAGGACGAAGACCCCTTTTACGCAGAGTGGATGGGTGTGGTCACTGGAGAAATTACTTTATTTTGTTTCCACTATGGAGTTTACCATGAGTGATATCCCCATTATCCTGATTATAACTGACACCCACTGACGGTTGTCTTCGCAATGTTGAGGAGCCTGTTTATCCAGTATCATGGTGGTATTTGCGGCAACTCTCATTCTTTATAAAGGGACAGTGGTCTCACAAGGAAGGGGCATGGACACACAATAGTACATTAGGCAGACTAGATGGGCCAAGTGGTTCTTATCTGCCGTCAAATTCTATGTTTCTATGTTTCCACCTCCAATTCATATTACACCACACCACACTGTAGCACAATCTTATTTAGATTACTCCGCATGTATTTCCCCTGAGTTATTATACATTACCTAGTAATGCCCCTTATTCATGTTACAAATCACAGTAGTGCCCCTTATTTACATCACATCACTCAGCAGTTCCCCTTGTTCACGTTACATTACTCAGTACCTTATTCACTTTACACTACACAGTAGTATCCCTTATACATGGTATGCCACACAGTAATGTCCCTTATGCACAATGCCTGCAGTAGTGCCCCTTATACACAATTTTCCTTTACATACATAATACCTACATAATACATACATAATACCGACAACAGTAGTGCTCCTTACACATAATGCCCCAAATTGTAGTGCTCCTTACACAAAATGCCCAAAATAATAGTTCCACTTCACATAATGCCCACAGTAGTGCCCCTTATACACATATCTGCCTTTGTAATGTCAGCAGCTTCCTGCCTGTGTCCTGCCAGCAGCTCAATGCCCTGTGTCCCTCCAGCAGCTTCCCCACCTCAGTGTGTCCCTGCAGTCTGTCTTCAGCATGCACAGAGCCTGCTCCTTTTTGTGGCCCTTCTTCACTTCAGCAGCGGTGATAGCATGACATCACATTCACCGGCTGGAAACCAGGGACCTGAGGAGGGGAAAAACACTGTTCAGCAGATACAGTATATGTGAGTACCAGGAGGGGCGGGACACGGGTGGAGGAGAATCATGGAGCCATCAGGACCTGAGGAAGAGGAGGGTGGCTGCAGTTTTTTACTGACATGTGCCACCTGCATCACCTATTGATGTAGGTGATAGGGCAAACATTTCTGTTGGAATTACTGTGCAGGGCTGTGGTAGAGGTGAATAGTGTGGAACCACACTTAACCCCTGATGCTAGTGTCGCAGGAGGTGTCCCGAGTAAATGGATGTCTCTTGCATGCTTGTGTGATGTGCTTCTGTGTCTGAAGATGCAGCACTGTATCACCTTTTTTCAGGAATGCTACCCAGATTTGCTCACCCCCAAATCTATTAGGCTGTGACTCAACCATACAGAGAGTGGCATGAGAGTGTGGAGAGAGCGGGTACTAATTACCCTAGCTTGTGAGAAGGGCCTGGGTCTGTGTCCCCCCTCCCCTCCTTATGTGTCAGCAAATCAAAGCTGTACTCTTTTTCCCAGCTGTGTGCTGGACTGTGGTTGATTCTGGTAGGCTGCTGCTTCCAAGTGCAGCATTTTCCTCTGCTTGCAGGGGGTTCGGGGTTAGTGATTGCACAATGTCCCCCCCAGTAGCAAATGTAGGATTTCTAGAGGGGAGTTTCCAAATACAGTACACACATTTTTTTATCGGAACACTGGAGCAAAATCAGGGGTCTTAGAAGTACCTAATAACATCACTGGACATTAATGTACAAACTGGTTTTTTTATACACTGGATACTGTATGATACTGTATGAAATTGTATGAAATTATACAGTATTAATCAGTGGCTTAACTGCAGCCCGCGGCGACCGCGGGCGCCGGGGGCTGCAGTGCTATAGTTACACCCCGCCGCAATCCCCCGCAGTCTTTACCTGTCTTCAGTACGCGCTGGTCCCTGCTCCCTTCTTATGCTATGAGGACCACCACAAAATGTCCGCCCTTATTTAGCAGACAGTTCTCTGAGACTGTCTGCTGTATGGGGGCGGACATTTTGTGGTGGTCCTCATAGCAGAAGAAGGGAGCCGGGACCAGCGCGTACTGAACGTAGGTAAGACTGCGGGGGATGGGGGGGTTTGCATGGGCGGCGGGGCGGGGGGTTGGTGCGGTTGGGCGGGTGGGTGGGCGCCCTCCCCCCCCCCCCCCCGCCGTTAAAGGGAGGGCGCCCACCCACCCGCCCAACCGCACCAACCCCCCGCCCCGCCTAGTTACGCCACTGGTATTAATATTTAACACTATATATGTCTACACTATAGTGTAGCTGTATCAAACTTTTAAATATACATAAGTGGTCAGGAAAAAGTTAAACATACCACATACCATAATGAATAAATACACAATCAGTACAGTATTTTCAAATCACACATTCTCCCACCTCATGGTAAGGCTCCTGTCTCTTCTTCCTGGTAGCTACTCTCTTGTCAAATGCACTGACTGATCTCTCAGATCCAAACACATGCAGCAATCTTGTTAGAATAAGCTGCTACCGCTGGGCATGTGCAGCAGCTCCGCTCTGTCCCATACATTGCATGATGTGGCGCCAGCTCTAGTAATCGTATTATATTCCATTGCTATTGTCCTAATTTCAACAACTTGCCAAGAGGAGGGGGGTTTTTGGGCAACCAGACCCCCCCCCCCCTGCATTTGCCTATTCCCCCCCCCCCCCCTTAAGGTGGGTGCCTTGCTGCGGAACACATATGTCTGTTTTTGCCAAATATGTGACAAACATATGACATGTATTCCTGTGATACGGCTTTATTTGATAAATAATTCCCTTATTGCGTATTTGCTTTGGCACCACAAGTCCTAATGGCCATGATTCAGAGGTGAATTCTAACATGAAATTATACTATTGCTGCAGTTGATGGGATGTCTATTGACACTTCCCTTGGTTAGAGCTGTAGGGGGGATTTCATGTTGGCTTGGTAAGCAGCGAATATCACTGTTTACCGAGCACCGAAATGTATCCCCACTGAACACCTGCCCCTCCCGCGCCCAAATCCCCTCGGATCAGAGACAAATTTGGCTCCTTTCGATCATTAGTGAATTTGGCCTGTAATTCGTTGAGGTGTGCACTGTGGCGCACCATCTAGCGGCCACCATCAGACTCTGAGCAATCCTATTGTTGCACAGATTGTCCAATGGTATTAGGCTGCAGGTTTAGGATGAACGGCTTTGGGGGGGAGGGGCAGCTTAGCAGAGTGGCAGGGCATAGACGCTGTGTGTATGCGCACTTCATATATTCATGGCAGACAAAGGGACTAGGGGCATGGCCCCCAGCTCACAGGGCACAGTAGTTCACAGAGGGCTGTTCCCCATTGTGATGAAAGCTGGAGGCGTGAATTCATTCCCATAAACCACTTCCCTTTTAATGAGGCCACACCCTTTTCTGGGTCAGGCTGCACCATACAGAAATCTCTACCATGAAAGACAAATTGTTGGGAGGCATGATGCAATAACAAAATAATGGAGTATGATGCTCAAAATAGAAGGCAAACATATGCTGCAAATTCATCTCCCGTTGTTGGTTAGTTATTGAGTATACTGCTCCAAAGGTGGTTTAAGAGAGGAGGTACAGGCTCTACTCCGGCGGTGCAATAAGTCTACTGCACATGCACAGTTCTCCAGGAACATGGCCCCCGCACCTTGTTCTATCTCTACTGCACGTGCAGGAATCCCCAAGAAAATGGCCGATTTCTCCTTAGCATCACAAGATAATTCAATATGGGCAGAAGTGTATGATTAGCACTATTATGTGTGACAGAATTATGTAGGATAATCCTATTAAGTGTGTCATGGATTTAAAATACACAAAATTATCACCTAATTACTATATCTTACATATGGGAATGGAGCTTCAAGAATGACATACTGTAATACCTACTTTAGATGTGTAAGCAGCGGATAATAATAATATAAATAGTAATACTGACACTACAAGGAATACATATACTTCTATTGATTTGTATGAAAGATTGAGAAAATGAGATTTGTAAATGTTTTTTTTTTCTCAACAGCTGATTGATTCTCTATCCTTGTGGACATCTACAGTATTTGGAATAATAACCTGTGGTGAGCAAAACGAGCACGCAAGGGTACACATTGTACTGATGGTGGACATCATGATTGTGCCCAAAACACCCCCAAAAATGTTGAGAGCTCTTGTTCACTGAGGCTGTTTCCTTAAAGTTCTCTTGGGCTTCATGAACTCCTATCTTAAAAAAAGGTCTTCTGTGGGCCGAAAAGTTGAAGTTGGACATGTATTGGAGATTTTAATTATTAAATCTACGTTTGACTACTAGCTCTGGTGAGTGCCCTTTCTTCTATCAATACATAACTATGGATTTACACTCCATATTTTTCTTGTGGAAGATGTGAGTGCAGACTACTCCCAATATAAATGCAACGGCAGGAGTACATTCTCACTGTTATATTTCAAACAGCCTGGTGAGTGCCGCTACCTTGTGATGGCCTCTGTAAGAGAGAGAAAGAGATGTAGTGTAACTTGCTGCCAACAGATAGCAGTGTTTTGGTGACACACAGACACTAGACATACAGATGGAGCGCCTGTCAGCCAGCCTGTGCAATAACCAGATCCTCTGAGCTGACGCAGGCTGGTGGACAGGAGCCCCATCTTATGGGGACGTGGGAGCACCACAGTCAGCACGGAGGCGGGGAGCAGATTCCCTGCCCGTCTCTGCTTCAGAAAGACGGGCCGGATTAGTGGGGGGTGCGGGGGCTGCATGCGGTAATGGAGGAGCAGCGGGGAGCCGGTGGAGGGCTCAGACGGGCTCCGACAGAACGGGGGATGCAAGCGTCTCATGCGTGCACGCCCCCTTCTGTCGGATGGCAAACGGCGCCGATTGGCGAATCTATCACCAGGAGCAGTTTTAATGAGAGCTGCTTCATCTGTATATACAGTAGATGATATTTATTAAATTGATTAGACGTCATATACGTCTTCTCTTCCCTGCAGCATATAGGGAGACTCTGAAATGTGAGATAAAGAAATTATTGATCGCTAAAAATAAACCAACTAAGAAGTCGCCAATACGCTTTGTAGGTACCTTTTGCAAATAATGGACCGAGATCCAGAGTATATTGAACAAGCTCTGGAATGTGCTACACACTGATGAAGACCTACCAGAGATTCTGGACCCAAGAGCTGCTGTCAGCTGGCGGAGATATAAAATCCTTAAGGACCTCTTATGGGGCCTACACATGGGGAGATGCTGAAGCGTTCTGAGCAATGCTAGATTACTCAGAATGCTTCAACATGATCACTCAGCCACAGCGATGCGTCAGGGCCAGTGTTCTTCAGTGAAACACCGGCCGATGAAGAGATTGTTATCCAGCATGCTGGATATTAATCGCCAGATGGAGAGATGTAGAGGCATTTTCTAAGTGATCTAGAAATTGCCCCATGTGTAGGCCTCATCAATAAGAAGTCATCTAAATACCATAAAAATTTTTTTTTTTACCGAACATGGGGCTCTAAATCATGCAAGTGATACAAAGCTATCAATACATGGTTGCCATGGAGACATATGTATGGTGTCACAAGATCAATAAATAGTTACATAGATTGCAATACTACAATGTAGTTAACAATTTGGAGTGCCCCTGTGGCAAGAACTACATAGGCAAGACCACTAGACTGAAGAAAAGGATTGTTGAACAGTTGGCCAGTATCCGCAACTCAAGGCTCGATAGAGCCCAAGGTATGGAGAAAATGGAAAGTTTCATTTGAGGTGGGGACCCGTGGCCAGTGGCGTAGCTACGTTTTGGGCGCCCCCCCCCCCCCGCCGTTAGGGGGGGGGGCCCCCGTCGCCGCCCCGCCAAGCACCCCTACCCTGCCGCCCATGCAAACCCCCCCTCAATCCCCCACAGCCTTACCTATCGCGCTGGTCCCGGCGGCTCCATTCTTCTGCTGAGGACCACCAGAAAATGGCCGCCTCCATACGGCAGACAGTTTCAGAGAACTGTCTGCTATATGGGGGCGGCCATTTTGTGGTGGTCCTCAGCAGAAGAACGGAGCCGCCGGGACCAGCGCGATAGGTAAGTCTGCGGGGGATTGAGGGGGGGGTTTAACTATAGCACCGCAGCCCCCGGCGCCCCCACATGCACAGCGCCCCCCCCCCCCCCCCGCGGTGGCGGGGGCTGTAGTGCTATAGTTACGCCGCTGCCCGTGGCGGTTTTTACCTATGAGCTGTAGGGCTGCAGCTCCCCCCCCCCCCAGGTAAAATCTGCCACTGTTCTCTGCCTAAGTGAAGCCAGATGCAGTCTATGAGACTGCTCTGGCCTCACTGTGACTGGCAATGACTTAATGACTTCCTATTGGAAGTCCGACCTGCCAGTCAGTCCCATTGGGAGATGGCTCCCTATGCACAGCTGCGGGGCGGCCCCAAATACGGGTTCTGCGCATGCGCAGTACTGCGGACTATACTGCGCATGCGCCGGGCAGACTGCAAAAGCAGCCTATAGAGGCTGGGGCCAGAGCATGAGACTGGCGACCGGGATCCATTTGTGGCAGCAGCAGCGAGAAGCACAACAGCGGCAGCAGCAGAGACGGCAGTGGAGGAAGGGAGAAACCCACATCGTGGCAGCCCCCTCCACCACAAAGGTAAGAGCCGCCGTTGTGTGGGTATTATGATCATTTACTTCCCCAGATGGAATCCAGATCAATTTTTCTTATGAAAAAATTTCGTCTTTTGGTTTGAATGAGGAGAACAATTACTCCCTTTTCCTTTAGGAACTATAGAAATTAAGTAACGGGCCAATTTTGTACCCATCCCCGATATTTAGGGTTTGCGCATGCACAAATATGGCGAGTTTCACATTCGTCACCTGACATCAGCGCCCGCCACGAATTTGGCCATTTCAGGCCAGATGAAATTTAGTCCAAACAGACTTTTATCTGTAACGGGGGGGAAGAAACGACCTTTATTTAATCTGTTGTAAAAATATATATATATATATTATTCTATTTTATTGTTTTATTTTATTTTACTTACTTACTAAAAATCGGTTTTCTTTCATCATTGTTTAATTTCCTCTAATTAAGGTTGATCATCAGAAAACAAAAGGAGAGATTGTGAAGAGGTTCTTCAGGGAATCGCTCGATGAGATCTGTCCTTACATTAATGAAATGGAATTGTTTTCGAATTTCAACAACAATAATAATAATAATAATAATAATAATAATAATAATAATGGTATTATGTGTATTTTACTCAAATATTTAACGTCAATGGGTTAGATTATTCCTAGTAGAATTATGCTGCTTTCCCACTGCAGACCTGTTTTAAGTACTGGTATTTTTAATTGGTATTTAAAACGGTATTAGCATTCCCACTGCAGCAGATTACCGTTTTAAATACCGTTTAAGTACCATTCCCATTGCAGGTAAAACGTTTTTAATCCCCTTGTGTCCCCTTGTACCTGTCCTGCCCCCCCTCCCCCCTTACCTGCCAGCTGGTACCCTCGCTCCCCCCCTCCCTGGTACCCCCCCCTGCCCTGGTACCTTGCTCCCCCGTACCCCCCTCCCCCCTGCCATGGTACCTTGCTCCCCCGTACCCCCCTCCCCCTGCCCTGGTACCTTGCTTCCCCGTACCCTCCTCCCCCCCTGCCCTGGTACCTTGCTCCCCCCTCCCCCCCTGCCCTGGTACCTTGCTCCAAGGCAGTGCAGTAGGCAGCAAGTCGGCAGGTCCCCCACTGATGCAGACAGCAGGTCCATGCTCAGGAGGAGGAAGGTCCCTGCCATGAATGGGAAATAGCGGAGCCGCTCATTTAATACGCGCATATTTAATTAGTGGCTTATAAGATATGCACATATTTAATGAGCGGCTCCGCTATTTCCCATTTGCGGCAGGGACCCCCGCCGATGAAATGACAATCTCCTAATGGACCTTCCTCTGCTTCCTCCTCCCACACTACTTCCCCCTCCTCCAGGACAGGTACCAGGGGAGGGGGAAGTAGTGTGGGATGTTAAATACCATTTAAGAGGCATTCCCACTGCCTCAAAAACGGTATTTTACCGTGTAGGACTCTACTTTTGAAACGGGTTTAAATACCGGTTAACTTTAACCGGTATTTGAACTCTGGCGCTTTCCCACTGCAGCCTTAAACGGTAAATTGCGCTGAAAAATCAGCAATTTACAGTTTTAGACCTGCAATGGGAAAGTGGCATTACTAATGCTCCTAACAACAGAGTATAATGATATTAATGACAAACAATTATTGTAAATTAAATAGTAGTCGTTTCATACACACACATATATATATATATATATATATATATATATATATATATATATATATATATATATATATAGTCGCAATACGGTCCGGCACTCCCTCTTAGGGGTTAATTGCCCCGGTGCCTGTCTCAGTAGACAGTGTAGGAGAAGAAAAAAGACTGGCACTCGTAGGTCTTTTTAAAGTCTGTATTCAATAAACAGTGGAACAAACCACAGAATACAGACTTTAAAAAGACCTACGAGTGCCAGTCTTTTTTCTTCTCCTATATATATATATATATATATATATATATATATATATATATATATATATATATATATATATATATATATATATATATATATATATATACATATATGTCATGTAAGACAGCACTCAATTTTGAAAATAAAAGAACTCACATTTTGTGGTGCACAGTCCTGTAATGTAAAGATACAGAAGCACTCACCCTCCTTGCAGAAGGTTTTGTGAAGAAGCGGCACACACTTGTAGAAGTCCAATGTAGATTTATTTAAGGCATGAGATGGTATACAGACACGGCCCAACAGTCGTTTCAACTGATATTCAGTCTTCCTCAGGGGCCCTGAGAAAGACTGTTAATATCAGTTGAAACGGCTGTTGGGCGGTGTCTGTATACCATCTCATGCCTTAAATAAATCTACATTGGACTTCTACAAGTGTGTGCCGGTTCTTCCCAAAACCTTCTGCAAGGAGGGTGAGTGCTTCTATATATATATATATATATATATATATATATATATATATATATATATATATATATATATATATATATATATTTGGAAAGGGTCCGCACTCAGGGTCAATTGTTGTCATAGGGGGTGCTCCAACAGATGAATGAACATCAAAGGAATATAGAGGTATATGAAATGGGTCTTAAATTCAGCAAATCAGTTTTATTGATGAAAAGATAATACATCCGACGTGACGTTTCGATCTGGTATAGATCGTCATCAGGAAGATAAACAACAAAGGTAACTGGTATCATGTCCAACAACAGGCAACCTGGTATCCATCCATGAAGGAGATACAACTGTATAGCCTCACCGGGCCAGTTTAAATACCCTTAGACCGGAAGTGATCTCATCACTTCCTGGTGCAACATCATTATTGGTACAATAACGTATATAAACGTATAAACAAGGAACAGGATGGTCTGCTCTTATTAGTTCTATATTATATAGGCGGCAGTTTAAACCAACATAAAAACGAAAAGAAAAATAACAGCATTCGCGCTGTTTGGCGCTAATGTAACCAGTCCCGCCAGACCGGAAGTAGAACTTGCGTTCCACCGGTCTAGGCAGCGGAAGACTTCCGCGTTTCAGGACTGCCTGAGAACAAGTCACGCCAGACCGGAAGTGGAACTTGCGTTCCACCGGTCAAGGCGAGGGGAGACTTCCGCGTTCCATCACTGTCTGGACACGCAGTGAACAGCGGTGAATACACCGGATGCACCACTTGCGTTCCAGCAAGCCTGTCAGTAGCGGCGTCATGCGTCTCACCAGCTACTGTATATTAAGATTACACAACTATGGCACTATACCGTGGGGGAAACAATCGGCTGAGTATAGGGGATAGAACAAATGGAAACATAGAGCATATAGGATGATGTATGGGTATTATAAACCAGCCCGGATGGCCTCACTAAAACTGGCACATTATAGCAAAAATATATAAACGTGCCCAAGTATATCACCACTTACTGACATATAAAGCAAAACACCAATATATAAGAAGAAATATATACAAGAAAATATATTGCACACAATATCTAGATTGAAGAAAGACATATAAATGTCAAAAGAATATATATATACAGTGTACATTTTTATGATTTTATAATATTTAGAATTTTTATAATTTTAATCAAGGTACCCCAATGGGGCCATAAGCAATTGGCACCACGGTATTGGATACCACATAGACGTAGTATTATTATCAGGACTACGTGGGAAACGTACCGCAATTACACACAAAACTGCATATATATATACACATACACAAAATGAATATAAAGATGAAAAAATAAATATGAAAAAATAATAATAAATAAATAAAATAAATAAAAGGAATGACCTGGAGACACCAAATCCAACTTCAAAAAGCAAAAAAATCCGAACCAAGGCAACTAGAAAAATAACCATAAAAAAGAAAAAACAGGAGAAGGGTATCGGGAGTTCTTATCTCAAGAAGATGGACAATGGGTTCGCCTCATTTAGGCCTTTGGGGGCAAGGGTGCCCAGCTCGAAAATCCACTTAGCTTCTCTTTTTCTGAGCATAGTGTCCCTATCGTTTCCATTTGTTCTATCCCCTATACTCAGCCGATTGTTTCCCCCACGGTATAGTGCCATAGTTGTGTAATCTTAATATACAGTAGCTGGTGAGACGCATGACGCCGCTACTGACAGGCTTGCTGGAACGCAAGTGGAGCATCCGGTGTATTCACCGCTGTTCACTGCGTGTCCAGACAGTGATGGAACGCGGAAGTCTCCCCTCGCCTTGACCGGTGGAACGCAAGTTCCACTTCCGGTCTGGCGTGACTTGTTCTCAGGCAGTCCTGAAACGCGGAAGTCTTCCGCTGCCTAGACCGGTGGAACGCAAGTTCTACTTCCGGTCTGGCGGGACTGGTCACATAAGCGCCAAACAGCGCGAATGCTGTTATTTTTCTTTTCGTCTTTATGTTGGTTCAAACTGCCGCCTATATAATATAGAACTAGTAGAGCAGACCATCCTGTTCCTTGTTTATACGTTTATATACGTTATTGTACCACTGATGATGTTGCACCAGGAAGTGATGAGATCACTTCCGGTCTAAGGGTATTTAAACTGGCCCGGTGAGGCTATACAGTTGTATCTCCTTCATGGATGGATACCAGGTTGCCTGTTGTTGGACATGATACCAGTTACCTTTGTTGTTTATCTTCCTGATGACGATCTATACCAGATCGAAACGTCACGTCACGTCGGATGTATTATCTTTTCATCAATAAAACTGATTTGCTGAATTTAAGACCTTGGTGAGTGCCCATTTCATATACCTATATATATATATATATATATATATATATATATATATATATATATATATATATATATATATATATCAAAAAGAATGAGAAAAGCGCACAATGAGCAAAAGTATAACAGTTCCTTTACTGGATGTATAGGCTCACATACATGAAGGTTTAAAATTAACAGCTTGCCAGCATAGGGAAGATCACAGCATGCGGTATCACAGCTACACGGTCAAACAAACGTCCAGCGCCCGATCACCGTCTTCTGCAAACAGCCGCCGCTTGTTCTCCCTCACAGTTGGACGTCACTCTGTCCTCTCCGTAAGCCACGCCCAACGCGTTTCGTCTATGGACTTCGTCAGGGGGGTGTGTCCATTCTGGTACTGACTGATCTTATATAGCAGCTCTAGCTCAGCACTCACAGATGTACATAATTATCTACTCAGGCAGAATGCTAGTACTTCTCAGTATGCAGGCATTTACTTCATTAATATCAGCTGTTTACAAAGCACAAACCACACTTTACAACAATCACAATATACAAGTGCATAAAAAACACATAATAATAAAAGATACATTCTACATATAACACTTTTATTCACATAATTTATATAAACATTCCAAATAACACTAATCCTAAAATCCAGCATATTTAACAAATAAAATTATATATCATATAAAAATTACTTAATGAGAGAGACGTAAAAAGAGAGAAAAAGAGAGATTGGAAAATATGATTAGTAACATACATATATATATATAATGGTAGGTAGAACCGCACACTGGTCAATCACAGGACAACAAGGAGGTGCTCCACTTTAGAGGAATCGGTATCCCAAATATAGCATTCTTGTTTGAAGCAGGCACTCGCCAAAAGGCATCAGAGCAAGTTGAATGAAAGATTTAATTCATCAATGACTTGCATGATGATAAATTAAATCTTTCATTCAACTTGCTCTGATGCCTTTTGGTGAGTGCATATATATATATATATATATATATATATATATATATATATATATACTGTATATATATATATAGAAGGGTATAGAGTAGGCGGCACTCTCGGATTTCGTGATCAAACAAAATATCCTTTATTGGTCCGACATGTTTCGGGCGTCTGCCCGTCCTCAGGGATCAATATCAATTCACACTGTGATACATTTTATACACACACATCAAAGAACCCGCCCCCAACACCTTTACATTACCTGGCATCCGTCTCACCTGTGATTTCCCGCGCGGGCTCCGTCTCCCGGCGTCCTTCCCCACGTCGCCTTGGCCATGACGTCATCGGGGTGTCCGCCTCTCAGCGTCCACTACCTTTCCCGTCATGCGGCGTTGTTCCCCGCTGGTTAGGACTTCCGGGATCCAAGCCTCGCTCTGGTGCTCACTGTGTGCGGTTGCCTAGGCAACTGTGCTATCTAAAAATCACAAAAATCCATATTAGAAAATTCATATTAAAAAGTGCAACTTTAAGAGGCCTTTTACTTGGCCATATTAAGAGGCTACTAGGAGCCATAAAAACGTGAACATACATAGAAAAATATAAAAATACGATACATTGCAATCATATTACAATACATTGTATGTGATTAGACGCTGGATAAGCTATAATGCATGTAGTATATTTCACAGTTCGTTATTATTAAATCTTATACTATTATTTTTAAATTATTATACTGTTATTAATATCATGCATTAATTTACATCCATCATTTTTTATTCCTGTCAGTTACAGCTTCCTATGGGTATTTTTATGGCTCATGCTATTTTATCATACATGTTAACCTGGAAAAAATTTTTAGATGAAATTTTGCATCCCATGTTGTTCATTAAGGCCTCTCGGAGCCAAAGTGTCCAGAGTATATATCCATCTGGCTTCTGCTTGCAACAGTAATCTACCCCTATTACCCCCTCTGATGTTTTGGGGTATGTGATCGATGATTTTAGATCTCATGCTGGCAATGCTATGTTTTTTCTGTATGCAATGCCTCGCCACTGGTTGATCGCTGGTTCCTGTATTTAATGCATGCCTAATGGAGGAGCGATGATTGGCCATGCGTTCTTTAAATTGACATTCTGTCTTGCCCACGTAGTACAATCCACATGGACAAGACAGAATGTATACCACATATTTTGTTGAACATGTTACAGAATGCTTTATAGGGATTTTTCGCCCCGTATGTGGATGGCTTACAAAGTCACCCGTCATCATGGAGCTGCAGGTGGTACAGCCCATGCATTTATGACAGCCTTTGGGGCGTGACATAAAATGCACTGGAGCCACTGTTTTGGTTAATTTAGTGATATCAGTTTTAACCAACATGTCTGCCAAATTACGCCCCCTCCTATAGGCTGGCATAATTTTTTTGTTCTTCAAACTTTTCAAATCAGCGTCTGTTGACACAATAGGCCACAGTGATTTAACTAGTTTAGTAGTGCTTTCACTGTTGGCTGCATATTGTGTCACCCATGGTATTTTATCTTCTAATGAGCTGTTTTTAGATTTTGGTGTTAACAGATCTGCTCTAGATTGATTAATTACCTTCTTTTTTATGGCAAGTAACTCTTCTCTACTGTATCCCCTTTCTTCAAATTTCAATTGCATGAGGTCCAGGTCTTTCCTTGCCTGTTCCTCATTACTGGTGATCCTTCTCACTCTAAGCATTTGAGAATATGGGAGACCATGTCGCAAGGCCCTGGGATGACAACTTTCTTGTCTCAACAGGGTATTGCGATCTGTCTCTTTTACAAAAATAGATGTTACAATTTGGTTATTCTCAATCTTGATTTTTACATCCAGAAAATTTGCTTCTTTACTGCTCATATTGTATGTTAATTTGGCAGGACTAGGACTTGCATTATGTGTTTCTAGTATAGTTTTAAGCTCTTGTTCACTACCTGTCCAAAAGATGAGCAAATCATCTATGTAGCGAAGGTATAATAATACCTTCGCCACATGTGGTGCTTGAAAAATCAGATTTTGATCCATTGTATTCATATACGCATTGGCGTAGGATGGGGCCACATTGGACCCCATCGCTACACCAAGGCACTGACGGTACATTTTACCATTAAAATAAAAATAGTTTCTGTGTAATACAAGTGACATGAGTTCAAGAAAAAAAGAGCATTCTGGTCCCTTATATGCTACATTATCTCTGATGAGGGATTCCACCGCATGCATCCCCTCCTCATGTGGAACGCATGTGTACAATCCCACAACATCTGCACTACACATTATTACATCATTGGGTACATTTCCCATATCTTTTAACTTAGTCAACAGCATGTTGGTATCCTTCAAATATGACTGTATTGACTGTATACATGGATTCAGATATGCATCTAAATACGTTGATACCACCTGGAACAGAGACCCCCTGGCAGAGATGATAGGTCTGCCAGGGGGTTTCTCCAGGCGTTTGTGTACCTTAGGCAATGTGTAGTACAATGGTATGACAGGAAAGTCTGTAGTCAGAGCTTTGCCGAGCTCTTCAGATATTACACCATTATTAACAGCTCTCATAATTACCATATCCAGCTCTTTCTTATAGGCGGTAGTTGGGTCTGTTAGCAAATGTTCATAAATTTCCATATCATTGAGCTGCCTGTAGCATTCAGCTGTGTAGTCCGAAAGGTCCTGTACCACAACTGATCCCCCCTTATCCGCTCTGCGGATTATTACATCTGTTCTTTTCTGTAGATTTTGTAGAGCGGTACGTTCTTCTTTAGATAAGTTGTTAAGCCTCCTGATGTTCTTGGCATCTTCTTCTTCCACAGATTCCAGCATCCGGGAAAAGGTCTTTATTGAGGGGTTCACATTTGGTAGATCAAACTTTGACCTTGGTTGTAATCTCATTACTTGGGTAGGTATGTCCTTTTTATTTGTTTCCTGTACAGGTTTACCGTGGAAATGTTCCTTCAAGCGAAGGGATCTGCCAAATTTGTAACTATCCACTTTCCATTTAAACTTATCCATATTGTGACTTGGAATAAACGATAATCCTTTTGAGAGGATGGAGGTCTCATATTCTTCAAGCGGGATTTTGGACAAGTTGAACACCAGATTATGTATTATTTGCGGCCCCTTTTCTGGCTTCCTTTGCCTTTCGGTTTGTCCGCCTCGCCGCGTCCGCCTCCTCTGCCTCTTATTGGTTTTAGACCCGTCCGGGTCGTCACACCTAAAGGGAGGGCCTTTTTAGATGTTGTCGCCTGTTGGCCATCTGTGTCACTTGCCGAGGTACTTGTGGCATCATGGTCGACATGTCTATACCTCTGTCGCCTCTGTTTATTGTATGGAAATGAGGTTCCCTGGGGTCCAGTAGTACTAAGCCACTGGTACACCCGGTTTTGCTCATAGTCTAATGACACCTTTTTGCGTTTCTCCCTTTTAAATCCTACTATATACCCTTCTGTATATCCAAAGCTGACAAAGCACGATTGGAAGGCACCGGGTATAGAACAAGCACATTCGACAGTGGAGTGCCGGGCATCAAAAACCTACATAAAAGGTACGGAGGACGGGGTAACCCCCACAAGCCATCTTACCTGCCAGGGCACCCCAAAGAATTTATTATTCACACTCAAGGGGAGAACACTGCGTCTCACTGGCTAAGCAACCCCATCAGCCTGCCAGTTTACAGCTAAGGGAGCAACATAATTGCACAGCGTTGCAGAAATGGAAGCCCAAATCCCGGGTGTCAACTTTTCACAAGTCGACACAGGGGATCATTTTAGCTACTCGGACAGCGATGCAGATACCATTTTACAAGCTGCAGTAGCACAAGCACAAGTACAAGCGTCAGGCATAGAAGCTGACGATATTTACAAGGACTGGTATGCCCTTAAGAAGAGGGAAGTCGACTACATGTTGCACACGTCGACCCTGGCCGACTATTATAAAGACAAGCAAATTCCAAGAGGCTTCAGGGTGAGGAACGTGCCCACTATTGGCAGACAAAATATTGCATTCTGCAAGAAGTGGGTAAGCATACTCAATAAATGCTCCATGGACTTACTGCTGCTTGTAGTGGATGAGTCCACAAAAGAGTTGATATCAGTAAGGAGCAAAATTCAAGTATTTGAGCAAACACATGCAGCCACCCTCACAGGTGAAGAAAGCGTGGATTGGAACCAGAAATTGAAAAAACAGATTGATCAATACCAAAAAGAACTTTCCAGATTTAAAAGGGAGAAACGCAAAAAGGTGTCATTAGACTATGAGCAAAACCGGGTGTACCAGTGGCTTAGTACTACTGGACCCCAGGGAACCTCATTTCCATACAATAAACAGAGGCGACAGAGGTATAGACATGTCGACCATGATGCCACAAGTACCTCGGCAAGTGACACAGATGGCCAACAGGCGACAACATCTAAAAAGGCCCTCCCTTTAGGTGTGACGACCCGGACGGGTCTAAAACCAATAAGAGGCAGAGGAGGCGGACGCGGCGAGGCGGACAAACCGAAAGGCAAAGGAAGCCAGAAAAGGGGCCGCAAATAATACATAATCTGGTGTTCAACTTGTCCAAAATCCCGCTTGAAGAATATGAGACCTCCATCCTCTCAAAAGGATTATCGTTTATTCCAAGTCACAATATGGATAAGTTTAAATGGAAAGTGGATAGTTACAAATTTGGCAGATCCCTTCGCTTGAAGGAACATTTCCACGGTAAACCTGTACAGGAAACAAATAAAAAGGACATACCTACCCAAGTAATGAGATTACAACCAAGGTCAAAGTTTGATCCACCAAATGTGAACCCCTCAATAAAGACCTTTTCCCGGATGCTGGAATCTGTGGAAGAAGAAGATGCCAAGAACATCAGGAGGCTTAACAACTTATCTAAAGAAGAACGTACCGCTCTACAAAATCTACAGAAAAGAACAGATGTAATAATCCGCAGAGCGGATAAGGGGGGATCAGTTGTGGTACAGGACCTTTCGGACTACACAGCTGAATGCTACAGGCAGCTCAATGATATGGAAATTTATGAACATTTGCTAACAGACCCAACTACCGCCTATAAGAAAGAGCTGGATATGGTAATTATGAGAGCTGTTAATAATGGTGTAATATCTGAAGAGCTCGGCAAAGCTCTGACTACAGACTTTCCTGTCATACCATTGTACTACACATTGCCTAAGGTACACAAACGCCTGGAGAAACCCCCTGGCAGACCTATCATCTCTGCCAGGGGGTCTCTGTTCCAGGTGGTATCAACGTATTTAGATGCATATCTGAATCCATGTATACAGTCAATACAGTCATATTTGAAGGATACCAACATGCTGTTGACTAAGTTAAAAGATATGGGAAATGTACCCAATAATGTAATAATGTGTAGTGCAGATGTTGTGGGATTGTACACATGCATTCCACATGAGGAGGGGATGCATGCGGTGGAATTCCTCATCAGAGATAATGTAGCATATAAGGGACCAGAATGCTCTTTTTTCCTCGAACTCATGTCACTTGTATTACACAGAAACTATTTTTATTTTAATGGTAAAATGTACCGTCAGCGCCTTGGTGTAGCGATGGGGTCCAATGTGGCCCCATCCTACGCCAATGCGTATATGAATACAATGGATCAAAATCTGATTTTTCAAGCACCACATGTGGCGAAGGTATTATTATACCTTCGCTACATAGATGATTTGCTCATCTTTTGGACAGGTAGTGAACAAGAGCTTAAAACTATACTAGAAACACATAATGCAAGTCCTAGTCCTGCCAAATTAACATACAATATGAGCAGTAAAGAAGCAAATTTTCTGGATGTAAAAATCAAGATTGAGAATAACCAAATTGTAACATCTATTTTTGTAAAAGAGACAGATCGCAATACCCTGTTGAGACAAGAAAGTTGTCATCCCAGGGCCTTGCGACATGGTCTCCCATATTCTCAAATGCTTAGAGTGAGAAGGATCACCAGTAATGAGGAACAGGCAAGGAAGGACCTGGACCTGATGCAATTGAAATTTGAAGAAAGGGGATACAGTAGAGAAGAGTTACTTGCCATAAAAAAGAAGGTAATTAATCAATCTAGAGCAGATCTGTTAACACCAAAATCTAAAAACAGCTCATTAGAAGATAAAATACCATGGGTGACACAATATGCAGCCAACAGTGAAAGCACTACTAAACTAGTTAAATCACTGTGGCCTATTGTGTCAACAGACGCTGATTTGAAAAGTTTGAAGAACAAAAAAATTATGCCAGCCTATAGGAGGGGGCATAATTTGGCGGACATGTTGGTTAAAACTGATATCACTAAATTAACCAAAACAGTGGCTCCAGTGCATTTTATGTCACGCCCCAAAGGCTGTCATAAATGCATGGGCTGTACCACCTGCAGCTCCATGATGACGGGTGACTTTGTAAGCCATCCACATACGGGGCGAAAAATCCCTATAAAGCATTCTGTAACATGTTCAACAAAATATGTGGTATACATTCTGTCTTGTCCATGTGGATTGTACTACGTGGGCAAGACAGAATGTCAATTTAAAGAACGCATGGCCAATCATCGCTCCTCCATTAGGCATGCATTAAATACAGGAACCAGCGATCAACCAGTGGCGAGGCATTGCATACAGAAAAAACATAGCATTGCCAGCATGAGATCTAAAATCATCGATCACATACCCCAAAACATCAGAGGGGGTAATAGGGGTAGATTACTGTTGCAAGCAGAAGCCAGATGGATATATACTCTGGACACTTTGGCTCCGAGAGGCCTTAATGAACAACATGGGATGCAAAATTTCATCTAAAATTTTTTTCCAGGTTAACATGTATGATAAAATAGCATGAGCCATAAAAATACCCATAGGAAGCTGTAACTGACAGGAATAAAAAATGATGGATGTAAATTAATGCATGATATTAATAACAGTATAATAATTTAAAAATAATAGTATAAGATTTAATAATAACGAACTGTGAAAAATACTACATGCATTATAGCTTATCCAGCGTCTAATCACATACAATGTATTGTAATATGATTGCAATGTATCGTATTTTTATATTTTTCTATGTATGTTCACGTTTTTATGGCTCCTAGTAGCCTCTTAATATGCCCAAGTAAAAGGCCTCTTAAAGTTGCACTTTTTAATATGAATTTTCTAATATGGATTTTTGTGATTTTTAGATAGCACAGTTGCCTAGGCAACCGCACACAGTGAGGACCAGAGCGAGGCTTGGATCCCGGAAGTCCTAACCAGCGGGGAACAACGCCGCATGACGGGAAAGGTAGTGGACGCTGAGAGGCGGACACCCCGATGACGTCATGGCCAAGGCGACGTGGGGAAGGACGCCGGGAGACGGAGCCTGCGCGGGAAATCACAGGTGAGACGGATGCCAGGTAATGTAAAGTTGTTGGGGGCGGGTTCTTTGATGTGTGTGTATAAAATGTATCACAGTGTGAATTGATATTGATCCCTGAGGACGGGCAGACGCCCGAAACATGTCGGACCAATAAAGGATATTTTGTTTGATCACCAAATCCGAGAGTGCCGCCTACTATATACCCTTCTGTATATCCAAAGCTGACAAAGCACGATTGGAAGGCACCGGGTATAGAACAAGCACATTCGACAGTGGAGTGCCGGGCATCAAAAACCTATATATATATATATATATATATATATATATATATATCTGTAGAAAAGGAAGGACAATGGGGGCGCCTCATAGCGTAGTATTTTTAATGTAAAAAGTTTATAGACAATACAGCAGATTTAAAAACAGACAGAGGATGGTACCCGTACCATTTAATTCCTCCGCTGTGGGCTCGAATACCACAAGGTTTTTAATATCTACCCGTCCACGGATAACAGCACGCCTCCTCCTGCGGGATTGCAGCACACCACTCAGCACTTGCAGCCTTCCACAGACTACAAGCGTGCCGGTACCTTCTCCTCGCTGGGTCAGGGAACGCCGATCGCCGGGACACAGGGAACGCCGATCACCGGGACACAGAGCACGGATGACGTCACACAGGCACGCCCCAAACGCGTTTCGTCATTTATGACGAAACGCGTTTGGGGCGTGCCTGTGTGACGTCATCCGTGCTCTGTGTCCCGGTGATCGGCGTTCCCTGACCCAGCGAGGAGAAGGTACCGGCACGCTTGTAGTCTGTGGAAGGCTGCAAGTGCTGAGTGGTGTGCTGCAATCCCGCAGGAGGAGGCGTGCTGTTATCCGTGGACGGGTAGATATTAAAAACCTTGTGGTATTCGAGCCCACAGCGGAGGAATTAAATGGTACGGGTACCATCCTCTGTCTGTTTTTAAATCTGCTGTATTGTCTATAAACTTTTTACATTAAAAATACTACGCTATGAGGCGCCCCCATTGTCCTTCCTTTTCTACAGATTTCTAATACCCGCTGGACACGGGTCTTTACTTTGGGGAGCGACGGTCTATGTTTAAAGGGACCTAAGCAAGGAGACCCAGAAGTGGTGTGTCTCGAGTTTGAAACTTTTAATTGAGGAGGACTCTTTTTTGCTGGACTGCCAAATTGTCACTCCAACACGGTTTGAGCGCAGCTGTCAAAAAACCTTTGTCTTGCTTATATATATATATATATTGTAAGACAGTGGCAGGGAAAGTCATAGACGGCAGGTACTTTTCCCCTAGAATCCTGTCTTATGGCATATAGACTGCAGGCTGTTTCAATCTGTGTGGTAAGCTCCGGCTTACAAAGGGTGTTCTGTCCTGGGCTGGTAATCAGGAGAACACCTGATTCTTTAAAAAGGAGTCAGCCCTCTCCATAGGTCTCTCTCTCTCTCTCCCTGGGTGTTGGAGGCAGTAAGCTGCTGCTAGAGAGAGACAAGGCTGTAAGTACTGCACTACTTGATCTATATCTGCTGTGTGTGTCCAGTGTCACATAGTGTGGCCCTGGTATAGAGAGGGACGTTTATTCTGTTTAGTTAGAGCTCAGACGAGCAGGATTTATTTTCTGTTTTGCCTGAAGTGTAAAGGCTGTTTTTTTAGTTTCTTGCTCTGAGTGCTGCAATAAAACTCAGGCAAGCCCTGTTTTGGACCCAAGCCGTGATGTCACTGTCTAAGTCTGTGCCAAATCCTCACCTGTGCCTACCCGTTTGATGCTAAAACCCCACATATGGTGGAGAATGCGAGCAAGCATCTCACTTAAAGAGACATACATCGAACTATAGGACTTTTGCTACAGCAAGCTGGAAGTTGTTGCTAAAGGCAACCAGCCACAAGTGAGTGTCTGGAGTGCACTGATACTTGCATGTCCTGGCTAAAGGCTGCTGTAACACTGCAACAGGAGACTGTTAAAATGGAGGACCTTTTAAAACACTTGGTGCAGGCAAACGCATGTCAGCAAAAGGTGCATGAGGAGGCCATGCGTGCCCAGGCTGAAACCAATGTTTTGCTGCTTGAATCCAACAGACTAGCCTTAAAGGAACAGCAGCAAATTAATCTGCAATTACAAGAGCAAATACAGAATGTGGCTAAGAGTGTGGCGCAGAGTGTGCAAACACCCCAACCCTTGCTTCCAACCACACGGGCTGCAGTACAGAAATCTCTGCAAAAGATGACTCTCACGGATGATGTAGAGGCCTTTCTTGCGGTGTTTGAACGTGTAGCAGAGCGTGAACAGTTACCCGTGGATCAATGGGCAGGTGTGGTAGCACCTTTTCTAACTGGAGAACCACAAAAGGCGTATTTTGATCTGAGTGAGCAGGATGCTAACGACTACGCGAAACTCAAGGGAGAGATCCTTGCTCGCTTAGGCGTAAACATGAGTGTGCGTGCCCGGAAGGTGCATAACTGGACTTTTTCTGAACAGTTACCTGCGCGGTCCCAAATGTATGACCTGGTCCATCTGGTAAGGAAATGGCTACAGCCAGAGGAGTCTACACCAGCGCAGATCGTGGAGAGAGTCGTGCTGGACAAGTATCGTTGTTCCTTACCTCCAAAGGTTCAGCGCTGGGTCGGTCAGGGCGACCCTAATGATGCCGAGGGGCTTGTCAACTTGGTTGAGAGGTACAGAGCTACTGAAAATCTACTCCAAGAAGTGCCTCCTGGACATTCCACCCTCAAGAACAGCAAAGCGGCCGGATCATCTGGTAAGACTGTTCCGTTTACTAGAGGGGTGAATAATGTTGTAAAGGGAGGTGGCCTAGATGGGGAACAAACAGTGGAGAGGCGTTCCCAAGGGACAGTAGGGTCCAAACCTGGGTCGCAAAAAGACTGGGGCCGCATACAGTGTTGGCGTTGTCATGGACCTGGGCATATTGCTGCCAATTGCCCCCTTACTTCTGAGCCAATGGAGTGTGATACAGCCTGGCGAAGCTCTTTATATGCACGTTCTGTTTTCTCTACTGAGACTGTGTCAGAAACTGGACAGCAAATATGTCATGTAAAGGTGGATGGTTATCCCGGGAGGGCTCTACTGGACTCTGGGAGTTTAGTTACTCTCGTCCATGCCAGCTTGGTAGACCCTGGGACACTCACAGGACGTTACATAGGGGTCTTCTGCATACATGGGGACACCAAGGAGTATCCCACAGCTTTAGTCCAGCTAAAGAGTACTTGTGGAACTGTGTCCCATGAAGTGGGCGTGGTAGAGACCCTGATGCATAGTGTGATCCTGGGAAGAGACTTCCCATTGTTCTGGGACTTGTGGAAAAAGAATGTACACTGCACTAGAAATGATGTTAATAATGAGAATGTGTGCCCTGTGATTAGTCCTGAGCCTTTTGATCAGGATACTGAGGTTCAAACGGTAGGGGTGACCACTATTGAATCTGACAGTTTTCCCCTAGCTGTTCTTGCAGGTGAAGCTGAGGAGCAGGAAGAAGCATGTGACATGCCTGAGCTAGAGATGTCACGTGATAATTTTGGGACTGCTCAACTTAGAGATCCCACCTTATTAAGAGCTAGGGAAAATCCTAAAGTCATAATTGGTGAGCCCCAATACCCCAATGCTGACAAAGAGTTCCCAAAGATGGCCATTAACCAGGATCTACTGTATCGGGTAGATAAAAAAGTGGGAAGTGTAAATTATAAAGTGTATCAACCAGGTAAACGGAAGCCAGAACAGTTGTACCATGTGAACTTAATTAAACCCTGGAAAGACAGAGAGACTCTGACAGCTGTAAGTGCCCCCTCTAGTGATAGCCCAGAGGTGCGGGTGTCAGAGACCCTGTCCAAATCCCAGAAGCAGGAAACTAAAGAGTTAGTACAAAGGAATTATGATGTGTTCTCAGAACTTCCAGGGCGCACCACAGCCATAAAACATGACATTGTCACCGAACCTGGAGTTCGGGTACGCTTAAAACCCTATAGAGTACCAGAAGCGCGTAGACAGGCCATATCTGGGGAGGTCCAAAAACGTTACCTGGGGTATGTTATCGGGAGAGGTATAATAAAGCCACAAATAAATAAAGTGGAGGCTATCCAAGACTGGCCTCGTCCTTCGACAAAAAAACAAGTCAGGGCTTTTTTGGGAATTCTGGGGTATTACCGTAGGTTCATTCCCCAGTTTGCAACCATGGCAGCGCCCCTAACCGATCTTACCAAAGGAGGTAGGGCAGTTATGGTCAGCTGGAACCCAGAGGCTGAAAGGGCATTCCAAGAATTAAAAGTGGCCCTTTGTAATCAACCAGTCCTGATCACTCCAGATTTTAAAAAAGAGTTTGTCGTACAGACTGATGCTTCTGATGTGGGACTAGGTGCTGTCCTCTCCCAAGAAGTTGGTGGAGAGGAACACCCGGTAACATATTTGAGCAGGAAGCTCACACCTACGGAGAGAAACTACAGTATAGTCGAGCGGGAGTGCTTAGCAATCAAGTGGGCCCTTGAATCCCTAAAGTACTATCTCTTAGGACGCTCCTTTAGATTAATCACTGACCACTCCCCACTTACATGGATGTACCAAGCCAAAGAGAGAAATGCAAGGGTCATGAGATGGTTTCTCAATTTGCAAAATTTCAAATTTACAGTGGAACACAGAGCAGGAAGGCTTCAGGGTAATGCCGATGCCCTATCCCGAACATACTGCCAGTTGGCAGACAGTGTCCGACCCCACAGGTTCGAACAGAGGGGGAGGGTATGTAAGACAGTGGCAGGGAAAGTCATAGACGGCAGGTACTTTTCCCCTAGAATCCTGTCTTATGGCATATAGACTGCAGGCTGTTTCAATCTGTGTGGTAAGCTCCGGCTTACAAAGGGTGTTCTGTCCTGGGCTGGTAATCAGGAGAACACCTGATTCTTTAAAAAGGAGTCAGCCCTCTCCATAGGTCTCTCTCTCTCTCTCCCTGGGTGTTGGAGGCAGTAAGCTGCTGCTAGAGAGAGACAAGGCTGTAAGTACTGCACTACTTGATCTATATCTGCTGTGTGTGTCCAGTGTCACATAGTGTGGCCCTGGTATAGAGAGGGACGTTTATTCTGTTTAGTTAGAGCTCAGACGAGCAGGATTTATTTTCTGTTTTGCCTGAAGTGTAAAGGCTGTTTTTTTAGTTTCTTGCTCTGAGTGCTGCAATAAAACTCAGGCAAGCCCTGTTTTGGACCCAAGCCGTGATGTCACTGTCTAAGTCTGTGCCAAATCCTCACCTGTGCCTACCCGTTTGATGCTAAAACCCCACAATATATATAGTGTATGAATGCCGGCTGCATTGGATATATATATCAAACAAAGAGCAGCACTCCGACCATAGATTTACTGGATATAGTTTAATAAATCCATAGCAATGTTTTGATGCTAGTGCATCGTCTTCAGGCTAAAAATACACTACACACATAGTTGAATAAATACAAAAGTGTCTGGCGCCGTGCACACCCCAAACAGCGTGCCTCCGGTGCATTCACAACTCAGGTGTCCCAATCAAGAAGATCTCCCTTGAGGAAGGAGCTTCAAGTTTTTGCCTATAGACCATATCCCACCTCTGAGACGAGGAGGAGATAGAGATAAGCTGCTCCTCCAGAAAGAGAGCATGTGGATACATAAATTACATTCTATTGCTCCACATGGCCTCAATGAGGAATTCTCATTGAGCTGTTTCCTATAGGACAACCTGATGGTGTTTTCACATTATCTAATATCTAGTCATTTCTTCTGCTAACCCAATAGGCTCCGTTTCATATAGTATTATATTACATTTACAAGTACTTTATACTTTTCTAGACTGTAGTACATCACTTTAGCTTTTTTTCTTGTTTTATGTGTTTTTTTTTTCACTTTGCGAGTATATTTATACCAGGGGCAACATGTGTTAGTATTTTGCTCCATCTTTTTGATTCCGACACCTTTAATACCATAGCAAGCTCTGCTGTATAACTATCTTTATAAGAATACGCTCTTTTGCCTTATAGATATCCAATATTTTACCATATTACAGCATCTTTTGTCTTTGTTTAGTTGTTGCCGTGGCAACACTTCCGGGTTGGATGAGCACTACACAGTCCGGCATCTCTCTGATGCGGACATTGCCTTCCGGCGGAAGTAGGATGGGGCTCCGTTGCCGGATGTGCGTAGCGGTACTTCCGGTTTCCGGTCCACTTGCCACGCGACATGCACACACGTGCATGATTTGAGCCACTCTACACCTCTCCCCTCTGGTATACATATCCTGACTTGTGCACGGCCTCCTCTTGTTGTATATTTGTCACTAGGCACTTTATTATGCCATTTATAAAATCTTTTTTCCTAATCTGATGTTGCTGGCGTACAGTTTTGTTTGTATATATTACTCCATGTCTCTGGGCCGGGCACTCCCAGTTGCTGATTGAGTTTGTGTCGTGCGGCTACCTCCTTTGAAATAAATATTTATATAGATATGTATCCTCTGCCACCATTCAACCTAAGCCACTCTGCGTCTCCCCTCCCTGCATCCTCCACCACTTTGCGACTCCCCTCCCTGCATCCTCTGCCACTTTGCATTACGCCTCCTACCCTGCATCCTGTGCCCCCATGACCCCCTCACACTCTGCATCCTGTGCCACCCTGTGTAATTCCTCCCTCCCTTCGTTCTCAGCCACCTTGCATCTCCCCTCCCAGCATTCTACTCCACCCTGCATTCCCCCTCCCTCCCTGCATCCTCTTCCACCCTGCCACTCTACTCTCACCCCTCGTCACCCCCTTCTCACCCTTCATTACCAACCCCTCTTACCCTGCACCAACCCGCTCTAACCCTGTGTCTTTTCATTCGATTGCATATTGTGAACTTTAGCTCATTCTGTGTGGCATTTTGTGAATTTTGGATAATTCCATGTGTCATAATGTGAATATTGGCTCATACTGTGTGGCATTAGGTGTACAGGTTTTTCGATAGAAAAAGGGGCCCTCTTGTTATGGTGCATAATGTGTTTAATGGAGGTGGCCCTACTCTTTGTCCCTTGGCGGGCAGTTGGGAGACCCCCTGTCACCCCCCTGTCTCCAGGCTGCAGAATAGACACTGTGCGCATGCGCCTATTCTGCAGCCTGAGGGGCTAAGGACATAGCCAGCAGTTTAGAGAGCCACTAGCCATACCCCCACATTAGTGAAAATGGGGCATGGCCCCCATATCAGTAGGCCACCCCAAAAAAAAATTTGGGTGCACCTTCGGCGCGCAACAGGTCCGTCTTTGGTTACTGACAAAGTTTGGTGATATGGATTTTGGAGAGACCCCCTCCCCCCCCCCCCATTAGGGCTGCTTAAAGATATCTCCCGGGCTGATCCTAATTCCCAATCTGCCCCTGCTGGTCTGTGAGGCTTAGATGGTTAATATGGCTTCTTCCTGGCTACATATTGCTATAATATATTTTTTATGCTTTGGTTTTATGTATTTTTCTCCTTTTTTTTGTTATTTAATTTGTTGCATTGTGATTATATGCATGTATTTACTTGGCCAATTGCCATCAAGGCGAGAGGGAATATGCTTCTTTGCTTTTTTCTTTTTTTTCTTTTTATTGAGTGCAATAAGTATTCCCGATTAGTTTTATTTTTTGCAGTTTAATGTTGTACTCTTTTAATGGAGTCCTTTGTGCAACATTGTGATTTATTTGTTTATATTGTTATTATTTTAAGCTCTTATTTTTTTTTTTTTTTACACATGTCGCAATTTTGACACATGTTGTTACCATTTAAATTGAAGGCAGCCCTGATGGTGTGTCCCATATTCAGCTAAATTAGCCTGGCCCATTCTGATTGATTGACAGATGGTCTGTACTTAATGCTTGTGAACATAAGCAGTAGCCACACCCTCTGATGAAGTCCCAGTGATGAAACGCGTCAGAGCAAGTGGTGAAATATAAAATATGCACACCTCTCTGAAGCCCAGCAACAAGTGAAATATTTGATAAAAGCACACATTTAAATACCTGCAAAGAGAAACACGCCTCCTCCTCCTCCTGCCAGTGACACACGCCATCCTGGCATCTCTCTTTTTCTCCAATACACTTTGTCCATCTTTCAACAAGCTTTCCTATTCCGCCATTAAAAAGATGTTTTAGACTGAGCTGCGAGCCACGATTGCACCCAAGTGTGTAGTGGATTATTACATAAGCAGAGCCGTGTATGATAAAATGATTTACAACATAATCCACTGTCACTCTTCTTTCCAACAGAACCAATTCACATGCATGCTCAATTTTCTCATCAGTCGTGGGCGGGCATCCGGCTCCTTCGTCATGGCAGACACTTGTGAGACCTTCTTTTGAACTTCTTTATCCATTCATACCCACTTCTGGGCAACTAAAGCTTTCTCCATATTGTGCACAAAGTCTTCAATAAAGATCAGTGCCAGACACCCCAATACTGAAAAAACAACTGACTGCACACTGTTCTTTCGTGCAAATCACAAGAGCGGCAGCCATTTTTCTTGCACTGCAGTCACAAATTAACTGACATTACAAATTCAAACCTGCACAGCAGTGACCTCACAGTGACCTACTGCGCAAGCCCTCTGTGCGGCCACAGCCAGCTATGGCCTGTAATCGCAGGCCATACGGTGGTTGATTGACAGCCGGCTGGCATTTGTGGGCGGCATCCCAGCATTTTCAGGAAGTGCCACACAAAAATGCAGACAGGCCTGAGCCATTGGGAGGGAGGGCCGCTGATGTCATCAGTGGCCTCGGTGTCCCCACGGCCATTGCAGAGCTGAGTAAGTATTGTCTTACATGGCACTGCACACATGGGAGGAGGCATAGGCAAATCTAGAACTATGGTAATGGGTGGTCCTGACTAAAATACTCTAGTAGTACGGGGGGCATGGCTTTGTGGAAAGGGGCATGGCTTATGGACAGGGAAAGAGAAGGTGGTGACGCAACAAGGAGAGTGACAGCTGGGACTTACTATTTCATGCATGTGCCACTGCCGCCTGGCAATCCCTCCAGCGCGCGCCTGACCTGAGTGCTCCAGCTCCAGCAGACGTAGGGAGATGGTGGGTGCCATCACTTACAGACCCATACCTCCCAACATTCGGAGACAGTGGTGCGGGACAGGGCGCGCGCCGAAGGGGGCGTGGTATATCGAAAAGGGGCGTGGTCAACACCAATGGTGCTGCCGCAAGGCCACACCCCCATTTTTCACCGCAGTGGGGGCATAAGTGGGACAGTTGGGAGGTAACCAGACCAAAGGAGAAGCTACGTGCAGCTGCACATGCGCGCAGCCCTCCAGCGGCCATTTTTGTTGGGGGCAACCTGCCATGACTGGCGCATCGGACGGCAGTGTTGAGATGTGGGGTGAGCGGACTGGTCGCACTGCAGTTTAATAGGGGAAACGCACAGTTCGGCTGTCTAATGGGTGGTCCGATGCACCCACGGACAACCCCGTAGATTTGCCTATGGGAGGAGGGGATCCAGCTAATGGAAAGTGGAATTTCCCCCTCTTTTTAGCAGTGCACAGGGGCAGATAGGGAGGGGGCTACCTGATCGCAGGGCTGCAAAAAATCTGCAGCCCTGCGACTGGGTCTACATACAGAAATATGGAAAGCGTTGATAAGACTGTCAACAGAAGTTTTAGCAAAACTGTAGCGCGGATAATTTTTGACTTACCCACATGTATGTATATACAGTATATACCTGTAGATAGTAATTGATAGGGGTCCCCACAGACCTTAATGTGGCCCTGTGGCTTGGTAACCGAATACACAGCAACTAGAGTACACACAATTTAGAGACCTACTGTGTTTGTACAGTGTCTGGTATCTGAGACCTGGTGAGGGCCGAGTGTAAACGTGAGGCGTTAACATTGCATAACATCACAATACAATCACCTGATTTCCGCAAGAAATTATTCTGCTAAATAGGAGAAAGTTGCTTGCACGATGAAACCGCTGTATCATAACACACATCACAACAGACTGGTGCAGATATCTATCAAACTGTAAAATGTTCGGCAGGGAGCATGAAGTATATGTATATACAGTATGAATGGCGTTCTTTTATCAATTGCAAATATTGGTCTTACAGTACAGTATCTATATGCTAGAAGCAGATATTTCTTATTTATTAGAGCAAAAAAGAAAGAATGTATTTTTTTACAGGAGTTCCCTCAAGAACAAATACTGTACTGTACCTGTATATAGTTTAAAGTGGTGGGATATGGAGAAAATAGTCACAAAATGCAGGATAGAGAGTGTGTGGCTTGTAGTACCAGAGATGTCACTCCCGTTGTGCAATCTGCATTAACACTCCCACCTCTGACCCCGCCTACCTTTGAAAAGGTGGTTTGCCTAATGAAAAGGGGGGTTGCCTTACAGGGACCCCCACTTTCATCACTCATGGGGAGTGTCCAGCATCCATGGAGACATTACGGTGTGTGACGTAATGTGTAAGAGGCATTATGGTGTGTGGTATAATGTGTAAGTGGCATTAGGGTGTGTGGTGTAATGTGTAAGAGGCATCATGGTGTGTGGCATATAGTGTAAGAGGCATTACAGTGTATAGCATATAGTGTAAGTGGCATTACGGTATGTGGTGTAATTTGTATGCGGCATTATGGTGTATGGTGTAATGCCAGGGTCCTTAAACTATTTTGCTCTGGGACCCCATCAGACAATAAAAATAATTACAGGACCCAGCAAGTTATTGCAGAAGGCCATCACATCACATGTGTAGTCAGCAGACAGCACATACATGGCTGCATTGTGGAGACATAATATGATGGGAGGAGTCTAAAATAACAGACAATTCAACAGATTTTTCAGACTCCTTGAATCCTTGATTGAGGTTAGAAAAGTCATCAGCCTGATGGTCAGCAACATGGAGACGCGACCCCATGCTGAGAAGGTCAGGACCCACTTTGGGGTCAGGACCCACAGTTTGAGAACCGCTGGTGTAATGTATAAGTGGCATTATGGTGTGCGGTGTAATGTGTAAGGGGCATTATGGTGTGTGGTGTAATGTATAAGTGGCAATACAGTGTGTGGTATAATAGGTAAGGGGCATTACAGGGGGGGACTATTTTGGCAGTGGGGAGCAAAATTTATAGTTACTTCACAGATATCAGGTCCCATGTAGCTGCCACCTGTGCAGCTCTAGGATCTGATCTCCTCTCCACTATATATATATATATATATATATATATATATATATATATATATATATATATATATATATATATATATATATATATAGATACAGAAGTACCAACACACTCGCCATTCCTAGGTATGGGGTGCAAACAGCACCCACATCCCAGGGTGGGGTGCGGTGGCCTGTGACCACACACTAGTAAATACAAACACAGGGGGCCCAGCACTCACTACAACAAACTAACTCACCTTAACATTCAAATAATCAATAAATAAATAATGGGGTTTTAGTTCATGAATTGATCAATGCATTTAAGCTTGCAGCCCATCGCCAAGGGACCCCATTTCACTGCAAGTCCTACACTAACTGGTTTTCTTGGGAACCTGGCACCTGCTTACACATCATAGCTAAAATGAACATGTGTTTTTTTTTTCTCTGGGTTAATGCTCAACTGCCAAGTAACATGGCTTTTATAAGGTGAGACAATCCCAAACACAGCACCTGAATTAGTATTAAAGGGGCAGCTGTCACAGGTTTCAGGTAAATGAGCTTATCAAGGGTGCATGAGAAAGCTATGATCACAGTAACAGAGGTTAATTAAAAATCAACCCAAATATATAGATACAGAAGTACCAACACACTCGCCATTCCTAGGAATGGGGTGCAAACAGCACCCACATCCCAGGGTGGGGTGCGGTGGCCTTTGACCACACACTAGTAAATACAAACACAGGGGGCCCAGCACTCACTACAACAAACTCACTCACCTTAACATTCAAATAATAGATAGGTTTTTAGTGATCAGCTTGCCAGCATAATATAATAGACTGCACCTATGCTACTATTTATGCTGGCAAGCTGATCACTAAAAACCTATCTGTACGTGAGCTATTGTTTTATTATATAAAGGAATTGAATTTATTGCTCATTGTGCGCATCTCCTATTTCTTCGCATATATATATATATATATATATATATATATATATATATATATATATATATATATATGCTCAGTAAGCTTGAGGAAGAGCAGTGTGCCCAAACGTAAATCTAAATTGCAGTGTAAGAATATAAAGCTGTTTGCTATTTGTGGTCTACAAGTAACAGCAGCCAGTATTTGCCCTGCATGCAAAAAAAAAACCTCTTTGCACCACCTAGGTTTGACACTTGGAGCAAGCGTTTTAATTTTTTTGTTGGTTTATTAATCAGAGCAACTCAGCTTCAACTTTTGAAGATGGGAGGGACCGGGTGCACGCCTCTGGCGCGCGTTGTTTTCAGGGGCGTGGCCTATCGGAAAGGGGGCGTGACCTACAATTGCGGCACTACCGTGAGGCCACTCCCCCATTTTTCGCCGCTGTGGGGGCATGCCCAGCAGCTCTATGAGCTGCTGGCCAGACCCTCTGCTTGCAAGAATAGACGCTGTGCGCATGCGCACAATGTCTATTCACGGACAACAGGGGGGTCTCACAACTGCCCCCCCCCCCGTCGCGGGACACTGCCTACGGCGGGAGGGACGCAGGAATGTCCCAAAATACCGGGACATTCCCGCGATAAGCGGGACAGTTGGGAGGTATGTATACTGTAGGTAATGGAAAAGCCAGGACATCAATGTAAAGCTGGGTACACATATATACAATTGTCGGGCAGTTCTTCGGTTCTGGGTCGGACGGCCATTCAATTGTATATGTGTGTACGCTGTCCCGTACGAGCGATAAACGGCAAAAAACTGTCTTGTCCATCCATACTCGGTCGGTCGACGGTTCTTTGCTGTTTAATTTTCATCCGACAGGACGGCCTCATATCGGAACAAAAGTGCAGTGTGTACGCACGTTTGATCGATATGCTGCCGTCCTTGCGACTATACTGCCAAAGCTGGAACGCCCATGTGGGCGTTCCATAGCTGCATAATCTCTCCTACAGCACATAAAGTTTAGACGCATAACCCAACTATAAGAAGCCGCTTAGAGATATAGAGAGCGTCGGTTAAATGTTTTTTAGCCACAGACACATTCTCTCTATATCCCGACTCCCAAAAGCCCAACCTGCACCAGCCCTGGCACCCTGACGCCTCAAACAGTAGCTCTGCAGCTGCGCCACACACCCACCAGCAACACTGTACCCACAGGCATGGAGGGACAGGACAGCCCTGGTCGCGCAACTTCGCCCGCAGCTAAAGTATGAATCCCTGGCACATACATGACTAGGGGACACTACCATGCCACACACAGGGGACTGGTTCCTACCTGCTGCTCCTTGACTCGGTCAGTAAGATCCACTAGATCCAGAGGGGGTTGCAGCACTGGTACCAGTCAGACACATCCAGATCCAGGCACAGAGAGAGCGACTGCAGCAGCGCTGCCGGCTGACTAAAGTTTACACGCATAACCCCTCTACATAGAACTTTAGTCACCCTGCCGGCTGACTAATATATATATGACTATGGACTATGGTGGGTGTTTAGCGTCTAAGTTTTAGTCAGCCGGCAGGGTGACTAAAGTTCTATGTAGACGGGTTATGCGTCTAAACTTTAGTCAGCCGGCGGGTTGAAATGCGCATTGGCGCATGATATGTGGAGATCTAAAGTGCTGATAATGTGGAAATAACAATTAATTGTAATATACATCTGATTAGAATAGGCTAGGAGATTGTATTCTGGGTTCAGTGTCAGATGAAGGCGCCGCCAGTAAAAGTCATTAGATGTACCAACTATTAGTGAAGCACATATGGGAAAAGCTCTTAATATACAAATGAGATAGCTGAATATATCCTGACCACTAAACAACAGTGTCAGACGGAGATACTGTATAAACGGGGGAGAGTAGCTGACTGAACCGTGGAAGCCCGTATAGGGCGAGATAGGGACATCAGCAGCTAATAATTATCACTATGTACTAAACATTTATTTGTGCATGTGTTGTAGGTGCTATATCAGTGAAATAAAGAATTGACTGGTACACATAAAAAACTTATACGCAGCTAAGTGCTCTTTAAGCTGTGGACATTTGCATAGGGCAAAGTGTGGAAAACAATGGTTAAAAACTATTTCTGATCAATAAACACTTATATGCACATGTGTTTGGTGAACATTACCAGCAAGGAAAATAATTAAGTGATACATAAAAACCTTTACGTATTTAAGGGCTAATACCAAGGAGCTGATTAAACTGTGGAAGCCCGTACAGAGCTAGACACAGATATTACTAGCTGGAAACAACTGCTGTGTAACAAATAATCACTTATATCACACCAGTGAAGGGAAATAATAATTCACATGTACTTAAGAAGGAATTAATGCATTCACATGTACACCTTAAATCAAACTGCCTATATGCAAATAATAAATAATATATCAAACAAAATAACTTCACACATGGTCTTTTTAAGAGAGAAGCTACCAGAATACAGCCCCAAATTACCTGTTTAATAAGAAAATATTGCTCTCCGATAAAACTCTGCTAACTCCCATAAGAAGCTTCACCAATGAAGAACTAACCATAAAACAGTTTCATTGTATAACTGGCAAGCAGTGTATAAATACTATTATCTGATGAAGGACAGCACTACTGGCATTCATTGTTAATGACTGGTAAGAAACTTGGCTTTATATGTCTGTAGGCTGAAAATAGCTCAGCTGCAACATACTGTACTAGAGAGTACTCAAGTGAAGGGTTCTTAATCCTGAATGCTGATCCCACAACAATGATTGCAACTAGAGAAAATATTACACTATAGTTACCTCTGTTCATGTGATTACAATTCTGCCTCACATGTACTGTGCTGTACAGATGTATGATTGCAAAATGAATGGTACAGTAGACATTGCTCATACACAAGGGATACAGAGACTGATTTTTATTGAAAATACAGATAACAAAAGTTATCAGCGTTATACCTCAGAGGTCATTTACAAAGTACTAAAGGGGTGACATTTAATACGATGCGAAAAAAAATGGCTATTATTTTCGCAAAAAACGTCCGTTTTCGCATTGTTCCTGAAATTGCATAGTTAATGAGATGCACAATGCTGCAAAAATGCTAATTTTTTTTATTGGGGGGGGGGCATTTAACCGTATCAGGCCGGTATCCACAGCCCACGGAGGATGGTGACAGCCCCAGGCTTCGGCCCTGGGGGAAGCCGTCATCTATTAGAATGAACTTAGGTCTACAGGCATTAGGTCGACCCCACTAGGTCGACTGGCAGGAAGGTCGACCTGACTTAAGGTCGACATGGGCCAAGGTCGACATGACTTAATGTCGAATTTGCATAAAGGTCGACATGATGAAGGTCGACTGGTCATAAGGTCGACATGGGGTTTTTCACTTTTTTTTGAGCCGACATGTGCCGACAGGCGGTATTTCATGCCCTACCATCCACTAGGGCGTGGAGGAGGTTATTAAAGCTGTGGCGAGCGAAGCGAGCCACCGTGCCCGAAGCATTGCGAGCGATGCGAGGGTCCGATTCTCATTGCCAACTGTGTCCATGTCGACTGTGTCGACATTCGGATAAAAAAAACAGTGAAAAACCCATGTCGACCTTATGACCAGTCGACCTTCCTCATGTCGACCTTTATGCAATTTCGACCTTAAGTCATGTCGACCTTGGCCCATGTTGACCTTAAATCAGGTCTACCTTCCTGCCAGTCGACCTAGTGGGGTCGACCTAATGACTGTAGACCTATGTAGACCTATGACAGATGTACCGATTCCGGCCCTGGACAGGGCTGACCAGCCAAGATGAGCATGATACAGCAGGGGACCTTATGTAGAAAGTTTCCCCCAGCTGTGACATGACACCGCGGGCTGTTGGAGTCGGTGCTGGTTCCAAAATACGAGGACCCCCACTTTTTTTGCCCCCCCCCCCACGTATTTTTGGAACCAGGAACGGTCCAAGAGTCCAAAATAGAGTCCAAGAGTCCGGAGCTGGTTTCAGAAATACGGAGGACCCCTACGCTATTTGTCCCCCACACCATTTTTTCCCTTTTTAAAACACAAAATCGCACATGTCCTCAAATTCGCACATTTTCATGACTAAAAATCGCACTTTATCGCACTTTTTTGGCCGGAGTTCGCATCTCATTAAATATATGAACTCGTGGCAAAAAATGCGATTTTTAAAAGTGCAATAATGTGCGATTTCGGAAAATACGATAACATCGCATCCTTTTAAATATCACCCAAGGTGTCCGCACACGGTGTGTTTAGGCCTTGCAATACAATAGGCACTACCACGCACATTACATCGCAAAGTACAAAAAGTATGTGCAGCCCGTACTTTTTTAACTAGATCCCATCGCATCTAGTTCCAAATGCACAATGTTGTAGCATATTGAGCTGCATTTTTAAATAAATGCAGTAGCACAAAAGACACGGAGCACATCCGTGTGTGAATTCATCTCTAAGCATATACTGTATGTTTTCAGTGTAGAAAATGTTATTTTATTGTGAACAATAGACTGTCTGCATCTTGTAGGTACTACCTATACTTACTGAATATGCTTTTTTTCAATACCACTGTAGCATTATTGACACCAGATACCATAATAAAACAAATGTGTTTAACTAAGAAAGATTGCTGACAATAATTCTTACCCTACATGACAGCAGCAGCCGCAGCAGCAGCACACTATGGGTGAGTGCACACCAGCAAAGATAAGAAGATCCTGTGTTGCTGTCTCTCTCTCTTTTTTCAGTGTCATAAAGCATACCTACCAACTGTCCCAATTTTTGCCGGACCATCCCATTTTCTTGGGATAGCCCTGTGTCCCGCCTGGTGCTGGCAGTGTCCTGCGGTGTGGGTGGGGCAGTTGGGAGTCCCCCCTGCTACCTGCTGTGCTAAAGAACAGATGCTGTGCGCATGGTGCACCGGTGAATAGATGCTGTGCGCATGCACACAGCATCTATTCCAGGAGACTGAGGGACTGGGGGCATTGCTAGGGGGTGTGGCCTCGCAGGAGTGACCCAATTTGTAGGCCATGCCCCCTTCCGGCCCTGATGTAGATGTTGGGAGGCATGCATACAGCACAGCACAGGTCAGCCCCCTGCAATAGCCCATGCACTATATACAGTAGTAGTAGTAGAACAGGGGGCATTGCTGGTGCACTTTTTGGCCCCAAAGAGAAACATCTTACATTGTGAGAGGTGCAGATTATCCGCTAAAAATGCCAGGGTCACTCATATTTGTTATATAAATTCAAATAAAAAGTATTTTTGTAAAAACAGATTATATTTCCTATAAAAGGTAACATTACAGGTCATTATGATGAATAAAAATGTTTGCTTTGCAATTTTCTGACCTATTTTGGCAAATTCACACTCAAAGGGTTAAAGTTATTTCCAGCATTGTGTTAGTTACACTAGTACTTTTACTTATTTTAGCCTCACTTTCACTTCCCTCGCCCTGCCTCTGTGCCTCCTTTACTGTAAATAGGAGTGTAGCCCTAAGTCACAAGTTCTTGTTAATGTCAGACTGGTGGACACACCTTGAATTTCATAAGCTGCTATAGGTAAAGAGAGCTGACAGCGAGCGGGGATAAGTGATAGTTTCATGATTAATTACTCAATCACTCACACTTTCGCTTACACCCACTGTGATATACCTACAATAATCCTCTGTGGGTTAAGACAATCTGGGAACCACATGCAGAGGTGCCGATTGTAAGACAACTTAGCAGGGACCGGGCTCAGCAAGTGGCATGGTACGCCCATTCGGGGAGAGAGAGGACCAGCTGCCACTGCAGCGGCCTGTCTCCTCCGCTCAGCACACGGCAAGGGTTACCAACTTTTTGTCGAGAGATTCCAGGACAGTGGCCTGCCCCTTGATCTATCCACATCCTACCCATTGACTATCCCCAGCCACGCCCCTTGAACCTTTGCTAGAATTCTATTCTTGATTTTTCACACCATAATGCCACTTACACATTTTGTGACACACCATGATACTCATTCAACTTTATGCCACACATCATGATACCCATTACCCGTTTTGCCACACATTTCGATGCCCATTATGCATTATGCCACACATGCCCATTGCATATTATGCCAGGGCTTGCCAAATAATTTAAAATGTAGGAGCCAGACAAGCAAAAAATAGTGATAGTGCATACTGAAGGCACCAAAAATTGACACTGTATAGCCTACTACATGTCACACACATATTACACATTATGCCACACGCCATAATGCCTATTACATGTTATACCAAACACGGTATTGCCCATTACACGTTATACCAAACACTGTAATGCCCATTACACGTTATGCCACACACTAATTTACATTATATATAATACCACACGGTGTAAAGCCTGTTACATATAAGCGCTGCTTAACTACATGCTCGTTGCTACGGGTTTCATTCTTGATGCCAAGGATTTCAATACTTCATGCTTGATTACAGAGATTGCATGCTCTCTGCCAGAGGTTACATAATCTGACAAGGGTTGCATGCTCTGCGCGGCGGGGGGGGGGGGGGTGCATACTCTATCCCAGGGGTTATATGCTCTATCCCAGGGGTTATATGCTCTTTGCCAGGGGTTATATGCTCTTCCAGGAATAACATGCTCGCTGCCAAGGGGGTGCTCTACTATCTGTCGGGGCAGAGGCGGCGCGGCTGCCCGACCCTCCCTCCCTGCTCTGTTCCCGGACAATGTATAGTCCGGGAACGCCACACTCGACTTAAATACCGGACTGTCCGGAGTAATCTTGGACGGGTGGTAACCCTACACATATACAGACATTCTGCTACAGAGAAGGGAATCTGTAACTTCCAGGTAGCAATATATGCTAACCATAGGACCTTTAGCATCTATCCATCTTTCCAGTAGGACCTCTAGCATCTGTCTCCTCCAAGGTGTCAGCCATTTTTGGAGAAACATTTTTGGCAGATTCCATACGAATGGCCAGACCCATTGGATAGACCATGTACCCCCACAGCACTTGTTCCCCCAAGCCACCAGTTAGGCTGCAATGCCATTGCTATGCCACTGCGCAGATCACTATCCACTTGCAGATTCATACGCACTTCACAAACTATTGAATGGTTTTGCCGTCTGTACAAATGTAAGTCCATATCACCCAACATTTGGGGCCAAGGAGGAGGGACACTTGTGCGTGCCAAAGGCCATCCTGGAAATATGGATGTGTCCTTAAGGTCAGGGGGGTAGGTCTATGATAATTGTACTCCCATGAGGCCACTCCCCATTTTCGCCACTGTCTGGGCATGGCCAGCACTCTGAGAGCTGCTGGCCATGCCTCCAGCCCCTCTGTATCACTGAGTAGACCTAACAGCAGAGCAGCGATGGGCAGAGGGGACTCCCAACTGCCTCCCCCCCCCCATGCGAGACACTGCCAGCCCTGGGTAGGATGCGGGACAGTCCCCCCAAAAAAGGGACTGTCCTGTGAAAATTGTGACAGTTGGGAGTCATGAGATAATCGCTCCATTATTTGTAAGTTCTCTGATTAGGGATCTGCTCCGAATCAGCCCAGGTCAGGGAATGCACAGCCTGGTGTGGTCACTAGTGATGTGGATAAGTAAAAGGTCACCGATTGCAGGATTCTGGGATCTGCTGCTGCATCCCAGGCACAGCAAGGGATCCTCTGTATGAACATCAGATATCTGAGTTACCCTCAGGTGACTCAGGATGTTTGACAAAATGACTCTGCCGGGGCCACCAAAGCTGCATCTGAGGACACAATAACTGGGCTCAGCACGCCCTAAAAAAGGTGCCAACACCCTATTCTCTGAAGGATCTTACACAAATCCCAGCAGCATGTCAATCATGGCTACTGCTTTTGGGGCATTGTGAGCATCATTGATTTGGAAACTTTTCCGATGGCCGAGCTGCCATGTTATAGACTGTTGGCCAGATGTACTAAGACTGGAAATTAATAAAGTGGTGAGTGATAAAGCAGCACCCAGTCAGCTGCTAACTGTCATGCCACATGCTGTGTTCGAAAAAAATGACAGTTGGGACCGAATGGCCGATGGCCTATCACTCCCCATTTATCACTTTTCAAGACTTAGAAAATGTTGCCCAGTGTTTGAAACAAGACAGTTAGGAGCTGGCTATAGACTTTATAAAATTATCAGATGAAGGGCCTAATTCAGACCCGCTCGTTCTTTCGCTGCCTAGCGAGTGGTAAAAGTGAACGTCCAACCTCGGTTGCATGAAAGGGGATGTGGCCGCTAGCTGGAGAAATCCTTTGATGGTCACTCACCCGCAAGTATGCAAATGAGCAGACACCGCCCCCCCCTTCACCATTACAACAAGGGGGGGAATTCGGCCCCTTTGAAACAGAAGTGAATCAGGCCCAAAATGCCTCTGGTGTAGATGAACTTGCTGTAAATGATATCCGGTCTGCAGGACAACCTTTTCCTGTGTCGACCTATTGCCACTGTTGACCTAGTGTATGTTGATCAGTCTTAGGTGTCGCCATACTCACTGTCTATCATTAGTGGCCGGCCCGGTAAATGTTGACCTGGACATTGTTGACTATTTATCCCAGAATCCTATGAATAATCGTCTGTGAAGAGTCAGCTCCTATAATGTAAGGCTGCAGTTCCCAATGGAATTCAAGGAAAAGCACTTTGAGAATTCAGTGCAGCCAATGGGAATTATTACTTTAATCTTTAATCTGCCACTAGCTCAACATTTACTTCACACATGTTGCAAATCCACTGCACTGTAATTACAGCATTACCATCCCGAACAAACAGTAAGGCTGTGAGCTTAAACGATTATCATTCCGTCAAGCTAACATCATCGGTAATTAAGTGTTTTGAGCGATTGGTGATGGGGCATATCAGGTCCCACTTAATAGCTGAGTTTGAGGCTATTTCTCATAAGAGAGCAAAGAAAAATATAGCAAGTGTAACAGGTTTATAGTGCAGATTGTTCACAACCGGCAGTATTTAGTATATGATATACAAGCCACAAATCCACTTTACCGCAAACAAGGCTTCGTATAAACAATCACAGAAAGATATTTGTCCATGCAGCACTCCATCCATTTGCAGCCTCGGTGCCTCTGGGCACTGGCAGTCCAAGTCCCTGGCACTACAAAATTTAGGCCTACTAACTGGCCCCTACCAGGGATCAGCACAATGAACAGCAAACTTAGGAAAGCTTAAACCTCTACTACTGAATTAGCCCAGTTCCCACCTGTGGCTGTGCAGGTCTGAAAACCTGGACCGGGGCCATATGCTTGAGAGCCCACCCGTCTCTATCTCAAGCATACCTAAGAAACCATTCCTGGCTTTGCAGTGAATCAGGTTCTGTTACCTGGCTGCAAAGCATGCTTTCTGAGGCTGAAGGGTTCCTTTATAGGCCAGCTCTGACCAAAGAAATATAGTACTCTCTGGTGAAACTAACCCTGTTTCACCCCACAAGTTAACTTTGTATCTGGGACAAACCAAGTTGAGAAGAAAGGGGTTTCAAAAACCTTTCTTTCATATGAAGTGAATACTGGCTGCTTTTGCAACCCACACATGCTGAATAGCTGTATATTTACATCACATTTGGTCAAGCCAGTGAAATAACAATCTCTCTTCCCCACTTGCAGAGCAGCTTGGTTTTGCCCAGATACAACGCTGCCTCTTCTGTATTTGATTTTCTCCCACCTCTGCCCCTGTGACTTAACATAGGGATGGATATCGGTGTATTTACCCTTGATGGTCACCATTGATTGGTGGAAAAAAACATGACTACTGTACGTACCAGTGGTCATCCTTGTTCTTTAACTGACTAGCCCATGGGCAAATCAGAACCTGAAGCCCAGAGAGGAAATCCAAATCTGCACTACAAGGGGCGGGTACAAGGCTGATGTCACAAAGCCCCTGCCCCCAAGCCACACAAACTTTGCGATTCGCGCATCTGCGAGGAGGGGCTTGGCTAAAATGATGTGAAATTAAGCGAATCGCGTAATTTTAGTCCAAGGTGACTTGCCCATCCTTCCGGCCATTCCGAGAGGGTAGGCAAGTACAGTATGTGTAAAACTTTACTTTTGTTCTTGAAACTGACATTTTCTGTGTCTCAAATATCTCTACCTTTTCAGAATTGCCCGCTCAAAATCTTAATTGAATAGAAGAAAACTAATAACCAACCATTCTAACTTAAGGAAGTCGTCCTGTTATTGTCCCTGGACGGGGGCCAAAAATTATTTTGCATTTCAGTACTTCTGGTTATATTTGTTAGCATACTTTTGTAACAAGAGAACAAACGGAAGAATTCCACACCCAGTGATCATCGATGTGACATTGCTAGGAAGCACTATAGAAGAGCATGCTGGGAATGATTTTCAGACATAGACAAAAGACTAAACTACTGCATATTTTATGAGGGGTCTACATCCTGAAATATAATAATAATAATATGTAGTTCAACCAGATTTACCTTTTTTTTTTAAGTGACAAAATGTAATTGTTTTAATTGCAAACTGTCTGAATTATGATGAAAACACGGAAAGAGCTTACTGCAATCCTACTGGAAGCTGTCAAAGAATAATGACAATAATACTGATGATTTCCTGTAACTGCATGAGCAGTGTACAGTACGTAGTAAAGCTACAAGTGGTAAAACCGGTACCGATGAAAAACATCTATTGTCACAACACCAATGTTTACATACCAAAAGCATTTCTATAGAATAGCCGTTGTTTTGTAACCTCCCTGTTTACATTATAACGTTTTTTTGCTATGAAAAATCTGGAAACTGGAAGGAGGGAGGTTCAATGGAAACATCACTTTAAAGATGTGTAGTGGCCAGGTGGAATAGCCTTCCGTCGGAGATGGTAAAATCTAAGACAGTAGAGCAATTAAAACATGCTTGAGATAGGCATAGGAATATCATTGCAAATAACTAAGGATCAAACATAGTGCAGGACAGATGGGCCAAGTGGTTCCTAAAATAGATGGGCCAAGTGGTTCCTATCTGACATTCTATGGCCCTTATTCAGATCTGATCGCAGTACATGTTACATCTGCCCCACCTGCAGTGCACATGGTTTTGCCCATTTTACACAAATTTGTACTGCAATCAGATCTGAATAAGGGCCTATGTCTCTATAAAGTACAGCAAGGACAAGTTCTCATCAGTGCGTGTGAAGGAAGACCTGGACACAGGTTCACATAGAGTACATCTGTCAGGAGTAATGTAGAAAGGAGGGGGGTCCAAGAGCATGGTGTTACCCAAGCAAAATGCTATGACGGGCTGGACTCATCACACTATAGTTATAACACCCGCAATTTAATGTCCAGTTAGAATCAGGCTTCGGGGGGAGGGGTGTAAGGTTTAGGTACCTGGGTGTGATGTTCTTGTGCAAGGCCTATCAGCAAAGGAATCCTGCTACTTTTTTCCTTCGTTAGCCATATGCAAGGTGATTGACAGGAAGACGGCATCTGGGAGTCGCTGGGAGGTTCAGGGAAAATGCTGGCATGCCCAATCATTTTGGGGAGGGTGTGAAACATCAGCTCCAGGGTATGTCTGTATTCTTTTGAAGCCACCAAGTAAGTCCAGGGCAATGCGGCGCTAAGTGGTGACCAATGGAAACATCATTCGATGGTGAGTGTCTTGCGGCGGGATTTGGACACAGCCTTGGCTGCGGAGTCTTGGCTAGGCGTACATGTCTATTTGCACAGCGTACACTTTCATTCACTAGAGCGGAGTGGCGTCATCAGCGATTAGGTCTAAGGGGCCAATTTAGACCGGCCCCATCCCCGATGTTTGTGGTTTGCGCATGTGCCAAACTCGGACCGCCTGCCCCAAATTCAGCGATCAGGGCGAGCGGCTGAAGTTGCCCCCTGTACGGACATCCCCAGGCCAGATAAAACTCAGTTCAGACTGACTTTTATCTGTAAGCAGGCAAAATATTACTCGATGGTCGGCGACTAACAAATAATTTTTCGTCCGTACGCCTTGAATTAGGCCCTGAGAGAGATGGAGAGAGCGAGAGAGAGAGAAAGCGAGAAAGCGAGAGAGAGAGAGAATACTGATATTATTCATCAATGCAATATAATGACCTTTCAGTGAGTTTTGCAGGTTCCTCCTTAATGCAACAGCCTTCAAAAAGGTATATGTGCCGAGGTGGCAGATCTATATATAGTTATATACACAGAGTGCATCAAGGTTTATCGCTTTAATAACTAGTCAATGTTTTACCAAAATGTCATCTTGCTAAATAAAGGTATACTGTATACATCTAAGAGGTATATTTACTAAAGGTGGGTTTTGGTCTGTTGCGAGGTGATGTTGAGGGGATTTGTTGGTGCATTTAACAATCAGGTAAGTCCCAGTACTTACCTTCTGGAATCTGACCATCAGGATTCCCTGTTGGTATTCTAACTGTTGGGATTCAGCAGTTAGTATTCCGACCTTTAGGATTTCAGCTGCTAAAATCCTGATCTATACCCCTTTGGGGGGCCCGGGGTCACTTTAGACAGGGGGGCACCCTCCCACTTGTCATTACTGGCCACAAACTGCATGAGAGAATATTACACTGTCAAAACACAGAGCAAAGGCAGTATAAACTTGGTCAATGGGTAACTGCAGGGGGGGGGGGATTAATATAAATATATATGTATATATATATATATATATATATATATATATATATAAAATACCACATGAAAAGCCTGTGTTTGTCCCTCTGTACCTTACTCTGTAGGAGCCTGACAGGCTCAGCGCTGCCTCTAATTAAAAACCCTCCCATAACAAGGCCGCTGCAGCTGTCCTCCATGGGCCTGATAAGCATATGATGAGCTCCACCAAGCAGAGCTCAGCACAAGTCTCTCAGCCTCTGACCTCTTGTGCAAAGTCTCATGGGACTTAGTCAACTCCCAGCAATGAACTGCACACTTTTGCAGTCAGTGTGCCTTGGCACCAGATGCTCAACACAATTAATCATTATCACATTGGCAGATAAGTGTAGCTGCAGCACTACCCCCCACTCCCATGCACAAATCTTTAGCTAAAAATTATTTTTTTATCCAAAATACATGCCAACCACCCTAGATAGAGGGGGGCCCAGGGGTACTGACCCCCAGTAAAAGAGACAATGGAGATGCTCTAGTACCAATTGAACCTACTATTTTGTGTTATAGAATAAAAAAAAAAAATATGGAATAAAATGGAATTCTCATTATTTTTAAAGTTACCTTCTTCGGATACAGAGCACAATGCCTCTCTCATTACGTTGGACATCCAGTGGCCTTCATCTACCACTTTATCCAGGAAGTGAAGCACTGCTTGACAATTGGTCTAAACATCAGAATTCTAATTATGGTGTTGAGGCTGGTGTCACCAAACATAGCGCCAATGCCCTGTCCAAATTAAAATAAAGGCAACAGTGTTTCAAATTAGTCACATAAACGTGCTGATCAGATATAATGAAGGTTCTATTATTTAACAGATGTTGTTACCTTTCCTTGTCTTTGGTCTTTTAAAACTGACCACCATATTGTTTACAATATACGATTCGCTCTATGAGCGATATCGTTAACGATATCATTGGAGCTCCTGGACAAACGATCTAGGGCATACGCACTGAATAATATTGATAATGATATTGTTACAGTGACATCACCCCCCCCCCCCCCCCCCCCCCGCTCAGAATATGTAGTCTTTTATTATATAGTCAAAATCTGGCTGCATGTTTGGATGACAGGGGAGTTGTGCATCACACTAGAAACTAGATGATATGCATGATAATATTGTTATTGCTTATCATTTAAAAATATCTTATAGCGTGTACGCACTTTAATACTGCATAAATATTCAAACTCTGTGCCTATAAACCAGCTCTTCCACTGCAATTGAATAACACATTCAGGTTCTCTAACCCTCATGCCCTTTAATGTATATTTAGAGTGATAGGTAATAAGAGATAAACACATGCATCACATTCCTCGCGTGCATTCATTCGAAGGTTTCCTTGTGTCACTCCCAGTCCTCCACGTCGTGTTTCTGCCTTCCTGCTGAGCTGGAGGAGGGTTGCTGACTGGTAGGGGTTAATGGGGGAGATAATGTGTAAGGGCAGAATATGTAAGGGCATAATGTGTAAGAGGCATTACTCTGTGGCATAAAGTGTATAAGGGCACTACAAATGTGTGCCATATTGTGTAAGGGCATAATGTGAAAGGGGCATTACTCTGTGGCATAATGTGTATAAGGGTACTACTAATGTGCACCATATTGTGTAAGGGCATAATGTGCAAGGGGCGTTACTCTGTGGCATAATGTTTATAAGGGCACTCCTAAGCCGTACGCATCTATTTGCACAGCGCACACTTTCATTCACTAGAGCAGGGCAGCGTCAGCAGCGGTCAGGTCTAAAGTAGACCTGAAGAGAAAGATAGAGTGACAGAAAGAAAGATAGAGAGAGAGCGAGAGAGAGAGAGAGAGAGAGAATACTGATATTATTTATCGATGCAATATAATTACCTTGCAATGTGTTTTCGCAGGTTCTTCCTTCCTGCAAACTGTCTTCAAAAAGTTAGACGTGCAGAGGTCTATATATAGTTATATACACAATGCGTAAGTAAAGCATCAAGATTTATCGCTTTAGTAGCTAGTCAATGTTTTACCAAAATGTCATCTTGCTAAATAAAAGGTATACGGTAAACATCTAAGAGGTATATTTACTAAGGGTGGATTTTGGTTTTCGGTCTGTTCTGATGTGATTTTGAGGGATTTGTTGGTGTATTTGATAATCAGGTATGTCCCTAATCCCAGTACTTACCATCTGGATTCTGACCGTTGTTTTATTTAATTAGTCATCGTACACATATAAATATTTCACATTTTTTATATTTGTTCTCAATAATGTTATAGATTTTTTTTTTCATAAAATAATAATTGGGATACAAAATAAAAAGGGAAGATCGGGGGGAACCTGGGAACTATAAAATATACCTTAGTGCAGAGTTTACCAAACACGGTCCTCAAGGAACACCTACAGTCCTGGCTTTAAAGGTAAAGATTGGAGAAAAGGTAAAAGGAGATAAAGCACCAGCCAATCAACTCCCACCTGTCTTTTTCAAACACAGCTGATTGGCTGGTGCGTTATCTCCTTGTACCTTTTATCCGCTTTATCTCCAGTTTATCTCTTCTCCAAGCTTAATAAATCTGCCCCTGAATGAGGTACAAGCATTAATATTCTTAAAATCTGGGTGCTTGTGGAGCATGTTTGGGAACCTCTGACCTAGTATATAGTATTTAGTTTCTTCTGTCATACACAACAATGTCTGCAAGTACAAATCAGCAATAGACAACAGTGATTAAAAATGGGGAAAGTATAAAAAATAGGAAGAGGGCTGCAATGTTCCATTGACATTTGTCACAAGGGAAAGATAAGCTGGCTGGGGGGTATATTTACTAAGATGAGTGTTCTACTGAAGATGAGATGTTGGCTATAGCAGGTGAGTCATGCTTGGCGAAAGGCATGTATCCACGAAATGTAATGAGCAACTTTCCGAAGGTTATAGAAGGTCTTGTCTCCATGGAACACACACTGGTGGAGGCCACTGGTGGAGGCCACTGATAATGGAACACACACTGGTGGAGGCCACTGATAATGGAACACACACTGGTGGAGGCCACTGATAATTTATTAATGACAATCTATCAAATGCCTAATCATATTTGGCCTCTCCCGGGCAGCTGCTGGGGAAATTAAGTCCAACTTGTCGGCTTAATGTATGGGGGCCTTCAGTCTATCAGCGATTTCTTTAGCATATACTGTAGTTTTATATCTGTGTTGAGCATTTGTTTTTTGCAATTGCTCTGCCCTGCCACTGGTAGAGAGATGCTGGATTTCAGCTTGAAAACAGATGAAGATATTTAACCTTGTGCTTCAATGAAAATACAGGTGGGTATTCAATCCTGACGTCCCAACAGTCGTGACCCTGGCCCGCTCTCGGCCTGCTCGACTTATATTTGGCAGACAGGAAAGCGCCCATTTCTTCAGGAGGGAAAGCAACGTGGACACGCCCCCTTTCTGAGTGCCGTAAAATGGGCGTGTCCATGGGAATCGCCCGTGGATCGTCGAGATACGGCGGTGAGCTCGAGAATCCATGCCCGTTCTTGGCACAATAGGCACCCGCCACTATTACCACCGTCGGAAATAGTGGTGGGGGATTGAATACCCTCCACAGTATGTAGCTGTTGCTAAACAATAAAAGGTACAACGATTCCTTATTAAGACACTGCTTTAGTGAAAATATAGGCAACAGTCCATAACAATTAAATGTGCTGAACAGATATAATAGTCTGTTATGTGCAAACAGAAGGTGTTTTCATTCCTTTTCTTTGGTCATATAAAATCAGTAAAACAGTCACCTAAGTAAATATTCAGTACTTATGTAGTATCTGGGCTGCCGATTTTCTGATTGTATGCCTTACCTTAAGGCATACAATCAGATGCGATTCAACGCGATTTTCGGCAAAATCGCATCAAATCGCATCCGATATCGCATGCGATATTGCATGCGATGCGATGCAATTCGATGCGATTTTGCATAGGATTCAATGTTAACAAGGTCCTGTTCATTTCCCCACTATCCAAGTGGGCATAGAGTTGATTTTATAAAGCGTGGCGAGCCCGAAGCGTGGTGAGGGGACGCGGAAAACATTTAACGTAATCCGCGGCCGCTCGCCACGCTTCGGGCTCGGTGGCTCGGTGCGCTCGCCACGCTTTATAAAATCAACTCTTTGCCCACTTGGATAGTGGGGAAATGAACAGGACTATGTTAACATTGAATCCTATGGAAAATCGCATCAGATCGCATGCGATATCGCATGCGATATCCCATGCGATATCGCATGCGATATCCCATGCGATTCGATGCGATTCGATTTTTCTGACCCGATTTTAAAATCGGACGCCCAGATACTACATAAGTACCAAATATTCTAACTCAAGTGCCTATAAATATATCTTTAAAATCACATGTGCTCATACCAGCATTTCCATTGCAATTGAATAACACATTCAGGTTCTTACCCGCATGCCGATAAATGTATATTTACAGTAACGAGGTCAGCTTTAACGTCATAAGAGAGAAACACATGCATCAAGTTCCTTACATGCATTCATACAAAGGTTTCCTTGTGTCATTTCCAGTCCTCGACATCGTGTTTCTGCCTGTCTGCTTTCCTACTAAGCTTGAGGTCTGGGGGAAAGCTGGAGGAGGGCTGTTGGCTGGTAGGGGTTAAGGGGGGAGATAATGTGTAAGGGCATAATATGTAAGGGCACAATGTGTAAGAGGCATTTCTCTGTGGCATAATGTGTATAAAGGCACTACTTATGTTCGGCATATTGTGTAAAGGCATAATGTGCAAGGGGCATTACTCAGATATAATGTGTATGAGGGCGGCATAGTGAGTAATTGACAGTAGGTTTCTATATTTTACATGGAGTTATTGGAAGAAAAAAATCAATTATTTATTCCTACACTGGGGATCGGAAGCATAGAAAGTTAGTGGTGGTTCCACATGGTGATTAATAGAATTGTAAGATCAGAGAGACTTATTTTTTTTTTATTATTATTCATTGTACATGTAATAATATTTAAAATTGTAGCATATTGTTTAATTAATCATTTTTATAGATTAAAAAATAAGAGTAATTAATGTAAAGAATAAAAAGTTAACATTGCGGAGAGCATCATGGGTACTATAAATACAGCCTAGTACGGAGGTTCACAAATGTACCCTAACAGATATCCATGCTTTAGCAAAGATGGTTCAATCAAACTGACTGAGGTACAAGCATGAATATTCTTAAAATCTGGACCGTGAGGGTGCCTCGCATTTTATTATGGGGTGCTTTATTGGAGGGGCGTGTCTATCAGTACCTACTGGGTGTGTATATCACCGCCTACTGGGTGTGTATATCACCGCCTACTGGGCATCAATGCAAACTAAATAGAAGGTGACTTGCTCAATGCCAGATTTTACATGTTCATTGCCAGAGGTTTCTTGCTTAATGCCAGGGGGTACATGCTTCTTTCCAGGGGTTTCATTATTGTTGCCAAGTGAGATTTATATGCTCATTGCCCAGGGGGGAATTAAATGCACGCTGCCAAGGGGACTTACTTGCTCATTGCCCATGGGGTCCCCTCTAATACCGCTCCAGTGCTCCCAGAATCCGCACTCCCGGTTAGAATTGGGCGCACTGTGCTCCTCTGGCAGATACTAGAGGTCAGGCCGATCTAGTGTCTGCCTCCTCCAAGGTGACGGACATCTCTTGAGTGGCCCTCCTCCCTACAACAAGGTAGCCTAGGGAGCCCATAAATGCTGACCAGGGACCCCCATTGTGTACATGAACACATCCCTTCACATGTGGCCAAAGTGGAGATCATTTGATGGTCACTGACCATCAAATTAATTCTCA